>NC_045764.1:168235408-168549873 GCF_008692025.1 Phocoena sinus
CAGGGGAGACTCAAAACCCCTCATTGCTAGAGCAGGTCTGTCTAGTTTGCTGAATCATACAATTAATGACATCACCGTGTGTCCTACTTATCCAGCCATATGACATACATCCTAAGGGGAAGCACTCTCAGGGAGCAGCAGCGTCTTGGCAGACAGTGAAAAATCTGAACCCCTGTTTAATTTCCTATTTGTCTCACCTGAAAACTGAGTTTCAACGTCAAAGCCCCTTTGTTCAGATTGCCTTGTGTAGTTCAGCCAAGGCAGACATCGTGGCATCTTCTTGACCTTTCTTTCTGATTGCAGGCAGCAGTCATTTGAACAATGATTCTGTGCCTCTTAAAATCAGAACAAGAAGAATTGCGCTAATACAAAGACCAACTGGACCTGGATTCCAGGAAGAAAACAATAGGTGTTTTTATGCCCACAAACGTCTATGCTCTCCCTTGCCACTAAACACCATGTAGCTGATACATTTCCTTTTGCTTCAAAAGCCAAGAACTTATATCTAAATTCAGTGTACATGTATAGACAATATAAATGATAGACAACTTCTATTTCTGCATTTTTTCATACTTTTAAAATGGCCTTTTTAAAAATCTTAAGTTATGATCTTTCATATTATTTAGCTCCATAAATAGCTTGAAATCCTTTTGGAAGAAAGTTAGATTTGGGAGCCCTTCCCAGGGAGGCTGAGAACAGAAACTGACCTTCAGAGATATGTATAGTGAGCCTGGCTTGTAAGGAGGCACAGTGACGGTTACAGAGCCAGTGCCCCAAGATCGAAACTCAGTTCCACGGCAGTAGTAGGGGGTGTCCTCCTAGCGGCAATGCTGGCAGGTGCAGTGGGGTCTGTCTGACCTTCTCTCACTTGTAAGGCCATAAAAGGGAGCACTCCTAGCCCTGAAAACTCAGGCCTCAGCCTCCAGGAGCGTTGAAGCCAGAGGATGGGGAGGCTGCAGTGGGTGGAGGCATCTGAGCCAAGGATGGTGTCTCTTCCAGCACATGGAGGGCTGCAGGCACTGACAGCGAGGACCAGTGGTAGTGGCTACAGTTGCAGTGGGGATGTTCACTCCATCACTCAGTGACAGGGAGCCCTTTGTGTTATGAAGTTCCTACTGCTCGCTGTTCAACAGGCCAATAAATTGAGCCACTAGTTGTTGAGACAAGGAATAGCAACTTTATTTGGAAAGCCAACAGACTGAGAAGATGGTGGACTCATGTCCCAAAGAACCATCTTACCCAAGTTAGAATTCAGGCTTCTTTTCTACTAAAAAGGGAAGGCGTGTGGCTGGTTGTTGCGACCTTCTTGGTGTATGAATCCTTTGTTCTTGTAGCTGTCCAGTTTGGTCTTGTCACAATGTTCTTATAAGCCTCCAACAAGACAAATATTATTCTCTGTTCTGCAACTTTTTATCTCTATATGAATGGAAAAGGGTTATGCCTTTAAGGATCAGAGCCTTGAGAATGGGGTATCATTGCCTATATTTCAGGCTGTAGGCAACATTCTTTTACAAAGATGCAGAGCCAGCATGACTAAGCACAGGCAACAAGGGTTAGAGCTAAGGAATAGATCCAGTATGGAGTCAAGTTTGTTCTTCTCTGTTACATTTGTTCTTCTCTGTTATATTTGCTCTTATCTGTTACATTCTCTGGCTCCAGGGCTTCCGATCCTTCATCAATGCCCCAGACACTCATGGCCAATCTGCCAATTCATTCAGCCTACTCTGACTCGAGAGCCCCATGTCCCTGCCTACCTCTGCCTACCAGGTGCAGAGAGTTATCCAGGGGTGTATGCACAGGTGTCCAAGTGCAGAGGTGAACAGCTGGGAACTTGTTGCTGAAACTTGGCCTCTGTTCACCGGTGCCTAATAGAAACATGGAGACAGAGTTTTGGGTAAAGTAGAAAAGAGTAGCTCTTATTATTTTGCCAGGCAACGGGGGCCACAGTGGGCTAATGCCCTCAAGACTGTGTCCTGCCCTGGAGGGGGTAGTGAGGAGTCATAGTGTTCATGGAGCAGGGCATGATCAGCTTGTGGTTATCCTTCTGACTGGCTGGTGGTGAGGTAATGGGGAGTCAGTATCATCAACCTTCTGTTTCCAACCAGTCTGGGGTCTATGTTCTTATGGTCAGCAGTTTTCATCTGGTAGGAATGTGTCTCAGGCCTTTATCTCTATCTTTCAGGGAACTGTGAGTTTGGTGATTCTGCTATGTGGCGGACTTATAGTCTAAATTGTTACCAGTTCCCCGGCCCAACAGCTATTCTTCGTTTTTACGTTTTCTCATCTCCCAGTCATTAACTCTTGAGTCAGCCTTTTACTTCAAAAGACAAGGACACAGGGGCTTGTACACGGTTTCTAGTTCTCCTCCCAGGGAAGTCTCACTCTGGTCTTACCTGTCTTTCCATTGGAGGGTTTATCTGTAGCCTGCCTCTCAACCCCCATAATATCTCAAACCAGTGCCTGTCACTTAATGCCCAGCGGTGATAGTTGCTGCTCTTGTTTATTTTTTTTTTCCTTTCCTTTCTTTCCTGTATAAATAGTATAAATGTTGCCTAATAGTCTATGCTGGAAGGGCATCCTGGTCTTAGTTCAAATTTGCCCCTAAAAAACTGGGTGACCTTGGGCAGGACAACAACCTCTTTAGGCCTCAGGAGCTTCCTAAGAAAAGGAAAATAAAAAAGAAAGAGCAATAGATAACATAATGCAGACCACACAGCACTTTTCCTTAAAGTGGGTCACACAGAACACCACATCTGTGGGATGTTAGTAAGTGTTATGAGACAAAAATATTTCTGTGATCAAATGACCTTGCTAAACACTGGATTAAATGAAGCAAGGTGATCTGGCATTGAGACAGAGCCCAAGCAGGAGAGAAGGTGAGAGAGAGAGGTTATTCTGTCTGATGACTCTGCAGTTTCCACTTTTCCGCAAATGCTTATATGGCTTTCAGAGGGTTCTTTGATGGTCTACATCCTTACAATGGATACCCCTCTTCTCATACCAGCCTGAGTAGTTTTCTGCTCCCTAGGCCCAGATGATCACCAACAAATCCCTTCACCAGTGCTGAAAATGAGGAAAGCCATTCTCTGGCCCATCTCTCTGCCACTGTGTCTCTCTGTGCATCTGTTCCCTTCACTTCTAAACAACATCCTCTGCTTCTCCATTTCACAAGTGGCCTTTAATGGCTGACCCATGACCTTTCAGCTCTGATGTCACAGTACTTTCACGAATTGCCAGGAAAGGTCTTGATTGGTCCAGTTCATCTTTCTGAGCTCAGCCACAACTCATGGGCAGCCAACCAATGGACGGGTTACCCTTGAATCAAGTCCCATCCCTCGCTCAGCGGGCCCTGTTCAAGGGCCTTCAGGGATGTCAGATTCCTTGAGATGGGGACATGAGCAGGTACCTCAAAACCTGCCACTTCAGTCCTTGGGGAGGGGGTGGGGTGGACCTACAGAACTTGGGCACTCAGGCACCACAACTCATCATATTGTCTTCTTGGTCTGGAATTCCCAAGGTCCATCCCCACACCCATTCTCCCCTTTGTATCAGTTACCTATACTTCATGACAAACCACTCCAGAAGTTGGCTCATAAATCTTTAGGTCAGCTGAGCAGTTCTGGCCTGGCCCAGGCTTGGCTGGTCTTGGCTGGGCTTGCTTAGCATCTGTGGTCAGCTGGCAGGTCAGCTGGGCCACTGGTTTAGGTTGGCCTCACTCACGGTTTTGCAAGAGATTGGATGTCAGCCACGGTGATGGAGGATCCTGAGCCATGTGTCTCTTATCCTTCAGCAGGCCAGCCTGGATTTGCTCACATGCAAGGGTCCGGAGCTGGCTCTGCCTCACAGATGTCTCTTCTGAGTTCTCTTTTAATCATATTCACTGCTCTTTCTACCCAGACGCCCAGCCAGCCTGCCCTCCAGCTTAATAGACCTTTCCTTTCTTCTGACCCCGTCACAAATATTGAGCATTTATACCCCTCCCTGGATCGCCAGATTTAGCAAATAAAAATATGACAATATTAATTTGAATATTGTATAAACAACAACAACCTTTTTTTTTAAAAAGTATAAGTATGTCCCAAACATAGCATGGGATATACTTAAACTAAAAGATTACTTGTTGAATTTTTTTTTTTTTTCGGTACGTGGGCCTCTCACTGCTGTGGCCTCTCCCGTTGCGGAGCACAGGCTCCGGACGTGCAGGCTCAGCAGCCATGGCTCACAGGCCTACCCACTCCGTGGCATGTGGGATCTTCCCGGACCAGGGCACGAAACCCGTGTCCCCTGCATCAGCAGGCAGACTCTCAACCACGATGCCACCAGGGAAGCCCCTACTTGTTGAAATTTAAGTTTAATTAGGTGTTCTTATTTTGTCTGACAACCCTCCCCTCCCACAAGTCCTCCTTGGCCCAGCCTCAAGGGAGAGGAGAGGGTGCTGGGCTGCTTCTAGGATGCATCAATGATCCTCTATAACCAGCAGGGGGCAGGGCTAGCCTTCGATAATAGGGCAGTGGGTATGGGATCAACATCTTCTCATTCTCTCTCTCCTTGTAAATGGTGGGTGATAAAATGTAGGCTGAGGGGGCTTCCCTGGTGGCGCAGTGGTTGAGAGTCCACCTGCCGATGCAGGGGACGCGGGTTCGTGCCCCGGTCCGGGAAGATCCCACATGCCGCGGAGCGGCTGGGCCCGTGAGCCATGGCCACTGAGCCTGCGCGTCCGGAGGCTGTGCTCCGCAACGGGAGAGGCCACAGCAGTGAGAGGCCCGCGTACCACAGGAAAAAAAAAAAAAAAAAAAAAAAAAATGTAGGCTGAGGGTACCCATTATTTGAGAGATCTCAATTACTTTGAGAATCATTTCCCTCTCAAACATGAAGCCGATCAAGGCATCACCATAGATACACAAGATTCGGTATTGCCTCACTAATCTCACTCTATTTGGTGCTGAAGTCCATGGGCTTCTGGGCCCAGGCTATCCTGATATTATTTAAACATTTAGCAACCTGGATGCTTTATAGGTATTTCAAACTGGTGGCCCACAAGCTGAATTCAGGATTTGGATTTGGGCCTATGGGTGCAGACCCAATCTTATGTCCAGCCCTCTCTCCACATAGGAGAAGGCTCTGCTATGACACTCACTTTCTAACATCTCTGTATAACTACAGTAGCCAGTCCAGGCCAGAGCCCTTCAGGCAGGCTTTCAAGAGGGTCATCCTTTCCTCTAACTTGGGTGGGGAGGGCTTTCTTTCTTGAATGGACCCCTCCCCCATCACACTTGCAGCATGAGGCATTGGGGCAAACATATCCCCTCTCGGTCTGCTCTTTGAGTACATTCTCATCCCACACTCCCTCATCCCACCGTCTACCACAGGCTTTCTATCTTGAACCGTCTTAATGGTAGGATTCCAGGTTTGGGTTTGGGCTTTGGAGGAAACAGTTCTTGTGGGTCTGAGGCAGATGTCACTGGGTCCAGCTCAGCTGACCAGGGTTTTGTGGATGATATTTGTTCAAAGCCATTGCCAACAGTGAAACGAACCTTGGATTTCCATTTGCCTTTTGCGTCTTGTTCAAGCAACACTATCAGGAAACTCTTGGAGAGGTGGGACCGTGAATTGGAGTAGACCATGGGGGTTTCCAGATCCCTGCCCTTTTACAATTTTAATAGCACACTGGTTTCTAACACATTAGTGAACAAAATAAATACAAACCCGCTTCTACAATGTTGAGAGATCCAGAGAAGAGGTAACAAGATTTCTCATTACCAAGGGTCTTCTCACACAGTGGAGTTGTCATTGGATATTGCAGGTGAGTGTGGGGTGGTGTGGTCAAGGTTCCCTAGAGACAAAAGAATCTGAAAAAGAATAGATACATGTATATGTATAACTGAATCACTTTGCTGTACACCTGAAACCAACACCATATTGTTAATCAACTATACGCCAATATAAAATAAAAAGTTAAAAAAATTTAAAACCAGTAAAAAAAAAAAGAAAAGAAACAAATGCCTAGATGCAGTTGCATCTGTTACATGTCTTATGTACTGGTTCGCCGATCTGTCTCTTTTGGCATCAGTGCAATTTTGCTTTAATTAATAAAATAAGATCAAGTTAAAAATCGATCGGTCCATCAGTAAATAGTCTGTATATAATCAGCTACTGTGTTTTTGGCAAATACAAGTTTATTACTATTCTTTTCCATAAAGAATTGCATTTTATTCTTGTTTATTATTACACAATGGTCTTTTCTAAAAAGAAAGAAAAAGTTTCCCTATAGAGAACCAATAAGAGAGATTATTTCTATGTATGTATGTATGTATGTATCTATCATTTTGTTTATTGGAATTGGCTCAAGTGACTATGGAGGCTGGCAAGTCCCAGATCTGCAGAGCTGATGTCCTAGCGTGAGGGCCATCAAGCAAGTGAATTCTCCCTTCCTCAGGGGAGGGTCAGGTTTTTGTTCTATTCAGGCCATCAATGAATTGAATGAGGCCCACTCACATTATGGAGGACAATCTGCTTTACTTAGTTTATTGATTTAAATGTTAATCTCACCCCAAAAACACACAAACACTCAGAATAATGTCTGGACACCAAATGTCTGGGCACTCCATGGACCAGCCAAGTTGACACCTCATATGAGGTTATTTCAGTGGGCATGGAATCGTAGCACGGGCTTCTCTTTGTCAGAATACATCTGGCTTCTGATTATGGGAGAGAGTCTAATATCAGACTCATCCTTCCTCAACTATAAATGCTGAATAAAATTAAAAAATAGATGGTTAAAGGTACTAGAGAACAATGGAGAAGGATGAGATAAGGATGGGGAGAAGATTCCAGAGAGAAAGGAATTGTGTTATAGTGAAGCTAACATTTGCTGCTGCCTTTTCCCTCTGGGACTTTGGCTGATTTGCAATCTGGGGCACAGGACACAGTGGCCTAGAGCCTATAATAGTGTCACTAGGCTGGGGAAACCAAAATGGGAGTTCAGAAGCAACAAGAAGTTAGGACTCGAGGGACCAAGTTCCTAGAGAATAGAGAACCACAAGGAAGTGCATCCAGTGTTCTGCATACAATTTCCCTTCAAAGAGTTTTCTGACTCCTGAGTAGTGAATGTATGGGACGAGATGCTGAAGAGTCATGACAAAGTCACCGGCTGAAATAACACAGATTTTAGTAGGCTCCTAGTACTCAGGGAACAAAAATTGGTGCATGAACATGTGAAGGGGCCAGGGCTCTGGAAAACAGCCACACTTTCAGTGGATACCTCCTCACTGCTACATTACGGGGGAGGCCAAATAAACCTGACCCCAAAAGAGACTGAAACCCAGTCTGTACTCTATCTGCCTGAGAGAAGAAAATCAAATCTCCTCTTGAGGAAGGAAATAGCCACAGCTACATAATTTTTGATATACATTGTTCGGCATCTAATAAAAAATGACCAGGCATAACAAATAACAGAAAAAATAACTGAAAATGAAAAGCAGAGAATAAACACTCACAGGTATCTAGATATTGGAGTCATCAAACACAGACTTTAAAGAGAGCAGAAGTGAGAGATGGGCAAGTAGAAAGTATCCAGATTAAGCCCAGAGGAAAAAAAGAATAGAAAATGCAGGAAAGCACATAAGAGACATATGGGACGTGCCTGGAACATCTAATATATGCATGACTGTGGTCCCAGAAAAAGAAAAAATGGGAAGAGAAGCAATTTTTAAAGAGACAGTTTCTGAGAATTTTTCAAAACAGACATCAAATTGCATTTTCAAGAAGTTATATGAACCCCAAGCCGGATTAATACATGAAAAACTGTACCTAGGGACATCATTTTAAAGCAGTTGAAAGACCAAAAGAAAAGAGAGGAGAGAGAGAATGTAAAGACGCCAGAGGGGGAAAACTTCATTACCTTCAAAGGATTCTAAAAATTATAGATAACTTTTTCAACTAAAAATGTGAAGGTCAAATATAATGGAGTGACATATTTCCAGCACTGAAAGAAAACATCTGCCTACTTAAAGTTCCATACCCAGTAAAATTATCCTTCAAGAATGAAGGCAAAACAAAGGTGCTTTTATCTGAATCCGTCTGGTTCCTTGAACAGGAAAACAGAGGCACTGCAAGTAGTTTTTGTAATAAAGGGTTTTATTATAGGAACTGGGGATCCCATGAGTGTGGGTGGATTGGGGCCGGTATGAAGTTCTGGAAGGCTGCAGCTGGGGGAGCAGAGAAAGTCACCAACTACTTTAGCCTGAACTACTGGAGTGGACAGGATGGCAAACAAACATTGAAAGCAAAACAAATGAAAACAAGCTAACAAGGACTTCTGAAAAACAAAGCTGGAGGGCTTGGCTTAATATCAAGACTTACAGAGCTGCGATAATTAAGATGGTGTAGTACTGACGCAAGAAAAGACAAATAGTTCAACAGAAGAGTAAATAGGAGTCTAGAAAACACCCTCTCATACTTGGACAACTTTAAAGCTCTCAGCTCTGTTCCTGGCTGGAATGAAGGGAGAACATTTATGCCCATTTTCGTGGACTCTGTGATACTCATGGAAACTTGAGGTAGGGTGACAGTGGCTTTAATGCTATTTTCCCCACAGGGTCCTGTGTATTCGTGTAGGTTGTACCTGTTCAGGGGCTTAGTTGAACGTTCAAAGCCTATTTACCTGCTTTGACCCAGGGGCAAAATCAGTGTAGCTGGGACTCTATGGCATGGCAGAAATGGTTCAAGACCCACCAAAGAGAATCACAAGATCTTTAAAAATATACATTTTAGGTAGCTGTTGACTTACCTTGAAAATGATCAGGTTCTTCAGGAACTTAGGTTACCAGGGAGGAAGTGTTGGTGGAGGGGATAGATTGGGAGTTTGGGATTGACATGTATACACTGTTATACTTAAAATAGATAACCAACAAGGACCTACTGTATAGCACAGGGAACTCTGCTCAATATTCTTTTTTTTATTTTTATTTTTTTAAAGAGATGAGGTGGATTTATAACTTTCTTTTTTTTTAGATGTTGGGGATAGGAGTTTATTAATTAATTTATTTATTTTTGCTGTGTTGGGTCTTCGTTTCTGTGCGTAGGGCTTTCTCTAGTTGTGGCAAGCAGGGGCCACTCTTCATCGCGGTGCGCGGGCCTCTCACTATCGCGGCCTCTCTTGTTGCGGAGCACAGGCTCCGGACGCGCAGGCTCAGTAGTCGTGGCTCACGGGCCCAGTTGCTCCGCGGCATGTGGGATCCTCCCAGACCAGGGCTCAAACCCGTGTCCCCTGCGTTAGCAGGCAGATTCTCAACCACTGCGCCACCAGGGAAGCCCCTCAGTATTCTTTAATAACCAACATGGGAAAAGAATTTGAAAAAGAGTAGATACATGCATATGTATAGCTGAATCACTTTGCTGTACACCTGAAACTAACACTACATTTTTAATCAATTATACTCCAATATAAAGTGAAAATTAAAAAAAGAAAATGATCGAGTTCTTCTAGATGGTTAAAAGTTCAGTTTGAAGTATAAATACATATGGAATCTCCACTTGGGGAGAAATTTACTCAATTCACAGATGACTGAAAGTGACAGCTTAAGACGGGAAGGAAGAAACAACTCAGTGAATGATCACTAACAATAATGTTTCTAGAGAAAACCTGCAGGCTGTCATCCGCGTGTGCCTCTGCAGTCTCAGCCCTGATCCCTGGGCCAGCGGCTCCCTCTGGGCGCCACAGTGCTGTTACAGTGAATGTCCCTGTCACAGCAAATGTCCCTCCAGATGGAATCTTTCATGCCTGGGCAAAGTCCCTGAAGGCTCTCCATCTACACCTTTGGGTTCTGAGGATGTGCTACCTATATGGTTTCACCGGGAGGGTTCACATCTGGCACCTGGACCAGTGGCCACTTGGGGGATTTGGACATTCCCTAGAGCTGAGCTATGCTCCGTGAGAATAAAGGACAGCCTTGAGGGCTGGGGCAGCCAAAAGAACAGGGTGGAGATGAACAAATGTTCATTGAGCACCTACGGTTTACCAGGCGATTAATGCTTCACATTCGTGACCTCATTTGATTTTCACAATTCTGTAACTTAGGTTTTATGTTTTCCATTCTTCAGAAGAGACTGAGGCACAGTGGGATCAAGCATCACGTCAGGTTGGCTGACCAGTGGGAGGTGGCAAGAATTCACTAGTGTCCGGAAGTCTGCCTCAACGCCGGCATCCAAAGCCTCCAACCCTTTACCTCCAAATCCCTCTCCAGCATGACCTTCCACTGTGACCCTACATGAACTTTCTGTTGCTGCAAAACTGGTTTTCTCTTCTTAGAACATACATTTTTCTTTCTTTCCCCCGGTGGCCTTTGCCCATAGTGTGTCTCTTCCACCCTCTCTGGGACTATCTTACCCTCTTTCCCTTTATTTAAGGCTTCCCTTGTTTTCAAGACCCAACTTGAGTCTTGCCTCCTTTGGGTGGGCGTGGGGGAGTTCTACCACTTGCAATTTTTGGTACAGCTTCTTCCTAGACATGTACCACACACAGCCACCCTCTAGGCCTCGACACTGACTTCATTGTGGGGATGTATTGTCACATGTATGGTACATACATGCAGTTAAGATGGCACTTCTGAGTTTCCCCACCATTTCCAGATTGATGCCTTTTTACGACTGGAGGGCACACTTGTGGGAGTAGGACTTCTGACCTCTAAACAATGCATCATTGCCTCTGAATATTACCCCAGCATTCATCCCACTGACCAAGATTGTGCCTTAAGCCCACTGTCCTCACCAGGCCATGTCAACCCTTCCACTTTCTTTGATCTTGTCCTTGGGCGTTTTGACCTCCGTTCTGGATTGGCCCATTATTGCATTGGCCTATCCTCACATCCCTTCTTTTCATAGAACATGTGTCTTAGAGCCCCTGCCCCGGCTTCAATCTCCTCTCAAGGTGAACTAACTCCTGACAGCGAGGCAACGACGTTCAGGACGACCTCACTTTGCTGCATAGCCAAGATCGGCCACTATGAAGTGAGAGACTCGCTTATTCCTCCTGATATCCTTTGTGCCTTTTCCTAGGACCCAAAATACACTCAGGAAGGACCAGCAGTGGCGGCAGAAGTGGTGGACGTCTCTGAGGAGACCATAATCGGAGGCTGTCCTCCAATTTGATACTATATTGGAGGAGATTGTAGAGTGAATGACTGACCGCTGCTCTGGTGCTCACCCCCCCACCCCTTGTAAGCATCGCCCCTCACTGTTCACAAAAACCCAGGGCCAACTTTATTAATCATCTTTGCACACTGATTCAATGGTCCTCAGAGCAACCCTGAGATGCAGGCTGGTGCTGGCCTTCCTGTTTTTCAGGGAGGGGACAGGACATCCCCTGGCCTCCTACCACCATCACCCCGCAGCTGGGTTGACGACTTTTCCCAGGAAGAGTAGGCTCTGGGTGGTCACCTCCCAAAACAGCACCAGGAAAGGTCGGTTGAAATGGGCGTGTGGGGCTGACGTTGCATCAGAGACTGGGGCTGGAGAGGAGGCCGGAGGCCACACCTGCCTCCGTTCCCCGCTCACTCACGTCCACTGCCGCCTTGTGTGACACCTAGAAGGAGAGAAGAGGGGCAGAGACAGCATCGGGGCAGGGCGTTTCCAGGGGCTGATGCCACCTCACAAGGCACGAGGGAGATGGAGGCGGAGTCAGCCCGTTCAGGTCCCGCCTTCCCAGGCAGCACTCCAACCTTTATTTCATTTCCCGCCTCGTCCAGGTTTCTCTGCCTCCATCATTTCCTGGGGAGTCACCCTGACCGTGCTGTTTGTTCTTTGAAGGGGAGACAGATGGGCCTGAACAGGGCTGAAGGCTACCTGAGCATGCACCAGGCTGCAAAAACCCAACAGCGACTTTTAGGGGCATTTCCCAAGCACCTGGGTGCACGTGGCACAGACCCAAGTGTCATTTTCTGCTACGAGCTGCATTTGCCCTCTCTCAGCCTCAGTTTTCTCATCTTTAAAATAGCTTGCTCATCTAATTGGCTTATTTATTATTTTTTATTGGAGTATAGTTGCTTTACAATATTGTGTTAGTTTATACCATACAGCAAAGTGAATCAGCCATACGTATACATAGATCCCAATTAGATTAGGAGCTCCAAAACAAAAAGCACTCACATATTAGAGATATGATGAAAGGTGCTCCCAGCTTAAAAAAGATTTGCATTTTAGAATGTTGCAATTGATGGATCAAGGTCCTGATTTGATAGGGCAAGTATGATTATAAATTAAAGAATCTTTTTAAAAATGGTTCTGAAGAACCTAGGGGCAGGACAGGAATAAAGATGCAGACGTAGAGAATGGACTTGAGGACACGGGGAGGGGGGAAGGGTAAGCTGGGATGAAGTGAGAGAGTGGCATGGACATATATACACTACCAAATGTAAAATAGATAGCTAGTGGGAAGCAGCCGCATAGCACAGGGAGATCAGCTCGGTGCTTTGTGACCACCTAGAGGGGTGGGATAGGGAGGGTGGGAGGGAGGGAGATGCAAGAGGGAGGAGATATGGGGCCATGTGTATATGTATAGCTGATTCACTTTGTTACACAGCAGAAACTAACACACCATTGTAAAGCAGTTATACTCCAATAAATATGCTAAAAAATAAAATAAAAAAAAAGAATTTTTTTTAAAAAAACATGAAAAGAAAAATGGACTGCTCAGCCTGAGTCAGTGGTTTTCAAAATAAGCTCAGTGAAACCAGGTTGTCTCATGTGCCAAGCCCTCCACTGGGCTCCATGAAAAGAATTCTGTTTTTTTAAAACCTCATTTTCACACAACTCCTTAGGAAGGATTCTGAGGCTTTAACTAAAAATGTTGAAAAACATTGGTGTTCACAGTCTCTTTCATTTCCATAAAGGTCTATGAAGAGATAAATCTAACATCTGAGGTCACTGTGGAAGAAATTCTGTAAAAAACGAAGCTATTTCTTTTCCTTTTTGTTTACCTTCTCCACAGAGGGCGCACACACACACACACACACACACACACACAAGACCACATCCCTGTTCCTTGGTTTCACATTCCAAATCTCAGCTGGTCTTTCCCAAATAAAAGAGAGTAAACTTTCCTTATGAAATTTCGAATAAAGACCCAACTGATAATGACTCTATCTTAGGAAGATGATGGAAGAACAGAGAAGCGTCTTTTATTGCCTTCCCTCCTGTGGAAAATAGCATTATTATTCTCAAGTATGAACTCTTCCTTCCTGTAGGATCTCATCAGCCCTCGCCCATGCCTTATGGCTTACAGTATCTCCTGCAGGAGAACACGAGCCCACCCCATTGACGGTGGTCTTGACTGTGGGACTTGCTTTAGCCAATGACTTGTGAGTGGCCTTGACAGAGACCACACGTAAGGAGAAGTGTTAAGAGATATAGCACATTATCTCTGCTTTTTTCCCACTGCTATAAGAATGGTATGTCCCAAATAGGAGCTTCTCCTTTGACCTACATTCTAGAAGGAAGAGAACACGAGAAGTAGATCTGTAGCCAGATGGTAGTGACACACCTCTGACATGTCATATGGCCAGGTAATAAATCTCTGTGATGATAAGGCACTGAGATTTGGGGATCATTTGTTACTGCAGCAAAACTGATGGATATACTTCCTGTTCATGCCCACTACTCTCTACAGCTATAACAAAGGCAGATAGAGTCTCACTACCTGCCCTCGGAGGAAGTTTAAGGGATAAAAACAAGGCTAGTCCCACACCTGGGGAAACTCTGGCTCTGTGGATGACCCTGAATGTGTGTCTACTCTATTCAAGACTCTATCCCTGCTTTGAAGAATATAAAGGTCTAGAAGAAGGGGGTGGGGATGGAAAGGGGGATGCTTATGAAAAGAAGCCTCAAAGATTGTGACATTAAAAAGCCAGAATAGAAAAAAGGGGGAACTTGACTTTCAAATGCACCTCATGTCAGAGGAGAAGACACCCCACCTCTGCCAACACACATCCACACTCACCGCCTTACCCTGGAGATAGTTCTGTTGAGTTGCCCAGTGATTCCTGAGAAGTCAGCTTCTAAGTTGAATAAGCTGGTGAGACCAATATGGGGGAGTATCTCTTCCAGGTTATATGTTCCAGAAATGGAAAACCTTGGCAAATGCAAATCCAACAGGCTGGGGAGAGAATCAGACGGAGAAGCACTGCTGTCTCGTTATCTGTGCTGCTTTTGACCTGTCTGGGGGCAGCCTGAGCTTTGGGAAGGAGATGTGCTTCTCAGAGTGTGGGAACCAGTCTTCTCATGACACTACCTGCTATGCCAGAACATTCCACAACCCAGAGCTTCCTTCTCTTCAGACCTCACAGAGAGTCTGTGTCTGGGTCTGAGAAGACTCCTGGCATAGCCATAGGTCTTCATCTTTGTCACATTTCTGGAGGGCTTTCTAGGTGCCAGACATTGGATTACAAGGCTTCACTGATCGAAGCCATGTAATAACCATGGAAGTTAAGTACTGTTAACATTATCCCACCTCCATATCTAAGTCATCAGCAAGCTCTGTTGGCTCAGATTCTGAACTATATCCTAAATCCATCTACTGGCAACCCCCTAATAGAAGGTACACCATCTCTCACCTGCCTGAGCTTCACGGCCTGTTGAAGATCTGATGAGAGATCATGCATGTACAGTGTGGGCACAGATCAATGGAATAACTCTCCCTCCTGTTATTGTCATGCCTTTGCCATCAGATTGCCATATTCCTTGTGCTACATTCACAAGTTTCTTGTGACCCATAGAAAAGCTGTCCCTTTCTTCCTGAGATTATTCTCCTCTGGAATTATTGTCTGACAGTTGCCATGACACCCGCAAGCTTGCTTATTTAATAGCCAGCTTGGAAACTTCTGCCTCAAATGAATTCAGATTAGACATGCTAATTCAGGTTAGAGCATCTTTACCGGTTTAACTCCGGGGCCAATATGAGGGTCCTGATGTCTAACTGAAATGGGAGGTAGTTGGAAGTCAGGGGTTGAATGGTGAAAAAAAGGAAACAAATGTGGACAACAGAAAACAGGGCTTACTTGACATAATTTTTTCACAGGTAGAACTTGGAGAGTAGGCCCTACCATGGAGGGGGCTTTGAGTACAGTCTAGCTGAGGGGTGTCTGTTAGAGGGCCCAACGCAGAGTAGGTGTTCAATCAGTGTAAATGAAGAAATGGAGTTACCAGGAAGCATGATTCCTCTGAAAAAACTAACCTTTCTCACAGCTGAATGGAGAGAAACCTGGCAGCCTGAATTTTCCATGTCTGAAAGCCCATTCAAATGTTGCCATGATATTGTAACTCTCGGGCACAAGAAATGGTATCAGGGAGCAGCATCTAAGTTTAGAAAAATAACTTGGATTGGTTTTGATTTTTGAAGGTCTAAGTGGGAGGTCAAAAGAGACCCTTCCTAAGGGAAAACCTACTGGTCTAGAAGATCCTATAGTATTTCCTCCTGTGATGGGGGAAGGGGCAGGTTCACTCCAAGGGCGCTTAGGAATATGGGGCTGGAATCAGAAACTGACCAGAGCTATGTAGATTCACAGACAACAGGAATAATACTTTAAATCCTGGCTTCTGTTCTTGACCTGTATCTCTTTTATTTGGTACTTGAATCTCTACCCCAAAACAAAACACCCTTTCTCTATCTTTGATACCTCAATGTCACTGGGGTGCTGAGAGAAGGCTCCCGTGGACATGCAGGTGACTGATGCCTACCAGTCGGTGATGGTGGATTAAAGATGGACATCAAGATGTTTAGTCTATACGCCCCGCGTCCCTTGAATCTGGTGGGTTCTGTGAATGATCTGACCAATAGAATATGGCAGAAATGACACTGGCAAATTTCCGAGCCCAGGCCTTAGGAGAGTGGGAGCCTTCACTTCCTGCCTTTTAGAACGCTCCTTCTTGGGGCCCTGAGCTGTCATGTAACAACATCAACTGTGCTGAGCTGCAGAAGCCCAGGCTAGCCTCATGGACGTGCTGCATGGAGAGAGAGAGAGGTGCCTGCTCGGCCCTTAGCTCAGCCAGCCGGCCAGCCCAGCCTCCAGATATCTGAGTGGAGGAGTCTTCAATATTCCCCCCCTGGCCACCATCTGACTCCATCCTTGAGAGACCCAAGTGAGAACCACCCAGCTGAGCCCCGTCCACCACAGAATTGAGAGAGATACCAGATGGGTTTTTCTTCAAGCCATTCCATCTTGGGGTGGTTTGTTATCCAGCAAGAAGTAATTAGAACTTGAGGCCAGATTTTATCCCAGAGTGCCCCATAAAGGAAGATACACTTCAAGAATGGGTAGCTGGAGTATGAAGTCTAGGGAAACCAGAAAAGGCTAAAACCACTGTGAGAAAAACCACAAACCAAAAAGCAAGTGAGATGGAAAGGGGTAGCTAGAGATTCCCCCAAAGTGGCAATTGGCATTTTGATTTTTACAATGTTTTTCTTGGTATTTAATTTTTTAAAGAAATGTTTTAATTAAAACAGAGGCACTCTTAAGAAATACCCACTGTTCTGTAGGGGTCATAATTATTCTTAATAATTGTCCTTGATCTGATTTGTTGCCTACACTTAACTACCTTCTGGTAGTAAATTATTATTTGGAGAAAAAGAGAAGAGCAAAGGCAGAAAGATGTCTGGGAGGGGATAAGAATGATTAATGCCTGGTGAGCACTTCTCCTGCACCAGGTACCAATTTCATATTCTATACATATTAACTCAATTAATCCTCCAACCAACCAATGTGGTGGTTATCATGGCCCTATTTTACATGTGAGGAAATTCAAGGCCTGAAGAGCAAGAATTGCCCAAGACCACACAGTTGGTTAGCTGGTAGGGCAGTGAGCCAAGCCAGGGCTTAGGGTCTTGCAACTGGAGTTGATCAAGGCCTGCTCGAGCTCTTGAACAAAGTCCTTGCACTCTGGCACTTACCTGGGGAGGAGCAGTTGATCCCATTTCCTCAGGGTCTCTGGCTGCAGGGCAGCCTCTACCTGAGCCATCTTTCCCGGGTCAGGGAGGATCAGCAGGGCCAGGGCGTTTCCACTGTATTCCATCTGGAGGATGGTGCAGGCCACCTCCTGGTCGTAGAGGAACCTGTGCATTTCCTTTTGGTGCATCATGGGGATGCGGAGAGAGGTCCTCTCATCCACAAAGAAGCTCTCTTGCTTTGGGGTCTGGTAGCAATTCAAAGGATGCTTCCACTTGGCTTAGAACACAAAACCATGAGAACACACTCTAAGAGAGCAAGTCTAGGCAGACATGCACTAAGCCACGCTGGTTAGAGATGCAGAATCTGTCACAGTCTTGTCCCCGTGTGTAGTATCTCGTCTCTTTCTACTTATAATCTCCACTGCCAACCACCTCCTGACAGCACCGATCTTGGTGACAGGGAGAGGGGGCTGGCTCATCCTGTCCCGCACGCCCACTTCCAAGTGACCAAATACTGCTGATTCTGCCTCCAAAGCCACACTTTGATTTGAGACCGCCGTCTTACCTTGAACCATCTCACTAAGCTAACTTGTCTCTGTTCTTCCACCCTTATTCTCATTTCCCAAATTGTAGCCAGACTGAACTTTCTACAACAGGTATGTCACTGCACTGCTTTGAACGTTTTGGTGATTTGGGGATCCTAAGATAAAGTCTAGGGTTCTCAACACAGCCCCTGATTACTTTTTTTATTACAACTCTCAGCACTCCCACCTAGGCATTCCACTGTTGTGTTCTATGCTCCAGTCCAACTAAATTTGTTTCTTGAAAGTCAACGGTTGCTCTTTTCCTTGGAACTTTCCTCACCTTTGGAGAATCAAAGATGATTCAGACTCAGACCGTAATGGTTGAACCCATGGATGTGAGGGATACACACCAACCCTAGGATAGCGGTTGCCTCTGGGGAGGGATGGAAGGAGGAAAATGGGACCAAGGGATGATTAAAAAGGACTTGAATTGTATCTGCAATATTACATTTTTTTTTAAAAAATAAAAATCTGAAGTAAATAGTAAAAATGTTAATATTTGCTAATTCTTGGTGGGGGGGAGCACATGGTGGATTCTATGTCATTCTCTGCATATTTCTGTAGGTTTGAAATAGGCAATAATATAAAAAATAAAATATTTCTCTAAAAAATGAAGTATTAATAGAAAAGTGAGATTGAGTGTCAGTGGTATTAAAAATCAAGATAAAAGTAGAATAGGAAAAACATGGCAAGAGAAATCAAATATTGATAAATTACGAAGTAGCCCTATAAGAACATTATTTAAATATACAGAGGCAACTTTCAGAAGAAACGGCTACAGGCTTCTGGATAGGTGCCTTTTAGGGGCAGGGCTGGGGATGGAGGAGCCGGAGGCAGCCCTCACCTTTGAAGAACATGTAATTCAAGAGAACCATAAGCGTGTCTTGGGTGAGCTCCTCCAGGAAGTCCACAACCTGCCCATACGTTTGCTTCTTCACGAAGTCATTTATCTGCCTCCTAGTTGTATTAGAGTCCGTGAAATTGACAGAAAAAGCGAAAGCCCGGTACAGCTCCCTGATGTTGCCCAAAAAGTGCTGCTGTGGCTTCAGCTGCTTGTCCAGGAACAGGGAGTTGCCTACTTTCAGTTCAAGTTTGGGGCTGGGCAGGTCAAGGGTGTGGATGAGGCTCTGGAAGCCCCGATGGATGTCAGCTTCTGGGGTCTCCGTGAGGTTGAAGCCGAGGCCTTCCAGGATCTGAGCTGGAGTGTCAGCTTGCGCCGCCAGAGAGAGCAGGGCCAGGGTGCTGGAGATGCTCACCGGGGAGAAGAAGATGTTTCCTGAGGTTTCTGCTGCCAGCTGCTTATATAGACGCAAAGCGAAGTTGGTAATGGTGGGTGTGATTTTGCGGTAGGCCGGGAGGGCTTCCGAGAGCTGGCCACGGGGAGCTTCAGGCACCCCCAGGCTCTTATCTCCGCGGGCAGGAAAAGGTTGCCAGTAGACAGAGGCCAGGATCCCCGCTCCCAGCAGCCACTGCCACGCTGGCCCCATCCTCTAAAAACAAGATGGTGAACACATCATTCTCCTTCATAAGTAGCTTCCCAGTGCTTCACATTTACATTCGTCAGGGAATTTACATTTACATTTACATTCGGCAAACCTCCCATCCAAACTGGATCCCACAGAGGTGTCAGGCGGGGTATTGTAGAGCAGGGGTCCCCAACCCCTGGGCCGCACAGCAAGAGGGGAGCGGCGGACAAGCAAGCAAAACTTCATCTGCCGCTCCCCATTGCCTGCGTTACCGCCTGGACCATCACTCCGCAGCTCCGTCCATGGAAAAATTGTCTTCCACGTAACAGGTACCTGATGCCAAAAAGTTTGGGGACCGCTGCTACGGAGGGTGAGGCGGCGATGAGCCAGCGGGCTCCAGACGCTTTCCCCCAGGCTAGAGTCAGAGCAGCGGCCTCTTGTCTGCTTTACATATTGATTTGCCTGTAAGATTTTGCTGAGAAAAGGACTCTGAGCTATTAAAAAAAGAACTTCTGTGGTCTTTTCTGCCTGCATTCCTCCCTGCATCTATCTTTCCTCCCTCTCTTCCTTCCTTCCTTCCTTCTTTTTCTTTTATCTTTCTCCTTTCCAGTCATTCTTTCAATCACTCGTTAACTTTCAAAGACTGGGGCAACCCTCAATACTAGGGAACAAATGGTCAGGACACTATGACACAAGTGATGTTGGGCTTCCCCTGCACCTAGGTGTTGCCAGTAACTAGAATCTTGCTGACTGGAGGGGAGAGGATGATGTGTGGAACTCCTGGGCCAGGCTCTCCAAGAAAGAGGAGTGCCCTCTACTTTTCTGGTCTCCATTCGCTGGAGTGTGGATGCAACGATCAGCCCTGGGGACCTTGTGGGTGGGCACAGCTCATGAGGAATGAGGGGTGGCAAAGCCACAGGATGGATGGAGCCTGAGGGTGGGGAAGAGACAAGAAAGATCTACTCTGTCTCCATCAAACCTGTTATTTAGATTACCTCTTGTCATGCGCAAGGGCTGAAACCTGTATCTTAGTTGTGGAGAGTTTAAGGAAAGATATCTGTTAAATTGTACCCCCCGCCCCACAAATTCATATGTTGAAGTCCTAATCCCCAGCATGTCAGAATGTGATCTTGTTTGGAAATAGTGTCATTGAGATGTAACTAGTTAATATGAGGTTAATATGGGCCCTAATCTAATATGACTGGTGTTTTTATAAAAAGGGGAAATTGGACACAGACATACACACAGGGAGAAGGAGATGTAAAGATGAAGGCAGAAATCAATCAGGGTGATGCTCTACAAGCCACGGGACACCAAAGATTGCCAGCAAACCCCCAGCAGCCAAGAGAGAGGCCTGGAACAGACTGTCCCTCAGAGCCTCAGAAGGAACCAGCCCTGCCAACGCCTTGATCTTGGACTTCTAGTCCTCAGAGCTGTGAGAATCCGTTCCTGTTGTTTAAGCTGGGTGGAAGTTTGTTATGGCAGCCCCAGGAAACAAATGCAGTAACTCCTGTGCTTTAAGTGATAAAATGTGCCACAAGAGCCTTCGTGTCACCCGAGGGGTTCAAAGTGCTTCAGGGTTGGGAGCGAAGCCCCAGCTCAAGGTGAAGCTGCAGTGTAGACAATGTGCTTGTCACACACACATCCCCACGTGCACACACTCGGACCCCCCCATCCCCCGCCTTGCTGTCCTCCATAAGGAGTCTCGTCCCCTCGCTACCTTCAAAACTGACCCTTCTGTTGTCCCACTTTGAACCCCTCGGGTGACACGAAGGCTCTTGTGGCACATTTTATCACTTAAAGCACAGGAGTTACTGCATTTGTTTCCTGGGGCTGCCATAACAAACTTCCACCCAGCTTAAACAACAGGAACGGATTCTCACAGCTCTGAGGACTAGAAGTCCAAGATCCAGGCGTTGGCAGGGCTGGTTCCTTCTGAGGCTCTGAGGGACAGTCTGTTCCAGGCCTCTCTCTTGGCTGCTGGGGGTTTGCTGGCAATCTTTGGTGTCCCGTGGCTTGTAGAGCATCACCCTGATTGATTTCTGCCTTCATCTTTGCATCTCCTTCTCCCTGTGTGTATGTCTGTGTCCAATTTCCCCTTTTTATAAAAACACCAGTCATATTAGATTAGGGCCCATATTAACCTCATATTAACTAGTTACATCTCAGCGGCTGCCCACAGCTAATCACCCCATCCTTGTTGCTCATCTGTCCTGATAAATTTTGTGTCTTAATCAGCACCTTTAATACCTTTTGCCCAAACCAATGATCTCTGGGTCGCTTACATATTTTTGTAGATGATTTATAGCGCCTGGTGCTCTAAATACCCAACCAAACCCCCAAGGCCAGTTGTCAGGAGGGACGAATCTAGCCGCGTTATCGATTACGTCGAAACACATTTGCTGGTCAAAGTACTGCAGGTAGTTTCCCAACGCCACGTCCCACCCCCTCCAGCACAGCTTGCTGTAGGCCCGCTTAATTTCTGTTCATATTGGGAAGGAGAACAACTTAAAGATTGGTCTGCTCCTGGGGAAAATTAGAAGTACAGCTGTAATAAAACTATTTCCAGTTTATTCTTTTTACCCCAATGAACTCACCACCATTTCTACTTACCGAACCCCCAGGATACCCAAACTTGCAGAGGATCTATTTCCCAGAGGACTGAATTGTAAGTCAGGGGGTCCGGGTTTGAATCAAGCCTCTGCAGTTAAATCACTGGGTGATACTATGTAAAGGAAGCTCTCTGAACTGCAGTGTGTTATTTGTAAAATGCAAATGACAATGCCTACCTCCTGGGGGTGGGGTTGCTTGTGGATTATAAGACGTAATATCATGTATATAGCACGTGGCACATAGGAAGTATGCAGTGTTAATTTTTCACTCCTTTCTACTGAGGCTGGATATAGTTACACCCAATTTATTCCTTTATTCCTTTTCCAGAAAGATCCCAGAGGAAAATTAAGAACTCCATGAATTAATTATAATATCCCTATTTATTATTTCTTTTATGGTAGGGATATTAGCTATATTGTATCATTGGTTCCCAGACAGATTTGTTCTCAAATGCAGGGGGAGGGATGTATGTGAAGCGGGGATAGTATTTGGATCATCTCAAAGCCTGGAGAAGAAGGTACTATTATTGGAGTTTAATGGAAGACAGAAAACTCTCGAAATGCTAGAATAGTCACAGCCAAAGAAGAAGGGTCCATCCCAAATGCCAGCAGTGCCCCAGTGGAGAAAATCTTGCTTAATTTCTTTTAATTGAATCCTTATAAGAACCTTAAGATCTTGGTAATATTATCCCTGGAGAGAAACACCTATTAAGGAGAGAAACACAGAGTAAGTGGCAGGGGCATGATTCAGATTCCAGACCAGGTCCCTGAATCATCACTCTTTCATATAACAGAGTTTCCAGTAAAGTTGCTGCAACAACTTTATCATTTTGTTTTGGGTTGTATTGTTCTGTTTTCTTGTCTAACTTCAAGGAATACTGGGAGTTTCTCAAAAAATTTAAAGGCCAAGTTATCCATAAAATGTTATTTAAAACCTGAAGTTCCTACGTCAAGCCTTAGAAGGAGTACATCATCACGTTTTTCCTTTAGGGGACTCAGTTCTCCCATTTATTCTGCCAAAGTGAGAGAGAGAGAGAGAGAGAGAGAGAGAGAGAGAGAGAGCTGTCACCCCCGCCTTCATTTCAGACACAAGCGTGGTACTCACAGCAAGGTCCCTGGGCTGGGGGCCCTGGGTCTTCAGCGCTGCATCACCTCCTACCCACAGGAAAATAGTGTTTGAAGGTCATGGCAGCCTAGTCAATATTTGTCAGGTCAATTCCTGGAACCGGTATGAAAACAGGAAGTGACCTTTTCTTCAAAGTTTCTGCCCTGCCAGCCTGTCCTACAAAGTGAATTGTGACTCTGGACCCAGCTTGGTTTGAGGATGTTCTCATGTTAGAGATGGCAGCAGGGGGTCGTGATGTGGAAGCTGCTGATCCATTACCTGTGTGTGGTGTATTCCAGGCAGTTTTCTTTAGGAACCACCCTCACAATATTAATGTGAAATGTTAACTATACCTACTGCGATCATTTCACAGTATCTGTAAATCAAACCATTATGCTGTATACCTTTAACTTATACAGTGATGGATGTCAATTATTTCTCAATAAAACTGGGACCATTAAAGAATGCAAGAGGCATGATTCTCTCTACTTTACAAATGGGAAGCTAAGGCCCAGTGAGGTCAGTAACTCGTTCGCTCACAAAGTGGGTGGTGGAGCCATCCTCAGAAGGCAGATCTGACCCGCCGGCTGAGGCCTTCACTACAACACTAAACCATTCCAGTATTTTACTGGTGCTTTAAATAAATATGATCCATGTACAGGAAAAAAAAGACTGGAAGGAAATTCAGAGAATAGAGCAAAATTTTCTCTCCCGCCATATCAAAAGCTTTGTAAAGTGGGATCATTGATTTTTTTTTTTTTTTTTTTTTGCAGTACGCGGGCCTCTCACTGTTGTGGCCCCTCCCGTTGTGGAGCACAGACTCTGGATGCGCAGGCTCAGTGGCCATGGCTCACATGGCTCCCGGACCGGGGCACTGAACCCATGTCCCCTGCATCGGCAGGCGGACTCTCAACCACTGCACCACCAGGGAAGCCCGATCATTGATTTTTGTTTACCTAAGATCTAGAACCAAGCGTGGAACTAAATGAATATTTTTTATGAGTGAGTCTTTTGGTGATGGAATTGGGTAATTTTTATGTTCTTTGTAGATTTTTGTCTTCTCTTAATTTCTCAAAAAGAGCATGTATTTTATTTTTAACAAAAAACAATAAAACATTGTTAAAAAGTAGAATTATTTAATTGTACATGTAAAGCAAAATAAAAGCTCATTCAGGTCGGCACAGTGGTTCCAATCAAAAGGCACTTTAAAACATAAAGGCTCCTAGGATACTGAATCTGATGCTATGATAGGGTGGGGCTGGAGGTACCTCTGGCCTGTCTGGTGTGCTGAAGCCCCAGATGGAGAGCAGAAGGTACTCACAGTAGGACCCAACAGGTGTGTGCTGGAAAGGTGAAAGCCAAGGACACTTTGGCCAGGCACTGATGGAGTCTGGTACACCCACTGATGTTTGAGACGCTACCCCTGGGTCTAGAACAGTGCCAAGAACTTTCTGGGTGCTTTATAAAGACACATTTGCAGTATGAATAAACAAAAAAATTGAAGTACACGGCCAGAGTTCCTTTCTCACCTAAGAGGAATCCAGTTCACTCTTGGCTTGCACATAAATTACTTGGCTCTTTACAGTCGTGTGTCACACGCTAGGGAAGAAGAAACAATCCCGGGAGACTAACATTTTGGAGTCTATTACAGACCCTGCCACAGTAGAGACCCTCACAGAGCTGTGGTGGGAATGAAACGTTTGTACATGGGCAACGTTTATGCAGTGCCTGGCCCAGAGCAAGGAGAGAGAGAGAAAGACAGAGAGAGGGATTTTAAGGAATTGGTTCACACATGTGATTATGGAGGATGGCAAGTCCAAAGTCTACAGAGTAGCCTATCAGCCTGGAGACCCAAGAAGAGTGGACATTGCAGGTCAAGTCCGAAGGCTGCCTGCTGGTAGAATTCCTTCTTGTTCAGGGGATGTCAGTCTTTGTTCTATTAAGGCCTTCAACTTATGGAAGGCAGTCTGCTTTACCCAAAGTCCACCAATTTAAATGTTAATCATCCCCCTAAACACCCTCACCAAAACATCCGGAAGAATGTTCAACCACATATGAGGGCACTGTGGCCCAGGCAAGTTGACACATAAAATTGACTATCACACACGTCATGTGTTAGTAGGAAAGAGGATTGAGTAGCACCTCCTTGGGTTGCTTGGTTTCCTTCCTGGAGTGCAAACCTTTGACCTTGGTGCACAGACACCTCACCTGTGTGTCCAATCTCAGAGGCAAAGGGCAGGAAAATGTGCCCTTGCACATATGAAAGTAAACGCCTCTCACCATCAACCTTGGAGTCACACCAGCTCACTGCTGCAGTCATAGAAAAAGCCTACCCTGGCCTCTAGTGAAGACACCACATTTGTGGCACCAAAGTTTGTGAGATGGCACAGCTCGCCATGAGCTTGGGCAGACGGGCTTGGTTAAGTCTGCAGAGTTGACCTGGGTGCTGACTGCTTCTCAGTCGTTTCCCGGGCTTTTTCCTATATGTGCCAATAATCTTCTTGTTTCACGTGCCACTGCCTACCTCCCTTTAGCGTGTGGGACACTGGACCCTCAATATCCTCTACTAAATGGGTCCAGGCCCCCAACATCCTCACGAGCACCTTCCCCCTCTGCTTCTGCCGTGGATCTGCTTGGAGATAATACATACACGAGCATGGATCTCTAGCCCTTCCTCCCTCTGGTTATGCTGTTGACTCACTTCCTGCGCATTTTCTAGAACAATCCACTTTACTGTTCCTCTCTCGAGCTAGCCTCCTTATTGAGCTACTTCTCCAAGCTGCTCTTGTGGCCCATCCCCAGGCCTCTCCTTTCTTGGATCTTGGGCTATAAGTGCTGATGCAAGTGACAAGCTCCTTTCTTGGGCATTTGAGCATCCTTGTTAAAGGAGTGAAAGTTTTAGCCCTGAAGTGACTCCTTTGGTAGTGGATGGAGTTCCTTCAGGGTCACATCGTTCCCAGAAGAGAATACTTGGGTTGTGTCCTAAACCCCACCACAGAGGGACTTCTGTGGTTTGGGGTGACCAGCCCTCTCTCATCCAGTCCAAGGCTCCCGGGTCTAATTGTGGGCCCCCAGGTAGCTCTGGCTTGGTCATGTCATCGCATGGCTCTGCAGTCAGTCCCCCCTGCCCCATCTTTGGCCTCCAATCTCATTCCTGGCCTTGTGTTTTCAGCACTGAGCCTGGGCTCTCTACCAGAAGAGTTTTATTTCACCCTCTGTCCTAGTCTGCTGCAGTTGCCGCTCTGAGCTAGCCCACCCAGGCAAGGTCCCGCCTCTTGGGTGTCACTCTTGGGTCAGTCTGTTTGGCCAGTGTCTTTGCCAGCTGTGCTCATGGCCTCTGGATCTGACTTCCCTAGTCAAATGTCTGGTTTCCATCAGACTCCATGATCCCTCCCATATGTCCAAGGCAAGTCATGGCCAGCCAGCTAGTTCCCAAGTCCCAGCCTCTCAAACACACACACACACACACACACACACACACACACACACACACACACACACACACACACACACAATCCTGTTTTCCCCTCATCAGTTTTAGTTCGTTTCCAGTAGGGGGCAATAATAACTCCCTCATAGAGGGTTGTTGTAAAGATGAAAAGAGACTAGAGCATGGGGCAGAGAAGATGCTGCCAACATATCTGGGATCCTCTACTTCTCCAGGTATCCCCATTTCCCCCTGGAGCTGGGTGAACACATGGAAGCCCACTGAGGTGTCTGTGGGTACCAACCCTCTTCCCAGCCTCCTCTCTGCGGTGGGACCTGCCTCTGCCCCAAGCCGCCTGGGGGAGTTAGTACAGCTCCTCTTGTACAGATGAGACGACAGGCTCTGATTCCAGCTGGACAGGAAGCAAGGCTAATGAGACAGCCACCGACAGAAACAGCTCCCCCGCACCTGCTCAGCCCCCTCAGAATTGCTTCCCTGCCTATGTCAGCCTTCTTCCGGGACAGAAGGTGCCCCAGCCAGATGTCTCTGGCAGGCCCTCAAGCTGCTTCTTACTTGCTCTGCTCTTGGCCAGAAGACCAGCAGTGGCCCTCCCCACTCTGTTCCCAGACCACACTTGTGAGTCTCGGCATTTTAATGCACAGGGCGGTGAATTGTATTCATTTTATTCATGACCAGCTAAGTTCCTGCAGTACAGCCTGGCCCCTCTACTCAGTTTTGGGGTTTAAGACTTTGCCCACAAAGAGGTCTCTTTGAGTCATCTGATCCTCCACAAACAGCAAGAAGGGTCTATTGAACTTCACGACCACAGGGACCTCCTTCGTGTCCACGGGGACCTTCCACACGTCCGCGTCCTTGGCTGCATCCGTGAGTAAGCCATGCTCGCTCACCTCTATCTCGGCTTGATGCACGGCCTGGGAGAGACAGTTTCCTTCTCAGCTCTGGGAGTGAACTCACCTGGCTGGCTGGAGAGCAAGCCGGGGCGGTGTGCCCAGCTATCTCCTGTGCTCAAGATCAGGGAGGCAGCTTCCCTCCATGGCCGATGGCAGGTGGAGGAAAGCTGACTTCCATTCCTAGAAAACCACCCTCAGCTCCCAGCAGCTGGGTTCACCGTTGAAGGCCAGATGTCCCCGAGTGGGGTTGATACTAGGGTTGGTAATTGTTGAGTTCAGACTTTTTCAGCACAGGGCAGACAGCTCAAGGTGTTAACATGTTCAAAAGGCAGGAAAGGGGAATAAAACACAGAGGAAGGCTGGGTGGTCTGTAGGCTTAGAAAAAAATCCCATAGAACGACTGAGAGATAGTCATTTCCAACACTTTCAAGAAGAATGTGATAAAAACTACTAGGGGGCTAGTTGTTCTTGTCTCCATCCATGCAAGGACAATTTAACCTCCGTGTAAAAGTGTTTGTGCCGGAACATGCATGTTGGCCTCCCTGATCTGCAAGAGGCCCTGCTGGGGAACGTGGCCATGACATTGCTTGCATTACCGGTGATGGATTCAACATCTCTCAAACCCAGCCCAACAACCAGCACTCAGGGCACACCTGCCGGGTGGGTTCTGTTTGAATTGGACACGGTAAGTAGTGCTTACACCCACAGGGCCACGGGAAGCACAGCATCCCCTCGGGGTCCCAACCCTGGGAACTCCATCCAGTGTCTGTGAGTGACAGGTTCATCATCTCCCAACTAAAGAACAGGACCCCTGCCCTGTCCCAACCCCCAAGGTCATTGGGAGACTGGAGCAAGAAAAACCATGAAAAAGTGCTTTGTAATTTGTCAGGTGCTGTATCGCGGGGAGGGATTGTGTTTGCTACTTATGTCCTGGGCAAAGTCCTCAAAGTATCCTTGCCCCTATGGTGCCCACATAGCAGCCAGCCAGTTACTGACCTTGGTGGAGTCATTGGAGGGCAGCCCCTGTACCCACCAGGATGAGTAAAATTATCTCATAAATAAATGTTCCCCGGCATCTGGATGTCTAACTGGCACCTCAAGTTTAGAAAGCCAGTCTCTGTCTGCTCCCCCAAACCACTCCTGCTCCATCTTTCCTGCCTCAGGCGTTGGCTCCATCGTTTCCCAGGCTCCAGCTTACAAGCCCGACTCTTCCCTCCCTGCTCCCCAGCTCTGTCTTCAAAAGGCACACAGAGCCTTCTCACCACAGCTAACCCTCCCTCGAAGGCCCCATCCATCCTCCATTGCCTCTCACCTGGGTTACCCGCCAAACTTCCTAATGGGTCCCCCTCTTCCTCCAGGACCATTGCCTGTTCTCCGCGCGGCAAGAAGTGGTCTTTTGTAAAACATATGTCAGCTCATGTCAGCCTCGGTGGTCTCCCATGTCAGTCAGAATAAACCCCTGTCCTGTCCAGGGCCTGGGACACCTACATGACCTGGTCCTGCCTGACTTCTGCCCTCACCTCCTACCAGGCTCCATCTTACTCAGCACTCTAACTGCCTGGGCCTTCTTGGGGTTCCTCAGAAATTTCAAGTTCACATTCCCTTAGGATACACTTGCTCTCTTTGTCTGGAACACACGTCCCCAGGTACTTGCCCCCTTCTCTCTCCTGCCCTTCATTCAGGCCTTGGCATAAAGGTCAACCCAGGCCTTCTCAAGCCTGCTCACTGCACCCCAGCGTGCCGTTCCCAGTTTCTCTGCTTTCCTTTCTTCACAGGAAGTATCACTGGGGGACGTAATACATATCTGTCTGTTGGCGTGCTCACTGTCTACCCCGCCAATAGAATGGAACGGCTACGAGAGTAAGGTGTTGTCTGGCTGGCTCACGACTTCACCCTCAGTGCCTCCAGTGCTTGATGCAATTACTTTTGAGTGAGTGAATGACGAAAGAACCCCCAAAGCCCAGGGACCCAGTCAGATAAGAGTTATAACTGCTGTATAAAAAAAAAATGTTTCTCAATCAGGACTGTGGTGGATGAAACAGAGACTCTAGAAATTGCCCCACTCACCTCCAAAATAGATAGAGAAGCCTTCTTTGTGATGCTCTGGGTGGTCGCTGTTGTAGTAGGCACATCTTTGACGTCAATCTTGGGAAGCAGATGTTTTAAGTTTATCTTGGAGGAGACCTTGAACTTGGGCAAAACTAAGTGCACCAATCTGTTGAGAATGAAATCGACAAGGAAGCTGAACAATGTCCCTCTCCTGGAGTCTAGGGGAAGCACCTGGCTTAGGCTGAAAGACCTCTTCCGAGTGAAAAGGTAACAGAAGTGTTTGTTTTGAAGTGCTGGGTTGGGGAGAGATTAAAGATGCCAGGGTATGAGCTGCAATGCTGAATTTCCAAGCAAACCACTTACTCAAAATATACCTTGCTATTCAAATGATTCCCTTCACAGGCTCTCTATGCAAGAGAAGATGAGGGTCAGACCAAGAGCATCCAGCCCTGAGTCCCTCCAACCCTTCTTCTGGAAGCAGGGGTTTAAATTGGGCAATGACCCTAAATGTGGTGAGGGAGATGGAGGGCATGAGGTCCCTGTGCTGCAGGTAGAGCAGAGGGAGTTTTCACAGGAGAGGAAGCTCCAGCCTGGATGATAAGCTTTCGAACAGAGAGGACTCCTCCCTCTATAGACCAGCCACTCTATGACTAAGGGAGAGTATCAGAACGCGTAGTGCCAGCCCTCCCACCCGACATTTTAGACTATGTCAGTGCGGTGTTGAGCTTCTGATGGGCTAGCAACCCGTTCAGTTGGGTCTCTCTACTGCTGTACCCCCTCTGTCCCAACCAGGAACGTTGTGGTAGGTACAACCATGGCAGAAGATGGCAGACCCCCTCTGCCGTGGCCCTCAACTGTAGGAGTAAACGCTGTTGAGAGATTTCTTCCCAATCTACACATTTACTGCCTGAAGACTGTCTCCCCAACCCTGCCGCTCAGATCAGTGGGCCATTGAAAATCACGATTTCACTATTTAATTTACCCACATTCGATGGGACCTCGGTGAATATCATACCCAAGCTCGGTTAGTTCAATGCTCCCTTCCAGGAATATGCAGCAGGAACCGAAAGATGCTCAGTTCAGTGTGGGGAGGAGCATTTGATCGAATGAAAGAGAGCCATGCCTGTCTACAGTGGTCTCAGCTTGAAATTTACCTGTTTAGGCTCCTCCCCTGACCGTCATAACTAACTAAGAGCCCTAATTAATACTTCACAATTGAATTCTCTGATGTCACCCTACTCATTATCTCCTTAGTTCTGACTACAGTTTGAAATTGTGTATTTGTTAGTTGACTTTCTACCTCTTCCACCAGACCGAAAATTCCACGATAGTAGGGAAGTGTTTGGCTAACCATTATATTCCCAGCACCAAGCAGTTTCTCGCATACAATAGGTGCTCAGAAAATATTTTTTGGGTGAGTGGATCACGGGCTAACATGTGTGTGAAAAGCTGGTTTGCTGAGCTAGAGAGGTTAGAAGCAAGGACTAGTGACACCAAGAGAGATGGGGCTCTGGGTGCTCTTGTAGTCCCTTGTTCCAATCCCTCATGAGATCTGGCTGTGCTTATTCCCTGGGGTTCCGTGAAATTCCCATGTATCTTCCCAATAAACTCCTCTCTTTACCCATCCTGAGCTTGTATGAAGTGGGTTTCTGATGCTGTACATGTGACAAAAAGAACCATAATTAACAGTTTAAGGGGCTTCTGGCTGGTAAGGGGACTCAGGCTGCTATTCTTTCTGTTTGGTTTGTTTCATTTTCTACAAATATGCTAGGAAATAACCAGATGCCCAACTCCCCACCCCCCGCCACAATAAGGCTTTTACATAGAGGAATTGAGGGCTGAGCAAAAATGCAATGCAATAGAATGTTCCTCCAGAACAGGATACCTGAAGTCACTGGCTTTCTGAAGTCTAGCTCGCTTAGCAGTTATCTCTTTTAGAGCAAAGTGGAACTGCCCTACATCTGGGAGCACAAGAATGATGGACACATTTCCTTTGTAAGGCATCTTAACCATCGTAGCAAGCAGCTCCTCGGAGCGGCTGTAAACCATCCGCTCTGTCTTCCTCATCATGTCCACCTGCACTTTGGTGTTTTCATTCACAAAGAAGTCCTCCTTCTGCGTGAGGTTGCTCTGAAAAGCTCTTTCCCAAATGCCTGGGGAAATCAGGAAGGAAAAAGTCAAAGAGTGATCTGGCGGAAAATCATCACCACCCCCAGGTTCGGGGACCCCAGAGGTCATCAGCTTGGGAAGGAAGCAGTCTATTGTTGGTGATACCTTGACCATAGTGAACAGAATATTTAAAATTCTAGACTGGTGCAAAGGAAAGAAAAGCTAACACATGATTTTCAAAGATATTCACCATAGAATTTCTTTAAATCTGTGTTTCTCAAAGGATGTTTACCAAAATACCTGCCTCTGGAAATATAACACCAAGAAAGGATTCTGTCATCAAATAATTTAGGAAACATTGACCACAGCAACCCTTCTTTGAAAACTCCCACTGCATTTGAGTGTATTAAGAGTTCAAAGAAGTCCTATGGTAAAGAAATCTGTTTAAAATTTATGTAACTTATTCCAGGAGGGAAACTCTTCATCAGAAAGACACACACCTGCGCATACATGCACACCCCTGCGTGAACTCCTACTTTAGCTAATGCACTTCCCCAGTGGATTTTAAAAAAGATTCAAGGTACACACCAGTTAAAAAATGCATGTCACCCAGAGTGACGGCCATCTAGTTTGGTCTGGAAAATCTCTGCAAGTGTTAGCCTTGTTTCTGATTCTATAGCCAGGCTTATGGTCCTCTCCGTTCTGTTTTTACGACTTGCCTTCTAAAGTGTGATATAGATAAAGCTTTTAAGAGGGAATCATACCCGATAGTTCTCTGAAGCATACAGAGACATGATCCCTCCAAGATCATTTGTGGAGCACTTTCTATGTCCTAGGCACCTAGTCTGGAACTGTGAGTCCAAATATGAATAATGGTCCCAGTAGCCTGAGCAAACATCCTGTGCTGGGAAGCATTGTTTTATGAGCATTTCCTTCGCTTATCATGTAAAGAACAAACAATCTGCATGTCCTGGTAGGAACCCTGTTTAATCCACAACAGTTTATCCATTAATTGACTCATTCAAATCTGAAATTTCTTGAACTCAAAAAATGTGCCAGGTACCATACTGAGAACTGAGGTTATAGCAGTGAATAAAACAGAGGACCTGTGTCCTCATGGTGTTTACTTTCTAAGGGGGATACAGAGAGAAAAGCAATCCACCACTGTAAATGGTTAAAAGTGTGATGAGCATTAGGAAAGGTGCAAGTAAAGAGCTGAGTGCTAGCATGAAAGCACTTCCTTTGAAAGACCAGGGAAGGCCTTCTTGAGGAGGGAGCATTGAGGCTGAGGCTTAAAAGAAGAGGGTGCTCCATCTGGCAAAGAAGGGGAGGAAGAACATTCCTAGGGAAGGAACATCATGGACTAAGACAGGAAAAAGCAGGATGCATTTAAGGAAAAAGGGAAGGTCTTTGTTGGCAAAGCATAACAATGAGAGGGATAGTGATGGGGAGACACTGGAGGGATCAGCAGGGCTCAAAGCACGCACAGCTGGGTCTGGGTGGGATTGCATTCCAAGTGCATCAGGACACTATGGAAGGGCTTCAGATGGGGGAATGATGTGATTTATGTTTTAAGAAAATTGTTCTGGTCCTTTAATGGAGAAGGGATTGGAGACAGGCGCGAACGGAAACAGTCATTAGACAGCTGGGGCAAGTCATCTAGGCAAGAGATAGTGGTGGCCTTGGCTACAAATGTGGTAGACCAGATGGTGAGAAGCGAACACACTCCAGATCAGCTCTGCAGGCAGAGGCCATAGGACTTACTGTGTTCTTGAATCTGGAGGCTGGAGGGGAGGTTTTTTCAGGAGAAGGTGGGTGAATGGCATTGTGATTCTCTGAGGCGAGCAGATGCTGGGCATGGTTGGGGGGATTGTGTTCGAGGGTCTGTGAAACGTCCCCAAAGGAATGTCAGTAGGCAGATGAGTATTAGAGTCTGGATCTCAGAAGAGGTGGTCCAGGCTGCATCTAGAGTGTGGGGAATAGTCCGAGAACAGATGATGTTTGAGGTCGTGAGCTCAGGTGAGGCAGGAGACAGTTGTAGAAGTCAGAAGAGGAGAAACCAGCAAAGGAGACAAAAGAGGCATGAGCTATGAGGTAAGAGGAAAGTGGAGGGAGTCCTTGGGCAGGCAGGATGGAAGGGGACCTGCATTGAGGAAGGGGAGGGGACAAGCACTCCTTCACTGTGACCAGAGGGGAGAGTGAGAGGAGAGGTGTGTGAGCCTTGGGCAGCACATGGAGGACATCCTGTCAGAACTGCTTTCTTGTCCCCATTCGGGCAGGAGGCAAGGCCATTGGCTGAGAGTCCATGGCAGAAGGAGACTGGTAATGCTAAGTGGAGGAAGAGGGTATAAATAGATTCCAGTGAGCGGTAACTCTGAGCCCACCTGAAGAAACAAGGGCAACGTCAAGATCTGTGACCCGGAATTTAAACTGCTAGTTTAGACACCTGGTGTGTGAGCCTGAATTCAACAATGGACACAACTTCGAAAAGCATCTCATCTCACGCTGATCTGACCTTACAAAACAAGTGAATTAACCAACGCTCATGCCTCTGCAAAAAGATTTCTTTTTCCCTTTTTTACCAGCAAGAGTCATTGCCTTTTTACTCCAAAATATCTTAAGCACGGCAAACAAGATGACTGAGAAGATTAAGAGGAGAAATACTGAAAAATGTTAGACAACACAATGATATCAAAGTCAATTTAAAAAGTTTTGGATCTACTGGTTTCTGGGAAAATGGGATATACTGACAAAATTTTTTTTTCCTGACTTAAATCTTTTAGGAAACACAAGGGCAAAGTTTACCCCAAATGAGAATTCATGCATTTAATAAACCTCACCTTTGAAGAAAACATAGTTGACAAGACATAGGACAGTCTGAGGGTCCAGGTGGGTGATTAAGTCTTTGATTTTCTTATGTATCTTTTCAGCCACATAGTGATTGATGGCCTTCTTGGTTTTTTCTGTATCTTTAAAGTCAATCGTCTGGATGTCCACTTCATGTACTCTGTCTATCTCCTGCAGAAACATCTGCTTGATCTTCCTGTTGTTATCGATAAAGAGAATGTCCTTGTGCTTCAGTTCCTCTTGCTTCACTAGCTCATTCCACGTCTGGACAAGATGCTTGTCCTTGTCTAACACTTGGATTTTTCTGAGGTCAAGTCCCAGGTCCTCAATGAGGTTGGTGCGCGTTGTGGATTTGATCCCCAGGGAGAGGGTGACCAGGGCGATGGTGATGGCCACAGGGGAGAAGATGATATTCTTTCTGGGATCCTCAATTATCAAAGCCTTGAACAATTCTTGGGCAAGCGCCTTATGGCCAGCTTCCGTCTTCTGGGAGAGAGATGGAATTTTCTTTAATAAGACTAGGTTGATATTCTGTTGGGAGTCTTGTTGCTTTTCACAGAAGATGCTATTAAAAAGGCCACAGAGGATGAGGACCAGAGACAGCACCAGATGTATTTTCCTGTGGGACATTTCTGCAACAATCCAGAGCTGTTATTGGAAGGAAGAGGTATACGGGTGAATCTTCTATGGAACGTGTTCTCAATGCTGAGGGGATTGAAAAAGGCTCGTTCTTACCTGGGTGCAGTTCACCTGGGTGGGGTTGCTATTTGTCCTTAATTGAAGGATCCTAGCTAAGTCTAACAAGGAAAGTCTAATGAGTATTCTGGAACATGACTTCAGACAAATTAAAGGTAAGTGACCTGATTAACAGGGAATCAGTTCTGCCCCTAGCCTACTCTGCAAGGGGGTCTTCTCCATCCACACTGGGGTTTCTTCTATCCTTTTTGCTTGCTCTTCTTCTTTCTTTTTTTTTTTAATACAGAGGTCATGACAAAAATCCTGAAAAGTGTGGAAAGGAAAGAAACAAGAGGAGAGAGAGAGCACAGATTGTAGATTCAAACATCTGGCAGAGATCTGGCCAGAAATACCCACGTGGAAAGACAGCAAGTGTAATGCAATAAGGTGTGCTGGGGACTGTGGAAAATGGGTCATCGTGGCCAGGCTGAAGAGGCAGGTGTCACTCAGCTCCAGCTGTGATTAGTGGCAGTGCTTGGTCAGTGGTGCCGGAATTTTTTTTGTTTCTGAAGCATCTAGAAATCCATATTTTTACATGAAAATTCAATCTTGCCAAAAGCAACTTGCTAGTAGCAGCTTGCCCAGATGCAACCCAGCCAGATCTGGCTTTAGAGCTGCCAGCGTGATTTCTAAAGTAAAGCCCAGGTGGTGCTCAGGCGACTTGGACATCAGCTGAATCAAGGGCCTGGCAAAGGTCATCTCAGGAAATCCTGGTCACCTCACTTAAGCTCTCCCTGTGCTCACAGCTATGGTCCCTCACCCACTGTCAGGGCAAAAACCCTCTCTGCCCCCGTAAGTGCCCCCCATGATTGACTGAGACCAAAAGTCAGGCCTTGCATCTGAAGGGGGCACCAGTGGTGGATTTCTGGCCCCAGTGATGGGAAAGGAGAAGATGAGAACGAGGACCTGAGCTTGCGTTCAAGTTTCACCTCTTTAGGGCAGGGCCAGGTCCTCCCTTCCTTATTTTCCTACAGTAACCAGCTCAGCTCTGGGTACAGGGTCCACTTCCCTGCATCATCACTGCCACCACTGGTGACCTTTTTCATGGCACTAAGGCAGATGCTACTTGAACCATAGCAAAAGAGCAATAAAATACCTACCCATGTGGACCCTCACTGTCCCCAAGAGGAGAAAGATGACTTACCCTCCAGGAGAGCCTGCTGTTGTCTATTGCTGCTGTTCTCTGCATCCATCAGTGACTTATTTATACTGCCACTGGTGTAATGAAATGGATAAACCTGAATTAATATTAACTTGGCCAAAAGATTGTGTTCAAATATTGTCCAGAACAAACAAGAGATGAATCATTTCAGTTCCCAGTGAGACAATAAACAAATTAATGGATTGTTGTACCATTTGAGCTACTGTTCATTAAATTACTCCTGTGTTATTTCAACAAACACTTACTTAGCTCCTACTAAGAGCCATGCTCTGGGCTAGGGACTGGGGGAACACAAGGCTTCAGGCCTGACCTCCACCCTTGAGGAGACTTCACCCTTGAATTCAAGGAGATCTTGGTTTTGAGGAAGAAACAAACATGTAAAAGGACTGTGGGCTACATTTTGACTACTTCATGGAGAGTCCGCATTACCAGTAAGGGGCTGTGCATGGAAAGAGAAGGGCACAGTTAATAATTTAGGACAATTAGGAGAGATTGAGTAACATTTCCTCTAAGTCTTAAAAAAATACACAAGAGTTAATGTATTGTCCAGGAAGCCTGAAGAGGGAATTCTAGATGCTGGGCTGGGGTGAAGTTCCCTGGGGGAGTGGTGGTCAAGGCTGTGTGTGCAGGGTTTCTCCAAGTCTAGGAGAAATTCACTTCTGGCATGGTGGAGTGAGGTGAATGCCAAATGTTCTCTTCAATAGCTACTAAAGAGGTGGACAAAATTGTCAAAAACAACCGTTTCAGTGCTACAGAAAATCCACCAAGGGCCCACAACAAACAGATAAGTGTTCATTCATGAAAAGTACTGAACTCTGTGTAAGAACAGAGTGAGCCTGTGACATGCTTGTCTGGGGCTGCTTCCACCCTAATCCAACTCTGCTGGTGGGTTGTCTAACCAGAGTGGGGTTGCTGTCGCCAGAGCAGACTCACTTGACTTGGAGCATTGTCAGTTAAAGTGATGACATCGGTGGCAAGAAAAGTGTGTGTGAGTGTGGGTGGGGGCAGTTGTTCTGTTAGCCTGGAGTTGTGTTTGGAGCAATAAAGGGACTAATGGATTAGCAGGGGATTAAACAGGGAGTCCCAAGAGGTGTGACAGCTACTGGGGGCTTGATGAGCTCTCTGCATATCCCAAGTTGAAAGGAGGTTCTGCACATGTGCAAACAGAGACTGGAGCAGACCCAAGATACCCACACCTCCCTGGCCCTTGGGGAAGCAAGAGAGAAAGGGGGAAAGTAAAATATGATGGTACTTGAGGTTTGAACGGGCTCATCAGCTTACACACAGATCCATCAGCAGGAAGTAGAACCTTTATTGGCTTGAGGTGTTTGAAAACAATTTCTGGCCAATATGTGGCTGAACAATAAACAATACAGACACAGGGGTGACCTCTAGGAGGCAGGTTTAAAAATAAAGAAAGACTGAGAAGAAACATCATTGGTCATAAATTTCAGGGGAAACACACTTCACAGATTCAGTCCCAGCAAATTACTAAACAAACAAAAACAAAAAATCTCAAGAGGGAAGAGTCAGAATCCAGTTACTGCTATATGTTATCTAAAATGTCCAGCATTCAACCAAAAAAATTGTGAGAAATGAAAAGGAATAAGAAAGTGTGATCCATACTCAGGAAAAAAGAAGTCAATAGAAGTGGTCTCTGAGTGTCCCTAGATGTCGGATTTAGCTACCAAAGACTTCATAGCAGCTGTAATAAACATGTCAAAAGAACTAAAGGAAACCAGTTTAAAGAATGAAAGAAAAATATGAAGACATTGATACAACAGATAGGGAAACTCAGTAAAGAGATAGAAATTATTTTTTAATGGGAATTCTGGATTTGTAAGTACAATAACTGAAATAAAAATTCACTAAAGGGCTCCACAGTAGATCTGAGATGGTGGAAGAAAGAATCAGTGAACTTGAAGCTAGACCAATAGAGATGCTCCAATATGAGCAGAGAAGGGAAAATTGAAAAATTGAAAAATAAGTGAACAGAGCCTCATTGACCAGTGACACAACATCAAGCATACTAACATAACTGTAATGGGAGTCCCAGAGGAGAGGAGAGATAGAAAAGGGCAGAAAAAATATTTGAAGAAATACTGATGGAAAACTCCTTAGATTTGGTGGAAAAACATTAATCTACAAATCCAAGAAGCTCAAAGAGATCCACACCTAGGCACCATAATTAAATTATTGAAAGGCAAAGACAAAGGAAAAAGCATGAAAGCAGCGAAAGAAAAAATAACTTATCACATGCAAGGGAATAACAAAACAATTAGTGGCTGACTTCTAGTTAAAAACAATAGAGGGAGGAATGCAGTTGGATGACATAGTTAAAGTGCTGAATGAAAGAAAAACCTGTCAACAAAGAATTCTATCCAGCAAAACTGGATAGAAAAATGAAGGTGAAATAATAACATTTACAGGTAAACAAATACTCAGAGAATAGTTGCTAGAGAACCTCCTTTACAATAAATACTAAAGCAAGTCCTTCAGACTGAAAGGAAATGACACCAGATGGTAACTTGAATCTACAGGAAGAAATAAACAATGATAAAAATGGTAAATATGTAGGTAAATATAGAGACTCTAAGTATGTTTTCTCATTCTTCTCTTCTCTAAAATAACATAAGATTGTGTAAAGCAATAAATACAACAATGTGTTGCTGCATTTATAACATATATACACACAATATATATACAATAATAGTAAAAAGGAGGAGGAGGAAATGAAGCTATATTGGTCTCAAGTTTTTATATTTTACTGAAATTAATACTATTTTGAAGTAGATTGTGATAAGTTAAGGTGTATATTGTAATCCTTAGAGCCAGCAAGAAGAAAAATATTTTCAAAGAGGAATTAAAGTGATACACTAAAATTTTTTATTTAACCCCAAAGAAGGCAATAAAGGAGGAACAGAAAAGCAAAAAAGGCATGAGGCTGGCAAAATGTGAGACATAATTCAAATATATCAATAAATACATTAGATATGAATGCACTAAACATTGCATTTAAGTGAAACAAACTGTCAGGCTGAATAAAAAAGCAAGATCCACCTACATGCTGTCTACAAGAGACACAGCTTAGATTCAAAGACATAAATAGGTTAAAATGGTGGGAAATGTCATTCAGGATAGTATATAGTCTGGTCAACAAAACAGGTCTAACAATAAACTGAAAAGACAGAAATTATAAGAAGTATGGTGTCTGACTGTGACACGTTTACAGCAGAAAGAAATCTGAAAAAGCCATAAATATTTGGAAAACAAACAAAGCACTTCTATATAACTCATGGTTCAAAGAAAATATCACAGGGGACAGTAAAAATATTTTAAAGTAAATGAAACCAAAAAAAATCAACATTTCAAAATTTATGGGATGCAGCTAAAGCAGCTGTTAGAGGGAAAATTATAGCTTTAAATACATATATCAGAAGAGAAGGTGTCAAGATAATTAAAGGGGGAGAGGGTTAGTCTTTACAACGAATGGTGCTTGGAAAATTGAGAATTCATCTGCAAAAGTAAAACCAAAAAGCTTATAACCTTACCTCTCAACAGATACCAAATTCAACTCAAATGGGACATAGATTAAATTTGTGTTAAAATCATTACATTTCTAGAAGAAAACAGAGGAAATTATCTTTGTGAACTTGGTTTAAGCAAAGTCTTCTTAGACCTGACACCAAAAGCATGAGTCATACAAAAATAAAAAAATTGATGTTAGACTTCATTAAAACTTTGGTGCTTTGGACATAAAGAAAATGGAATATCAAGGCACAGACTGGGAGAAAATTTTTGCAAAACGTATATCTAATTAGGGATTTGTATCCTGAATATGCAAATAACTCTTATAACTTAACAATAAGAAGAAAACCAACCCAATTTAAAAATGGGCTAAAGGGACTTCCCTGGTGGCACAGTGGTTAAGAATCCACCTGCCAATGCAGAGGACATGGGTTCAAGCCCTGGTCCAGGAAGATCCCACATGCCACGGAGCAACTAAGCCCATGCGCCACAGCTACTGAGCCTGCGCTCTAGAGCCCTCGAGCCAGAGCTACTGAAGCCCACGCGCCTAGAGCCTGTGCTCCGCAACAAGAGAAGCCACCACAGTGAGAATCCCGTGCACCACAATGAAGAGTAGCCCCCGCTCGCCGCAACTAGAGAAAGCCCGTGTGCATCAATGAAGACCCAATGCAGCCAAAAATAAATAAATTAATTAATTTTAAAAAATGGGCAAAAGACTCTATAGACATTTTACCAAAGAAGACATATGAATAGCTAATAAGCACGTGAAAATGTGCTCAGCATCATTAGTCATTAGGGAAATGCAAATTTCACACATGATGAGATAACATTACACTCCCATCAGAATAGCTATTGTAAAAAAGAAAATATCAATTGTTGATAAGGATGTGGAGAAACTGGAACCCTCATATTAATACATTATTGCAGGTTGGAATGTAAAATACTGATACCTGCTGCAACATCAATGAACTCCAAAAGCATTTTAGTCTAGTGAAAGAGGCCAGACTCAAAAGACTATGTAAGATACAACTTATATAAGAAATCCAGGAAAGGTAGATTTTTAGCAAGAGACAGCAGATTAATGGTGGCCTGGAGTGGAGAATGAGTACTAGGCTAGGCTGCAAATGGGCTTGAGGACATTTTCTGGTAGTTAAAGTGTTCTAAAACCGGATAGAGGTGATCTGCAGAATGTTACGAATGAATGAGAAATCACTGAATTATACATGAACAATGGGTGAAGTTTTCGGTATGCAAATTATGAACTCAATAAAGCCATTTTAAAAAATAGAAAGGTGGGCAGTGGCGGCAGGCTTTGTGGGAAAGATAACGGGCTGGGGTCACATGGACCTGAAAGTGAATACCAGAGCCCTGACTGTCGTGTGCGGGGCCACCTTGAGCAAGTTATTCATCTTTCTGAGCCTTAGCTTCCTCCTCCGTAATGGAGGAAATAGTATCTATTCTGTAGCTTGTTCTGAGAGCTTGATGACTTAATGTATGTACACAGTAGGCACCCAATACATGATGCTCTCCTGGCTGACATCGGACATTCTATGGGGTTCTGAGTCCCCTGGGAGCCAGGCACTGTTCCTCCTGCCTTGGAACCCTGTCTCCACTCCTCCCCCTTCTCAGGCTAACTCAGCTCCTACCCACTCTTCAGGATTCAGCTCAGATCTCTCCTTGAGAAAGCCTTTCCTGACAGCTACCCTTCTGTCCTTCCACCTGGGCCGGGTTAGGCTCTGTGAGCCCCCATAATACTCCGTGCTCACCTCTCATCACGCTGGCTCACAAAACACTTGGATTCGTTTCCTCCGGTCTGTGAAATCTTTGTTGGAATAATCTGTATGTAATTCATGATTCTCTCCTTTGTGCTGGCACACAGTAGGTGTACAAACATTGAGTAAACGAACAAATGAGTACATTATATTCCTCTGAGGGACCCTGTCTTCACAGAAAAGCCCCCATTCCCTCCCAAGGGCCATCCCTCTCTGCCCATATGAGGTGGGTCCCTTGGGGCATTTCTGAGCTAGAGGAGGTGGGGCTACCAGCCCTCACTCTGCCTAGACCACTGTGTACGTTGAATAGCAACAGTGGTCACCCCTGTGCCGACCGTCACCGAGTGTCACACCTGATCTGCAATATCTCATTTAACCCTCACAACAATCGCACCAAGGCAGGTAGTATTATTACTGTTCCTGTTTTAGAGCTGTGGATCCAGGCTCAGAGAGGTTCAGTAACTCACCCACAGTCACACAGCTAGCAGAGGACAAAGCTGGGATTCACACCCACGTCTACCTGACACCACAGCCGTGCTCCTAACCCAGTCATCTCCTGGCCAGTCATCTCCACTTTTGGTAGTAGATCCTGGACTAAAGTGTAGCGAGCAAACTTTCAGGGATAAGGGCTTTTAAAAATTCTTTAAATGCTTCATCTCATCTTCAGTAATGACATTATTTATCAAGGACGGCAACATCAGCCTCCTTTCTTAAGTAAATTTTATGTAAGTTCCTTGGTACAAAGAGATTTTAATTTTTGTCTTCAACTAATAAATATGCCCCATAGGATTTCATTTAAAAGCTGGGCCTCTGAACACATTTTCTGTGGGATCTGCTGAGCTGGGGGGAATGACGGTAGATTAGTACCAGAGATCAGCCGCACACCGGGGAATGAAAAGGGACCCTTTGGGTTGTAGATGGTCGTGAGGTCTGAGTGGGACAGAGGATGCTGGGCTCACTGTGAGGGATGCTCTGGGACACAACATTCTACACAAATGCTTGCCTTTTCTTCTCAACTCCCAGCTGGGAAAGGAGCAAGAAAGAAACGTCTTTGTTGTTTTAAAATGTTCCTGATATGGAAACAATAAGAACAATGACATTAATGGGTAGGCTTCACTGGACGTGGACAGTTTGCAAGGCATTGTCCTGAGGACTTTCCGTGTTGACTCACATGACCACCCAGTGATGCAGGAGCCCTGGGTTTCCGACCGTGACTGGGAGCTGGAACTGGAGGCTTTTGAAATCCTTTTTCCTGAGCTTCATTGTCCCTTTTGTCCCCGTGCTGTGTAGCTGTCCCGCACAGGGGTGGAGCTGGGGCAGGGGGGTGGTCACGGATGCCACATCCCCAGGCCCAGCTTCTGCCTGCCTCGGCACATGGGCGGCCGCCGTTCCCCAGGGAGCAGTGGTACCACTTGAGGTGACTGTGATGCACTCGGGGGGCTTTCTTAGTGCTTGTGCCCAAGTGGATGCTTTCGAGTCACATCAGTAGCTCCAGATTCTTGTCCTAAAATTTCGTGAAGGGCCGTATTGAACATCACTTACGGTATCTCCCCCTCCTCCGCTCCGGACTGTAAACCCCACGAGGCAGGATTAGTTCCTTGTTGTAGCCTCAGCCTCAGTGCCGTGTCTGGTCCACAGAATGCCTCACCTCAATGCCTGCATGTGGGTCCACTGGGCAGGTGACTGGGAGGTGGAGAAGAAACACTCACCTAGAGAAGCCAGATGTTCCAATGTCCTGAGTGACCATATTTCTATGATGTCCTTGCACAGACATGAGGGAGGTAGCAACTGTTTTTATTTACATTCTAGGGATAGTTAGTTAACAACTGAGGAATCCCATTAGCAATAGACACTGTTGGGGAGTTAGCTTTCAAAAGCGGTGGCTGCCGTGCTCTGGCTAGCTAGCATCAACGCTAGGTTGATCTGGAACGTTGCATCAATTAGAACTTAGATCTCAGTTCCCTCACCAGGGCTCAAACCCACGCCCCTGCAGTGGAAGCGTGGAGTCTTAACCACTGGACCGCCAGGTTTCAGTCCCCGTTTCTTTCTGTGTAAAGAACTTGGAAAAGACAGCGTGAGGCCCCCTAGCACATCTGAGGTGGTGTGGGACACTGGTGCCCTCGGAATCTGAAAAGGAAGGAGCCAGTACAGCCTGTCTGCAGAGGGTTTGGGGATGGGGGAGGGGGGAGGATGATGGAGCGATCTCTGCCTGACACCTGTGGCCCTTGCACCCTCTGCAACGCTGGTCCTGAGGAATCAGAGTAAGGCAGCCGGGCCATCGTCACTACCAACCAGCAGGGAGGAGGACGAACGCAAGGGCTGTGTGTACGTGTGTGTGACAGCGTCAGAGCCAGGAAGGCAGCAGCGCTGATGATGGAAAACCATTGCACAGACTCAGAGAGGTCTTCACAGCCCATACCTTAACCCTTCATTTTCCAGTTTGAGAAACTCAACTGGTTTAATGCCCTCTCCCCACACACCCAGGCTCCTTTCCTTAGCCGATAACACCCTGCGCGGTCTGACCGCCCCTTACCTCTCTGACCTTGGTTCTGCCATTCCAGCCACAAGGGCGTCCTGCTGTCCCTCCGGACTCAGCCTTTGTGCTCACAGAAATAGCCCTCGCCATCTCGTTTCCTTCAAATCATCCTATTCCATACCTTCACAGCACTGATCGTAACCTGCAACAATCACGTTTATTTATAGGTTTGGTTTTACAGTTGTGGTGGTGGCCGTCTGTTGCCCCCATGTAGGCCCAGTTGGCCAGGGACTTGCTTGTCTGGTTGACTCCTAGCACATAGTAGGTGCTCAATATGTTTTCGTTGAATGAATGGATGAATACATGCAGCCCCTGAAATGTCACATATTAACAACCCAGCCACTGCCAGTTAGCAAGATAGACCATCTTCAGGTGAAGACCCTGGAGGTGTGTGGGAACACTGTTGCTGGCTGGATTCACACTTGGGGTCTATTGAATTTATTATTGTAATTCTGCAATAAAGGTGACTGACCTATATGTCACCCTTCCCAGGGGCTCCGAGGACTGGAAATACACCAACCCAGAATTGTTCCATGAAGCTAGTCACCTGGGAGAATTTGTGGAAAAGAAACTGGAGGTTAACGGGCTTTGGCTTGTGACTGGGATCTCTGCTGCCTTTGATGACTGAGTTGAATGCAGCTCTGCCAGGGTCAGGTGGAACCTGAGAGCAGAAGGAGGCATGCCTCCACATCAGGGGCGCCAGGCGGCGTGGATGATCATTTTCTGTGCATGGCAGTGTGTCTTCAGATGACAGGGCTTTTTCCACCTAGAACTTAGTGGGGTTCCCAAATTTCCCAAGGAAGAGTGTGGTCTGTGTGGCTTTGTTTATAATCAGCAGCATGAAGGACCTATTGAAACAGATGGTGGAGTAAGAAGGGACATGGACTGGACTCTGAGTTTGGTGATGGTGGCTGCTGCAGCCTGGGTCCCCTCCTCTCTGACGTCCAGCACAGCCTCGTGAGCCACCTGCCAAGGGAAAAAGAAACATCAGCAGTTCGCATGCAGACACCTTTATTTACTGAGTTGTGGTGTTTCGCCTAGGAAAAGGGACACCCCCTCGAGAGGCTCCAAGGCATTAGGTTTGCCCAACTAACCACAGCTGTTGTGGTCACTGGTCAGCTGGCCCTCAAGCACGGAGTTAAATGAGTCCCAGTTCTGCCACTTACTGTTGCAAAACCTATTTGGGTGCTGTGTGCTTCAGTTTTCATTTCTATTAAACGATGATCGTACCTGCATGCCTCCCACAAGTTTATCCAGTGAGTTAAAGATCTTACAAAGCAGGTGCTCATGAACTGGCTAGCAATTGTAATTGCTACCACGGTTGCACAGGAGACCTAGGTTAGGGTTACTAAATGCTGGATCCCTGCTTGGTCTTCTAGGGAAGAAATTAATGTACTCCCTAACTGCAGGGGGCTGGAGAACTCCCAACAATTACAACCATTGTTTTTCTTTTTCTTTTTTAAAAGTTGAACTTTAATCACTGTTTTTCATATGTGCAGAAAAGCATCTCATGGGAAAGGTTCATTACGGTCATCGTATTCCAGTGAGACCTGTCTGCATTCTTTCCCTGAACACCGGTGACAGAGATCCCCTTCTGTGGCCCAGGACCACTTCTGACCATTATAATCTGTCATAAAAATAAATTTTTAGGTTGGGGATCAGAAACTCATATGTGGACAGAGGCTGGGCAGGTAACCCCCATGAGATGATGAGATGTCTTGTAAGAGCAGGGGGCACATGGGGAACCTGGAGGGCTCCCGTGGGCTGACTGTTTGGGCTCACTGTTGCCATGTGGGAATTGGGCTTGGCACATAGTAAATGCTCAATAAAGAGAATCAGAATCTAAATTTTTAGGTCCAGTATGTTACATTTCAGAAGTCAGCTCCCTTTCCTCCTTTCCTCCCTCTTTCCCTCTTTTTCTTTCCTTCCTTCCTCCCTCCCTCCCTCTCTTTTTTTTCATTTTCTTCCTCCCTTTCTTCTTCTCCTTCTTCCTTTCTTCTGACTGCAGACCAAACACAACACATCTACAGGGTACTCATGGCCTACGAGCGGCTACATTATGACCTCGGTGTGAGCACCTAGGCTTTAGGGAGGTGAGGTCAAAGGCCAGGGGACAGCTACTCATCTGTAGTGGGTTTGGGGCAGCAGAGCTGCCTGCCGAGTAGAGGTCTGATTCTCAGAGCACTGTAGTTGGACCTTAGGAACACTTATTTGAAGAGGGCTAAAAGACGCCTGTGTATCAGTGGTATGACGGCCATAAAGCCACAGACCTGGCAGCCGTGAGATGCAGCCCTCCTGCTACAGAGAAGTCACTTTGCCTCTTGGGGCCTCTGGTTGCTAATCAACCAACTCACTTTGGAAACTTGAAGGAAGTCTTTCTTTGTGATTCCAGAAAAATCAGCATCTTTGTCAAGGGCATCCCAGATGCCCATCTTGGGGAGGATATTTCCAGGTTATAGGAGGAGGAAATGGAAAATTTTGGAATGAACACCTCTAAGCACCTGTGGAAAAGAAGAAAGAACAAGATGTGATCACGAGCCCACGGTGACCATTCCAGGTGGCATTTCAGGAGGCTCCGCTCTTTCTCCAGGCACTGGTTGCTGCTAGAGGGACCAGTACATCCCAGACCACCGACCCAGCTTGCTCTGGAAGTAAGCCTCCTGGATGAGCAAGTCCAGCTTTGGAGATATACGAGATGAAGAATGGGCCCCTTAATGAAGTCGGGGGCAGAGCTGAGAAGGGGGACAAGCAAAGGTGACTATAGCAGAGGCCCAGGGGAGGCACTGGGCAGCGATGGAAGTGTGTCTACCATCCCTGGCCCAGAGTGTGCCTCTCACCACCCTTCCTGAGACAAACCCTGCTAATCCCTGAGAGCAGCAAAGTTCAGTAGAACTTTCTGCAAAGTTAGAAATATTCTCTACCTGTGCTGTTCAATATGGTAGTCATTAGCCAGCCCCATGTGGCTATTAAGCAGCTTAAATGTGGATAGTGCCAAGAAGTAAATTTAAAATCGTACTTCATCTTAAGTAATTTAAATTTAGGTTATAACGTGTGGCTGGTGGCTCCTATATCCAACAGCATAGGCCTAGAGTCTGGTACAGTTTTCTCTCTCTCTGCGACGGTTTTTTCTGATCCAAGAGTGAATAGCTCACGTTTACTGAGCATTTATTATGTGCCAGGCATTGTCCCAGACACATTCATCAACATTACCTCCATGTTAAAGATGGTAAATCTTAGTTTTAGTGCTTTTCCCAAGGCCATGTACTTAGTCACAGAAGTGAAAGTACAAAAGTGTTGGATGAACATTTAAATTCCTCATTGGGGGACTTCTTGGGACATCTAGCACAATGGACAGCTCTCTCGCCCCTGTTACTGTCTCCTGCACTGGCTTGGCCATCTCCATCTTCTCTCTGCTCTGTCCGCTGCTCTTTAGAGAGCCCTCCCCCACCCCAGTCTCCGTGCTGCCTCCTCTTTCTCTATCCATCCCTGGTTGCAGTCTAGAAAAGAAGGAACCTGAAACATCCTACAGTGTCCCTTGATCCCCGCTTTGCCTTTGTCATCAAAATGCCCTTCCCAAGCCCCTATGTCCTTTCCATACCTGTGGCTCAAATGTGCCACCTCACTGAGGCCTTCCCTCAATCCCAGCTTCAGCTGTGATCTCTCTTTGCTCAGAAGTGCCTCAGGACTCTGCCCACCCATTGACCTTTGTCTTTCTCGAATTACAGCTATCCCTAAAACTGTCTTTTCTCTCCTCCTAGACTATGAGCACCTGGGAATGGTGCTAATGATGCCAAGAAAATATTGCTAAGAGACTGCATTAGACTTTGACATGCCTTTTCATCTTACGATTAACATCCTTTTGATACTCTCCATAATAGCCACAGAACTAATAAGAATATTACTACTGAGTAACATTTATTGAACACTTACCATCCCTCAGACATTCTCCTAAGCACTTTAAAAATAGTAACTTATTCTATCCTTTCAACAACCTGTGAGTTTGATAATATTATTATCCTCACTTTACAGGTGAATAGCAAGTTGTGTGTGTGTGTGTTTATGCAATAATTCTACAGAATTCAATATTGAATTGGCTGATAGAGTGAGCTCTGCTAACACAGAATAGCTACCGTGACGTAATACTTTTGCAGCGATCTATTAGCTACATGACCCGGGGCAATCCACTTCTCCTTTTGGAGCCTCTATTTCCTTATCTGTGAATGGGGGTGGTAACACTTCTCATCTGTCAGGTATTCGTGAAGTTCAAGGGAGAACATGTCTGCGGTCCCAAGCTCACTGTCCAGCATGTAGTTGGCGCTCAATTTGCAGGAGTGATTATGCAACAGCTGTTATCATGACCTTTTCCTCATCCTTGGGTGTGCACCAACACCTGCCTCAGGCCACAGCAAATTGGCATACATACCCACCTCTTCTGGAGTGAGCGGCTCCACTTCAGTGTCCTGGCTGACAAGGCGTGTTCCAGCTGCCTCATCTTGCCCTCGCCAGGGAGGACAAAGAAGACCACAGTGTCTCTGCTGTAGTCCACCTGCAGCACAGAGGAGTTCAGCTCTGGATCCACCCCAAAACCAACTTGTTCCGCCTGGTGCATCATTGGAACATGTACAGTGGTCCTCTTGCCCACCAGGAATGGGAAGCTTTTACTTGTGTATGCAGGGTTAAAGCGCTTCTCCTACTTGGCTAGCACAAAGAGAGAAGAGACGTCTTTATGTCAAAGTACAACTAGTGAGGTGAAGACAGCGAGAATGGTGAAGTAAGGACCTCTGAAAACTCCTTCCTCCATAAAAACAATGAGGAAACTGCAACAATGGTCAGAATTAACTTTTTTAGAACTCTGGAAATTAACCAAATGCTTTCAGAAAATCAGGGAACAATTTGTTAAAGAAAAACAACAAAATCTTGGTAAGAACAGTGAGCTTTGTGGTACTTTAACTTGCCCTAGTTCCATTCTCCACTTCCCAGCTCTTTTGTAGCCTGAAAATATAATGGTCTGAATTTGCAGTGAGATATAGCAGTCTGGCAGTCACTGAAGGGAAAACATAGGGCTGGAACCCTAGAACAAAGTGAGAGGACTGACTAGCCAACTTCAGTACTTACTACAAAGCTACAGTAATCAAGACAGTGTGTTATTGATAAAAGGACAGACAAATGGATCAATAGAACAGAATAGGGAGCCCCCAACTTGACCCACATAAATACAGTCAACTGAACTTTGACAAAGAAGCAAAGGTAATACAATGGAGCAAAAAGTCTTTTCAACAAATGGTGCTGGAAGAACAGACATTGATATGCAAAAAAAAAAAAAAAAAAAAAAGAATCTAGACATAGACACAGACCTTATACCCTTCATAAAAATTAACTTGAATCACAGACCCAAATTTAAAATACGAAACTATAAAACACCTAGAAGATAATATAGAAGAAAACCTAGATGATCTCAGGTATGGCAATAACTTTTTAGATACAGCACCAAAAACATTATACATGAAAGAAAGAATTGATGAACTTCATTAAAATTAAAAACTTCTGCTCTGTGAAACACAATGACAAGTGAATGAGAAGACAAGCCAGACTAGGAGAAAATATTTGCAAAAGACACATCTGATAAAGGACTGTTATCCAAAATATACAAAGAACTCCTAAAACTTAACAACAGGAAAACAAACTACTTGATTAAAAAAATGGGCCAAAGACCCTGATAGATACTGCAGCAGAGAAGATATACAGATGGCAAATAAACATATGAAAAGATGCTTCACATCATATGTCATCATGGAATTGCCAATTAAAACAACAGTGAGATACCATTACACACCTATTCAAATGGCCAAAATCTGGAACACAGACAACTCCAAATGCTAGCTAGGATGTGGGGCTATGAACTCTAATACATTGCTGGTAGAAATGTAAAATGGTACAGCCACTTGGGGAGACAGTTTGGTGGGTTCTTTCAAAAACAAATATACTCTTGCCATATGATCCCACAACCATGTTCTCTGATATTTATTCAAAGGAATAAAAAATTATGTCTACACAAAAACCTGCACATGTCTTTTATAGCATTTATTTATAAATGCCAAAACTTGGAAACAACAAAGTTGTCCTTTAGTAGATGAATGGATGAAAAAACTATGGTACAAGGAGGCAATGGAATATTATTCAGAGATAAAAATAACTGAGCTATCAAGACATGAAAAGACAAATAGGAAGCTTAAATGCATATTACTAAGTGAAAGAAGCCAATCGGAAAAGGCTACATACAGTATGATTCCAACAGTACGATATTCTGGAAAAGCCAAAACTTTGGAGACAGTAAAAAGGTCAGTGGTGGGAGGCAGAGCACAGAGGTTTTTAGGGCAGTGAAAACACTCTGTATGATACCATGATAATGGATACATATTATTATACATTTGTTCAAAAATATAGAATGTAAAACTCTAAGAGTGAAAATAAAGTACGGACTTTGGGTGATTATGATGTGTAGGTTCATCAAATGTAACAAACATACTTCTCTGGTGGGGGATGTTTGTAATGGAGGGGGCTCTGCATGTTGGGGGGTAGATGGGAAATCTGCACTTTCCCTCAATGTTTCTGTGAAACTAAAACTGCTCTTAAAAAATAAAGTCAACTTAAAAAGGCAATCAGGGCCTCCCTGGTGGTATAGTGGTTAAGAATCCGCCTGCCAAGGCAGGGGACACGTGTTCCAGCCCTGGTCTGGGAAGAGCCCACATGCCGCGGAGCAACTAAGCCCGTGCGCCACAGCTACCGAGCCTGCACTCTGGAGCCCGTGAGCCACAACTACTGAGCCAGTGAGCCACAGCTATGGAGCCTGCATGCTTAGAGCCTGTGCTCCACAATAAGAGAAGCCACTGCAATGAGAAGCCCGCGCACTGCAATGAAGAGTAGCACCTGCTTGCCGCAACTAGAGAAAGCCTGTGCGCAGCAATGAAGAACAAATGCAGCCCGCCCCCCCACAAAAAAAAGAAAGAAATCAATAGAAATTTTCCTGAGGAAGTTCAGGCAAAGACTTTAAATCAGCTATTTTAAACATGTTCATACAACTAAAAGAAACCATGTTTAAATAACTAAAGGAAAGTATGAGGATGACGTCTCACCCAATAAAGAGCATGAATAATAAGATAGAAATTATTTTTGAAAAGAAACAAATAGAAATCCTGGAGTTGAAAAGCACAGTAACTGAAATAAAAAATTCTCTAGAGGACTTCCCTGGTGGTCCAGTGGCTAAGACTCCACGCTCCCAATGCAGGGGACCCAGGTTCAATCCCTGGTCAGGCAACTAGGTCCTGCATGCCGCAGCTAAAGATCCCACGTGCCGCAACTAAGACCCAGTGCAGCCAAATAAATAAATAAATATTTAAAAAAATTCTCTAGAGAAGCTCAATGGCAGCTTAGACTAGGCAGAAGGGAAAAAAAAAACCCAAAAACTGGTGCACCAGAAGATACAGAAATTGAGATTATATAGTCAGAGGAACAGAGAGAAAAAAGAATGAAGACAAATGAATAGAGCCTCAGAGACCTGTGACAGTCTGTAACGCATACCAATATAGGCATAATGGGATCCCAAAAAGAGACGAGAGAAAGAAGGGAGAAAGATTATGGGAAGGAATAATGTCCAAAAACTTCTGAAATTTGATGAAAAACATTCATGTACAACATTCAAAAATCTCAACAGTATCTGAATAGTATAAACTTAGAGATCCAGAGCCTAGACACATCATAATCAAGCTGTCAAAAGCAAAGGCTAAAGAAAGAATCTTGAAAACAGCAAGAGAAAAGTGATTCATCATGTACAAGATAGCCTCAGTAAGATTCACAGCTGATTTCTCATCAGAAACCAGGGAGGCTAGAAGGTAGTTGGACTGTACATTCAAAGCACCAAAAGAAAAAAAACCCTGTCAACCAGGGGAATTCTACATTTGGCAAAACTACCCTTCAAAAGTGAAGGAGAGATCAGGACATTTTCCAATAATAAACAAAAACAGAGGTTTTGTCACTAGCACACCTGCCTTATAAGAATACTAAAATTCCTGCTCCCTCCACGGGCCTCATCCAGCAAGACTAGCGCCAGGAGGATTTTAGACTAAGTGACCCGACAGCAGTTGGAAACTCCAGCAGTTTTGGAGTAAGTCAGTGTTGGGCTTGTATCAGCTCTGACGTTCATGATGGGCGAGTATTTTTTTGTTTTTTTTTTTGCGGTACGAGGGCCTCTCACTGTTGTGGCCTCTCCCGCTGCGGAGCACAGGTTCCGGACGCGCAGACTCAGCGGCCATGGCTCACGGGCCCAGCCGCTCCGCGGCATGTGGGATCCTCCCGGACCGGGGCACGAACCCGTGTCCCCTGCATCGGCAGGCGGACTCTCAACCACTGTGCCACCAGGGAAGCCCCACGATGGGCAAATTTTTAACCTCTCTGGACTTCAGTTTTCTTTCTCCGCTCTGTGACATAGGGGTAATTACCTGTACCCTGTAGAGTTGTTCAGAGAGGATGGAGAGCAATAGGGCGCTTGCCTATGTCAGGCCAGTCCCAACGTGATAGCCACGTTCCCAACAGCCTCTTTGTTGAAACTAAATTTATGTAAATTGGATAACACTTTATTGTACCAAATATGACTAAAATTAGAGGAAAGTATACGAGGAATCTTTTTGCTGAATGAGTAATTCCTTTAGGAAACTGCAAATTTCTCTCCATTTCCATTTATTTGATTCACCAATTTTTTGTTTTGTAGCTTTGTGTCTGTTTGACTAAGCGGGGCTCACATAGATCCACCCACCTACTGGACTCTTTATCCACACGTTCCAAGCTGAGCCCCTAAGCCATCCCCACCCTGGGCCCAGGGGGCATAGATCAAAGCCGCTTCTCCTTCATGGCTCTGGAGCTTTTCCATTCTTCACTTGGGAGCGGGGTGGAGAGACGGGCTTGTGGCTGGATATTTGCGACTATGAGGGGGGAGAGGCTGTAGTCCGGGCCCAGAGGGAGGGGAGTTGCTGCCAGGTTCAGGGATGAGGCACCAGGGAGCACGAGGCCATCCTACCAGGGGCCAGAGTCCCATCCTGGAGAGGTCTTGGTGGGGTGGGACACCCGTTAACACCCTGTGCCTCCCCGGGAGCCCACATCCCCATCAGCAGACATGGCTTTGCTGGAGGACTTCGGACTCCATGCCCCCAGTCCTGCTGAGTGGGGATCTGGGCTGAGCAGGGGGCACCCTCTGAACTAGTAGCCTCTCGTGAGTGTTGGCTGGTAGGAGTCCCGGCCCCGTCAATGGCGCTGGCCTCCACGTGACCTTAGGCAAGTTGCTGCTTCTCTCTGAGCCTCAGGGAGGAGGCCTCAAAGGGCTCCTTACTCGACAGCCTGGGCTCCACGTCCACAGGCCTCAAGAGGCAGGTCTTTATGCTCTTGGGGGAAAAGCACCAGGAAAAAATTCTGTCGGCTCTTCAAATCCAACCTCCTGAGACTTCCCTGGCGGTCCAGTGGTTAAGACTTGGCGCTTCCACTGCAGGGGGTGTGGGTTCGATCCCTGGTCGGGGAACTAAGATCCCACACGCCTCACAGTGCAACCAAAAAAAAAAAAAAAAAAATCCAACCTCTTTCCCCGCTTGTCCTCTCTCCTCCCAAACTCCTGTCCACCCGAGGCCACTCCTTCTCTCCCCCAGCCCCATGAAGACCCTCACCCCTCTCTCCGTGGTGACGACTGTTGCCTGGAGGTATGTGTGCAGCCTGCTGGGGGCTCTGCCTGACGGGGTGACAGGGACACTCCATCCTCTCTGTGCTCGCCCCGTCTGGGGTCCTCCTTCCCAGACCCCACTGCCTTCATCTCACCCTCCACAGGCTCACACCCCCTCAATCCCTGACAGTCTTCCAGCCCCAGTCACTAACCACACTGCAGACAGCCTGAGCTTCTCCCAGATGCAAATCTCGGGGGTCACCCACCTGCTCAGATCCCTCCATGGCTCCCCACCAACCTGGGGAGGGATGCCCAACTCCTGGCATTCAAGGTCTTTCTCCATTGGGCCCCAACTTACCTGCCCCCCAGCTTTATCCTGGAGCACACAGCTGGTCCTGTTTCCTGGACAGCTGGTCCCATTTCCCTTAGTCCACCCACCCTCTCCTGTCTTCATTCGCCTCCTTATCTAGCTTGGCTGTCAAAGAGCTTCATTTCATTCCCAAACCCTATGCTCCCCGGGGCCGCTGTGTCTGTGACACTCACTTTTGGTGAGTCCCCACACCTGGAATGAGCCACCGCTCTGCTCTTTCTCTGCCAGTGCTGCCAGGAAGGAGGCTCAGTAAGGCAGGCTGGTCCACTGTGAATTCCCAACCAGCCACCTCTATTTGCCTGGCAACAGAGCTCTCATCAACGCACTCGCGCACGGACTTTGGGGAATCTCTCAACCTTTTTCCTTTTCCTTGAGATGGACTCCTCACCCTGCCACAAACACATGTACCCACGCATGCGTGCACACACATACACACAGCAGACAACCTTGCCTCCTACCTCACATTAAAGAGAGACCCTCAGAAAAGGAACTGCCTCGCCTCCCCCATCCGACATACCCCTGCTTTTCCCAGCACTCCTCCTCTCCCCCATTACTTCTAAGGTCCACCTCCCTCCCCAAACTCTAGAAACCTTCCTTTATCTCCATCGCAGGACCCTTATATCTCTCTTCTGTGTTTAAACACTACTCAACTGGATCCTTGCCACTGGCTTTTTAAAATAATTAATTAATTATTTTTTATTGAAGTACAGTTAGTTTACAACTAAACTTGAGTTAGTTTCAGGCGTACAGCAAAGTGATTCAGTTATACATACATATATATCTATTCTTTTTCATATTCTTTTCCCTTACAGGTTATTACAAGATATTGAGTATACTTCCTGTGCTATTCAGTAGGTCCTTGCTGGTTATCTATTTTATGTATGGTAGTGTGTATGTGTTAATCCAAAACTCTTGATCTATCCACCCCTCTTTCCCCTTCGGTACCCATAAGTTTGTTTTTATTTATTTATAAATACGTTCAAGTCTTGTCCGTTAAGACAAACCACCACCACTACCAACAACACATTGCCTTCTAGCTATTGCTCTATCTCCATCCTCTCCATCACGGCTCAAATCTGAAAGAGCTGTGTATTCATGGCCTCACCTTCCACTCACCCCCTGGTCCACTCTAGCCTGGCTTCTGGGTCCACAGAACCAGGACCAGGCCATGAACATATCTAAGTTCTCATCTTACCTGACTTCCCAGGAGCCTCTGACGCTGGAGACCACACTCAGCCCCAAGCATTCCCTCCCCTTGGCTCTGGGACACCGCGTCCTCCTAGATTTATCGTATCTCTCTACTCCTCCCTCTTGTCTCCTCTGCTGGTTCCTCTTCTCCCAGTCCTCACGTGTTGGCGAGCCTGCCAGCATCTGTACTTGGCTGTGTTGCCCTCTTCATTTTAATCTCTCCGTTCTCTCCAGCTGACCTCATCACGCCCACGGTTTCATTACTAAGAGACGCAAATCATTCATTACTTTCAAGCTCCAGCCCAGACCTTTCTTCTGAACTTCATGTATTTAACCACCTACTTGATATCTCCTTCTGATGTCACAAATGAACCTTAAGCTCAATGTGACCCAAATGGGACTGAGACTCTTTCCCAAGCCCCATCTCCCAACCAAAGTTACAACCGAAACTTCCTTTCAACATCTCCTTACACGGCACCACCGCTCACCCAGTTATTCAAACCTAGGACTCATTCTTGCACCTCCTTCTTCCTCACTCCCCTTGTCAACGTATCACTTACGTAGCTTAAATGTTCCAACAGCCTCCTATTTCCCAGAGTGGGCGCTGATATTTAATCCAACCCACAGAGCCTGTGCTCTGCTGGCCTCTCTAACTTCATCACACATCTGAAAGCCAATGCTCAGACTGCTATGTCCAGCCATTCTGCCCATTTTCATGATCTTCACAGGTGATGCTTGTTGGACCCTACTCCTAGAATGTTACCCACACTCCCCTCACTGACCTTCCCCCTAATTAATTCATATTCATTGTTTAGATCTTAGGTCATGCTGCTTCCTCAAGGAAGATCTCTTTGACTACCCAGATAAGAAAAATTCCTCCTATGAAATGTTTCCATAGCACCATTAACCTCTTAGTGAAATACCTACCATTGTCACAATTTTGCTTTTATTTCTGTGGCTGGAAATTTAATGAATCAGGAAGTTGTCTATACTGTTCTCCCTGTACAGCACCGTTTGGTCAATAATAAGTGCTCAATAATTGAAATAAAATTAAATGAGCAATTTATCTCTGAGGGGTGATACTGACTGGAAAGGAGCAAAAGAGACTTTTTTAGGGTCTTAATTAGGGTGATCATTCCACAGGTATATACGTATATAAAATGTGAATTGACTTAACACTTCTGGCCAAGATAAGTCTGACATTGGACTTGCAGTTAGAAAACTGGACAAAATATATGAAACAATTGAGACACAAAAAATATGAAACAATTCAGACACTGAACAACAGGCAGAGAAGGGAAACAAATGAGGTAAGTCTTATAATTGTTTCAATTTTCTGCCTATTGGCACGTTCTGTACACAGGGAGGGGAGCCCAAGGAGAACACGGTAGATTTGCTTAGAAGATGGGTATCAGAGTTTGGGAAAGCTGAAGAAGCTACAGTTTGTGCAGCAAAAATGTACATTAGCTTAAATCCAAAGCTAAGTGCTCAGCTCTGCACACACAAAGTGAAATTCCACAAAGTTGGTCAAAAACAAAAATAAACAAACAAAAAACCCTGCTGTTAAGATGTAAGCAGAACAATTCCTAGGATTCACATAGCATGGGGAGGTATTTAGGTTATAACCAGCCAGAGTGAAGAGACCTCATGGAACACCTGGGGCACTCAGTAAAGACCCTGGAAGTTTTGCATCTTGACATTAGGCTAAATTAATTTTGGTTTAAAGCTGTTCTAGGCACCCTAACAAAACCTGAAAATAAGCATTGACAGAATAAAGCAGTTTTGTAGGTAATTTAGTTCACTGTCAAAACCAATGTCAACACACCATAGAGGAAGACAACAAAACCCAGATCAAAAAATTGTAATGCCACAATGTCCAGCATCCAATCAAAAATTGTTAAATATTGTAAGAAATGGGAACATGTGATCCATGTCCAGAAGAAAAAAATCAGTCAGTGGAAACAGACACAGACATGACTGAAATTATGGAATTAACAGACAAGGACTTTAAAATAGCTATTTAAATATGCTTAAACAATAAAACATTGATATAATGTGAGAAAAATCAAACGTATAAAAAAGAATCCAATTGACCTTTGGGAGATGAAAAATTCAGTAACCAAAATGAAAAATTCACTGGCTAGGCTCGTAAGAAAATCTAAATTGTAGAAGAGGTCAGTAAGCTTGAAAGTAGAGCAATAGGAGCTCTCCAAACTGAAGAGAGCAAACTGGGGGGAAAAAAATAACTGTGTCCCAGTGACCTGTGGGACAAAATCAAGTGGCCTAACATATGTGTAATTGGAGTCTAGGCAAAAAGTGGGTAGGGGAGGACAGAAGAAGCTTTGAAGAAAAAATGGCCTGAAATATTTGTGTAATTTACACTATACAAACTATATCTAAGTAAAATAGACTAAATAAAATAAAATGAAATGAATTCAGCCCTGCCATTTCTTTCCCTATGCGGTATGATCACACATGATTTTCAGTCTGTCTAGATTGCCCTTGCCACTCTCTCACCTGACAAACTCCTTTCCACCTGCCAGCTCCAGTTCCAAATCACCCACTCACCAAGTATTCCTGGATCCCATATAAAGTCTGTGCCTCCCTTTAGAAACACCTGAAGCAAACCAGAGCAATTTACATTCCCACGCATCTGTCTTCCTGGTCAGACAGTCTGGACCTTGTGTGGCTTTCTCCAGGACAGGGACTATGATCAGGGAGTGATGGGGAGAAGAATAAAGGGAAATATAATGATGGTGGAGGCAGTGGGAGGAAAGGTGGGAGCCCCGAGGGCCAGGCTTTGCTGATTCACCCACGCCCAGGGACTTTTGTAAAGACCTACAGTTGGCGAAACACAAGTTGGCAACCTGAAGGAGTATGGGGTTTTCCAAGCTTGGCTAATTGTCAGGAGAGCCTGTAGTCTTGTAAAAATTCAGATTCCCAGGCCCAACCTAGAACTGCAGAGTCAGACTTTCCAGGGAAATATGAGAAGGTTTGGGAGTGGAGAAAGCTGGGCGCTCCCTCCCCACACAGCTTGTGCCCTGGCCCCAGAGAGAAGCTCTCCAAGATTACTTTTGGCTCTGAGATCCTCAGCTGCTGAGGTCTTGGACTTCCTGGAAAGCAAAGGCCTGTTTCTCCCCAGATCATAAGACCAATCTGGCTGGCTCAGCAACAAAGCAGGAGCGGACCCCCATCCACGGTCCCATCAAGATGGAATCTTTCTCCCAAGTCCATCCTCCAACATGGAGCCTCTCCTGCTGTGTCCGGGCCACTCTAGACTCTTCCTTTCTGGGCTATAGGATCTCCTGCCTGCCTCACATATCTTTATGCTTTGGTCCCATTCCTGGTTTATGAAGATCTTCATATCACCTCATATACTTTTCTCTTTATATGTATATATTTAATGTATTTTTGCTATTAACTGTGGAGCAGATTGGGTGCCTCAGGGCTGACCTTGCAATGCCATCTTAACCAGAAGTGACCCTTCAGAGCCTCCCAACAAGGACCCAACATTACCCACTGTGGACCTGTGCACCTGTCTCAAGGGGAAGGGCTACCCAGAGCTCCTGGCAGCCTCTTTTGCTGCAACATTGCTCATTTCTTAGCCTGCCTGGATGGTCACCTGACTTTTAGGCATCTGAGTCAAGCTGAGGGTGGAGATGTGGAAGGGGGATAGATCTAGACAGATGCCCAAGCCCTGAGGAGGTTTTTTTTCCTGACTGTTCATCTGTTTCTGGTTGGTTTTGGAAAGGAGGTCTCTATTTCAACGTTATGAAACACACAGGCTTCCCGCTCCAGAAGGGATCTTTCTCCTGGGGGGCCCCTTTCCTCAGCCTATTCCAGGAATCTGTGAGTCTTTTGTTTACATCATGCCAAGAAAAACAAGAGCCAAACTGTTACCTGTGCTGGAAGGACAAGCGGCTTTCATGGACGCGCACACAGTACACTTCCCTCCCCAGCCTGGATGCCTTTAACAGCCATCACAGATACGGATGGATGTTTACCACATGCAACGTAGATTCACACGCATTACATCATGGAAGTTCCCTCAAATACCCTGTGAGACGTCTCTGACGATCCCCACTTCACAGAGAGGAAAAACTAAGGATTGGGCCCAATTAAGTGCCTTGCCTAGTGTCACAAACCAAATGCAAGACAGAGCTGGAATTTGAAGTTCAGCCTATCTGACACCAGGGCCTCCTGCCAACCTCCAGCGCCTTGAAGCCCCTGCCAAAGTCCTTAAAGTGAAAGGCCATTAAATGCAACACAGTATCTTGGGTTTGAGCCTGGAACAGACAAAAGGATATTAGTGAAAAAAACCTGTTGAAATCCAAATAAAGTGCAGTTGATAGTAATATACCAACATTAGCTCCTTAACAGTGTCAGATGCCTCATGGTTACGTAAGACGCTAACATTGAGGAAATCGGGGCCAGGGGAAGCAGAAACTCTGCACTATCTTCACAACTTTTCTGTAAATCTAAAGTGATTCAAAAGCTTAAATTTTATTTTAAGAAAGAAGAATGGCCAATCAGGCACATAAGTCATGAACACTTTCCAGACTTGGCCTGAGACTCCAGGGCAGGGGATGGGGAAGGTGACTTCCATGAAACAACCTCAAGTGCTTTCCGCCTGTGACGTGGACCCATGCAGGAGCAATATCCTTCCTTTACCAGCTCTCCTTCCTGATCTCCTCAAGGAGGAAGTCTCTCCTTGGTGCCAGCATGTCTCTACAGCCATTGGGTGGCTGCTAACTTTCCTTTTTAACAAGGTAGAGCAGGCTTCAGGCTCAGAGGCTGCAGGAGAAAACGGTCTCGGTGGAATATAATCACCACCTTGGTTGTGTTGTATATTTTTACAATTAATTTTTATTTGTGTCAAGTCTTTATTTTTCGTTTTCTATATTTGGTTGTGATGTTAATTTTTCTGCTTAAACTTTTTTTTTTAAGACGTGCATTGATTTAAAGATCAATCAAGGTAAATAATGGAATGAAAGAGATGGGGGTTCAGCCACAATCGTAAAAGTGGTTCAGGAGTGGATGAAAGTTGGGAAATTAAGTTGGAAATGGAAAGCACGTTTCACAAAGAAAAAGGGTGCCTTGGCCTTGGACTCTTATTGCCACACCTGATCACTGATGTGGTGACCCAGGAGGGTGGGAAACGCTCTCTTGGCTGGGCCTGAGCCAGAGGAAGCCAGCCACGGGACCCTAAGCTCTCGCCTGGCTTTCCCACACTGGCACCCTGTCTGGCACAGACTCAAATGCTCAAAAAATATTTGTTGGCTCAATGAATGCGTGGAAGAATGAACATGCAGATAAAACTCTGGAGTCAGTTCTGTCATTTCCAATATGAGTGTCAAAGTATTGTCTGAGATAGAAGGGCCTTGGGGGACCATCCAGGGCCACCCCATCATGGCACAAATGGGAAATGGAGGCCCGGGAAGAAGAAGGTGTTTGCCCGAGCCACACAGTTTGCAGGAAAAGCAGGGCCAGGAAGGAGGGCTTCCCACCTGTGATTATCCTCTCGCCAGCACACCAGCCTGTCACTTCCGGCGTGTGACCACACGAACGACCTCAGCCCAGGCAGACAGGAAACCAGCCTCCTGGCACCCTGCGTGTGCTTGAGAAGCCGTCTGCTCGGAAGCCACATAAAGACTTTCTGCATTACTGGAAGGTCAAGTTGGATCACATCCCAGGGGCCTTCCTACCCTGGGATTGTGATGCTGGGCACTTCCGTCCTTGGCCGAGGCTAGCCTCTCTCCTCTCATCAAGTACACCCATTCGTGGGCATCTCCTGGGTCAGAAGTCTCCAGACACCGATCATACCTCAGAGACCACGGAAAGCAGCATCTCAGGGTTGCCACCTTCCCAAAGAGGTCGCCCTGACCACCAGCAGTCCCTCCAATCACCCTGACCTGCGCTATGCAACGTTCTTATTTAGTTATCGCTCCTGTTTGTCATCTGTCTCCCAGCCTGGAAGCCCCACGAGGGGAAGGAGTTTGATATGTTTTGTTTACTGATGAGCCTCAGCCCCTGGAACAGTCCCTGGCACAGAGTGGACTCTCGGCAAACATCTGTTGGATGGATGGATGGATGGACAGATGTTCCAGAGTCCTAGCTCTGTGGCTTTCTAGCTGCGGGGATTTGGGCAAATTACATGATCTTCCTGAGCCTCAGTTTTCTCATCCGTAGAATGGAATGGCCACACTAACTTGAAGGGTTGGGGTGTCAGGGGTTTGGGGAAAGGCCCTAGGCAGTGCCGGGCTCCTGAGACACATATAGTCAGTGTTGGTTACATCAAAGTCAAAACACATTCATCCGCTCATGAGGTCTGTCAGTCCCCAAACGTGTGGCCTGGTAAGGTTTCTTCGAAGAAGTAGGAGCCAGCCTTTTCTGGATGGATGAGTGACACGTTGAAAGGAACTGGTGGGAGGGGGAGAGTATGGGGAACAAGGAGAGCATCCGGGCGGGGTGGGAGGGCAGGAGCAGGGCAGGGAGGTGGCGATGCAGAGGGTGTGTTGAAGAAGCAGGCATGGCTGAGCCCCACGGCAGGCCTGCCAGGCAAAGGCACGTGGCCTTCCCTCCTTGAGGAGAGGAGAGCTCTGGATGGGGCTGGCCGTGTCCGGAACATGGGTGATTTCTGGGACAGTCTTTCTTTTCAGCAAACACGTACTGAGCATGTTCTCCATGTGACCTGGCTCTGGGCCCTGGGGACACAGGGACACCCAGTCTGCAGCCATCGGGACACTTAACAACGCACGAGTTTGTCTGGGTCACCCTCCAACTAAATGCCTGCTAAAGCTGTCCACAGTCCTTCATTTAAAGACCAGCATTCTCCCCGTGGCCCGCGAGGTCCCAGCCTACCTCTCCAGCCTCACCGCCCACTTCCTCCTGCCTTATTTTGTTGCTCTGGCATGTTCATCTCATTTCAGTTTTTTGTCCACACCACCATCCCACCTCAGGGCCTTTGCACATACTGTTCCCTCTGCTTGGTACGGTTTCCCTCTGCTCCCCATCCCAGCTGCTTCCACCTCTTTTTTGCCCAGGTAGAATTTATTTCTGTAGTGAAGAATGAAAATATGGCTGTGAAAGTAGGAAATCATATAGAAAAATATTGAAGAGGTGCAACAGTCCTTTTTAGAATAAAGTTAGTTAAAAGAAAGATGAATAAAGCACTAGATATTAAGCTTCATTTCCATTTGAAAGACCAACCAGTGTTTTACATATTATTAACTACATGAGGAAAAATACACCCATAGGCAGTTTTAATTAATAGCTATGGTTCAAAAACAGATATGCTCCCAGCATTCAGAGCTTTTCCCAATTGTCATGTTCCCAGGGCCTGATCCCCCACACTGGGTCAGACCCTCCCATTACAAACTCTCAAAGCACCCCATGACCGCCTTTCATCATGTTCACTAGAGCTCATGATCATACATTTATGTGTTGTTACTCGATTCATGGCTGCTTCTTTCACAGGACATTAACTCCATGAAGGCAGGGGCCAGGTCTGTTTGTATCAGCTTCTAGCCCAGGGATTGCTGCCCCATAAGTCACTGTTTCATGCAGGATTTGATTGTAGCCCACGTTGGGGTGGAGGGAAAATTCAGACCCAGGAGCCATCACAATGCGTGGAGGTGAGTACTTTACTGAAGGGCTTCTTGGTAGAGAAAATTCCATAAAGAGGTCATAAAGGATTGGGCATTGAAGGATGAGTAGGAGCTCATTAGGCAGGAGGTGAGCATGCCCAGTAGAGGGGACAGCACCTTTCAACAAAGGAGGGGGTGCTGAGGCTCAGAGGCTTTAAATGACATGCCCAAGTCACCCAGCTACTAAGTGGCTTACCCTCCTGTCCCATGTCCCCAGTGGCATACGTCATGGACCTGAGACGACTCATGGGGGTTCTGGTGTTCATCTGGTGTCCTCCTACCTCCATCCCCAGGCTGGTGCCAGGGAAACGGTGACTGTCAGCAAAGTACTCCATGGGGGTCCTTTTGCTCCCACATCTGTGTCCTGGGTGCAGGATCTCAACCTTCTTGCCCTCCCCACCCTCTCAGAGAGAGGCTGCTTACTCTGGTGCTCCCCAATCTTGACACGTAACACCCTAAACCAGCTCTATCCCTCTCCAGGCTGCCTTCCTTACCGTCTTTTGTGGGGGGTAGATCTCCAGGGCCCTGCGGGTACCCAGGACAGAGGAGAAGGTGCTTATTGAATACACACAGGTGCACACACACACACACACACACACACACGCTAACCGGGACGGGGCAGCTCTCTTACCTTGGACTGGAGCTGAGGAATGACTAGCCGGACCCCCAGGTCTATGGGGAGCCCCTCCCTTCCTGCCCAAACCAGATGACACAGCTGTTTGCTGCCTGCGCCTAGCCACTAGGACAAAGGGAAGTCACTTCACCTCTCTGAGCCTCACTTTCCACATCTGGCCTATGAATGTCGGAGGGGTAGCTGAGACCAGAACACAAAAGGCACTGTGAGCTGTGAATGCTCACAGCAGTTGGCAACCGCTTCCAGCTCAGGCTCCTTAGGGTCAAGCCAGCGAGGTTCCCCTCCTCCCAAAACACCTTCAGCGTTGGCGTTGGGAATTCACAGCAGGAAACAACGGAATCAAGTGCTTAAAGAAACCTGATACTCATATTCTTAGCCCTGTGAACGCTGGTGCCTCCTAGTGGTCACACGCAGACCCTGCAGGGGCATGCTTTCCAGCGGCGGTGCATGGACCCCATTCACTCTTCCGCTGAGCTTGCTGACAGATTCAAGCCCCAGGGCTCTTCGCTTTGGGCCGAAATAGTGGCTCTGGAGTCAGACAAACCTGGCATTGAGTCCTGACTGCGGCTACTCTAGGTTGCATGTACTCTAACGCTGGACCAGCCCCACTCCTGTTTTGCCGGGCTGAGTCCAGAGCTCCCGTGTGGACCCTGTTGGGGAGATATCTGTGTAGGTCACATGCCAAACACTCAAAGCCAAGGGCTCTCAAAGGGGAATTAACCGCTCTGAAGCAGTGCGCTAGTTTCCTCAGAGCCCTAGAGGGGATTATCATTTGTCCTCAATCATTGTCTATTTCTATAGGGAAACAGGGGCACAGAGAGGGTATGGCTTTCCCAAAGACACTTTGTTTCTAAGATTAGAACCCGGGTCTCACTCATTCCGAACCCCAGGTACTCGTCTTGGCTCACAGCTTCCCCATATTGTCCACCAACAGTCAGCAGACCTTGGGGGTGTTGTTTATTGAATCACAAAACCCCTCCACCGGCCAGGGGGGGAGAAGATCACTGTCAAGTGGTTGTGGGTGGGGCATCTAATCCTGACATTTGAATGGGGAGAAAACTGACGGCCTCAAGTCAGTGGTGTGGTCTGTTTGGACAGTGGTTTGGGGAGCGCATGACAGTGTGAGATTAGGTGAGAAAGTCCCTGTGGTCTCAATCCCAGGGAGACAAAACACATTCAACCCCAGAACATAGTTGGGGTCTGTAGCAAGTCGGATTTCCCCCTTATATCCCAGAAGGATTAACAGTCTTTCCAAGGAAGAGCAGGTTATTCATTCCATTCTCCCTAAGCATCAGCAGAAAGCGTTTGTTTATCTTGACCTTAAACGGTGTCTCCACGGGCAGTGTCTGTGCTCCGGAGCCCGCGGCCCCCTCTGTGCCCTCCTCATCCATCTTCAGCGCGGCCCCCTCTGTGCCCTCCTCATCCATCTTCAGGGTAGCCTTGTGCACCGCCTGAGGGAAACAGGAGCGAAGTCAGTGCTTGCGAGGTCCTGGATGGGCAAAGGCCGGCAAGAGGCCCAGAGAGGGAGAGGCCTCTGCAAGAGTCACCCAGCACAGCAGTAACTTGGCTGGTGCCAGCTGCCCCAGGGCTCCTGGCTTTTCTGCTGTCATCACTGAAGGATGCTCAACAAGTAGATGCAGCATGAAGGAAAGAAATGATGCAGGGGGAGCATCAGCTACAGGGAGGGGGACAGAGTGGGGTTTGCTATGACTCCCATGACTTACAGGGCAGCATCAATGGTAATAATGGCAGAAAGGCTATCCTGAACTTTAGCTAGATGGAAGGGAGATGGTGGCATCCCAGGCCCAAAGCCTCCAGCCCGCTTCACACTCGTTTCATCCTGGTGGAACGTTAAGAAGGAGTCAGATTCCAGGGACTGATGACTCAGACCCCAGATCCACCTGAAAGGCATCAACATCTGTCACTAAGTCATTGACACTGGGAAATTGATGGGCTTCTGTGAAATACTGATACATTTCATTCCATTCTACAAAATGCTAACAATTTTACTGGCAAGCCGAGAGCTGATGTTTACATATAGAATCGCAGCTATCAACACATTTGACTTCGGAAAAGAAAAGGGCCATTGAACTCAACGAAGGCCTATAGGAAAGGGGCAGGTGGTATTGAAGGTTTATGCAAAGTCTGCAGCAGGAAAACTTTTAAAAGCAATGAAGTTTTATTAACTGTCTTTCTCCCTGTTGCAAGCTAGAAAATACAGCTGAGTGAGCCACCTACTGTCCGCTCATCTTGGCAACTCAGATCCTTCCTAGATTGGCTTGAATTTAGCCCCAGCCAATCCCCACCCACTTGGGCTCCACCGCCTTCCCACTTCCTGTCCTTAGGCCATGCTGCTCCCCCTACAGGAAGATCTTGCCCGCACCCTTCTCTGCTTGCTGAAATCTTCCCCTTTCTCAGTGCCCTTTAAGCCTAAAAGTAGGGTTCCCAGATAAAATACAGGAGGTCCAGTTAAATTTGAATTTCAGATAAACGATGAAATTTTTAGCACAAGTATATCCCATGCAATATTCAGGATATACTTATACAAAAAAAAACCATTCATCACTTACCTGAAATTTGAATTTCACTGGTGTCCTGTGTTCTACCTGCTGAATCTGGGCACCCTACCCCGAGTGGTCCTCTCTGACTGCCGCCAATAGGCAGGTGCTCAGCCTTGCTGGAGACCACGGAGTCCTCTGCTTGCTTATCTCTACATCACGTAGAACATGTTCACGACTTAATCCTCACAAGCCTGGGTCAGTTCTAGGCCTGATGAATGTTCCAAGCCTCCATCCATTGTTTGTTGCATTGAATCAACTTCCAAAGTAGGACCAGGAGATGGATGGTTCAGATTTTAAAAACTAGAAACACGAGGCTTGGGAGGTTATGTGATTTGCTCAGGATCATACGGCTGGTTAGAGGCGGAGCTGGATTCGAGCCCTGCCTGACTGGAGGGTGAACTCTTGGCTCGTATGGCTGCTGTGACAGTGGCTCTGGCCCGGGGCTGTATGAAGGCTCCCTGTGCTGGAGGGGGCAGTGTCGGGCCAGGCAGGCTTACCTCACCCACTTTCAGGCTTCGATGACGGGAGATTCTGGTGAGATCACCGTGTTCCTCAAGATTCTGGTGATACCCAGGTAGGAAAGAGTCTTCTTCAGGTGGAGGTTTCCGGTGATGAAGCAACCGGGGCACAAACACCATCTGTGACCCTAGGGAGTAGAAGGTGACAGAGATGAGCAGAAGGACCCTGCCGCTTTTCCAGGCAGCTTTAGGAGAGGTGATGATGAGGCATTTGTCCTCCCAGCCCCTGAGGTCTCAGAACTCCTCTCTGTCCACAGAATGAGGAGAGGCTCCGTAAGCCTGGGATGGGGTTTTAAACATCCATGCTCTCTGAACTGTGTTCCTATTTCCCATCAAAACTGCCCGTGCCCTCACCCACAGAAATGTCCTCGAGTCCCCATGTCTCAGGACGCCTTCAGCGCAGCCATTGAGGGTCTCCCCACTGTAGCCTCAAGCCATGCCAAGCCCTGAGCTAATCGTGACCCCAGCGATCTGGTGCTAGAAGCAGCAGAGCCCTGAGATGAGAAGCCAGGCAGAACTGAGTTCAAATCCACTCTGCCTTCCATGAGCTCTGTGACTCGGAGCAGATGATTTCACCTCTCTAAGCCACTTGTATGAAAATGACGATGGTAGCCACCACGGGGCCAGAAGAGGGCTAAAGCGAATGCGTCGAAGGTTCTCAGCAGGCGTCAGTGATCAGCAAGTGTTCTCTCCCTTGGCCTTGAAGGAGGCAGCTTCACGTCCTCCGTGGGTGGGACCTGGGTTGGCCTCCCTGCCCTGGGCCTGGGGTCAGATGTCCTGAGGCACCTGTGGACCCTGGACTCCTGTCCACCTGGTCGTGGACCCCATTTCTTCTTGCCTCTGCAAGGACCTCATTCCTGCCTTCATTTCCTTTTTCTCCTGCACCGTCCATAAATGACATCTACCGGATCACCTCCGGGGCAGACTGCAGCTCTAACAACCCCCATCCTCAAATCAAAAGCAAAACATCTCCCTTGGCCCCTAGTCACGCCTCCAGCTTCCAGCCCATGTCTTTTCTTTCTTTCAGGGCAGAGAAGCTGTCTCTAACCATCTCCACGTTCTCCCATTATTTGCCTCAACCCATTTCTCCAGAGTTGCCGCTGACCTTGCCTTGCTAAAGCCAGCAGTCAAATCTCCGAGAGCGGCACTAGACAGTCAATGCTTTGTTCCATTTCGAAGCGCTCCCCACCCAAGTCCATGCCCTCCTGCTCTCCCCGTCCTTCACCGGCCACTCCTCTCATCCTCTGCGGCTCCGCCTCCTTGCCTATCTCTCATCGCCATCGTGCTCCCAGGCTCCCCACTGCTCCTCTTCTCTTGTATATCTTTTCTTCCTCCTGAGGGATCTCATTCTGTGTCATGGATTTAAACACCAACAGTAGGCCCGGTGACTCTCAAACTTACCTTTCCACTCATCCATTCATTCAACACATTTTTTTTTTTTGGTACGCGGGCCTCTCACTATTGTGGCCTCTCCCGTTGCGGAGCACAGGACAGGCTCCGGACGCGCAGGGCTCAGCGGCCATGGCTCAAGGGCCCAGCCGCTCCGCGGCACGTGGGATCCTCCCGGACCGGGGTATGAACCCACGTCTCCTGAATTGGCAGGCGGATTCCCAACCACTGCGCCACCAGGGAAGCCCTAAACATTTATTTTTAAAGCAATTTCCAACAAGACTTTAGGTCACACCAAAGAGGTTTCAGTACAAAATGTTGAAACTCTTTCCTAAAAAAAAAATCTAGGCAGGTAAGAAAAAAAAAAAAAAAAAGAAGAGAGGTATAAATACAAGTCATAAGAAATTTAGGAAGTATTCTGTAAATAATAAAACTTGTTGCATCCAAGATGGCATTTTGAAACAATGGAGACAAGGTAATCAATTCTACAAATATTGGGAAATGAACACATCATTTAAAAATTAAATTAAATTAAAGGAAAATCTGTTAGAGTAAACTTCCTAAGCACTATACATACAAAAGCCAGAAACCATGAAGGAAAGATGGATATAAAGTAATATAACGTCTTAAAACTCTGCAACAGCATACACAAATAAGGACCAATCACAAACAGGAACATGTGTGCATGGTAGAGACCTAATGGTCTTCACATGGAGACTTCTTATGCATCAGTAATAACCATATATGCTCCCTAATGGGCAGGTAAGGAATGTGGGGAAACATGCATTGAGCATTGTGAATGGGGTCTGGCTCTGCTTTTCTTCATCTCATTCTCTTTATCTTACTTTCTTCGTTAACCCTTATCTCGTCAGAACCAGACACTTTCATACATACTGTTGACAAAAATTCAATTAACTTTCAAGTTAAGAAGAAAAAAAAGGAAATTTTGTTCACAACCAAACTGAGGATTATCGCCCAGGAAGCAGATCCTCAGAAAGCTCTGAGAACTGTTCCACCTGTTAGAAGTCGAGGGCGCAGTCATATACGTTTTCAAGACAAAGGATCATACATCGAAATATACACCGGATATTTCACATAAGGTCACCAAGGATCCATAGTCCGGGGTTATGCACGTGTACAAAGCAAGCAGGAGTCACCGTGATCCCCTACAGAGCTGAGAAAGCGATTCCTTTAAGGAGTTACATTGGTAGCATCAGAAGAAAGAAAAACAACCTGATCTTTACCGAGGGGGGCAGGGGCGCTCCCGTCTTTGAGGAGCTCTGGTGATGCGTAATGCACACTGCACGTTGAGGAAGGAGGGAGGAGGTCCAAACAAACACATGAGAGAATTTTATGTTTAATTTTTCTTGTCCTGCCTTAAAAGATAATTTTATTTCATCAACCTTATTAGTAGATACATTTACTGATAGGTATTGCGTATTTTTTATGTCAACTTTGTCAGTTAGATGCTGTTAGACTCATTTCACAAACTGAGGTTCTTATAGCCAGATAATGAACAGACCCAGGACTCAAAAATCAGATCTTCTGGTTCCAAATCCCTTGTTCTAGGGACATCTCTGGAAGGCCATAAATGAAGTCAACAGCCATAGTATTTTGGCAGCCAGCACTGATCCCTGAAGCCCCTGTCCAGAATGGTGCTCTAGCCCCTACAGCAAGGCATGGGAAAGGATGCAGGATGCCTATTTGAGTGGTCACCTTGGCCCTTGGCTCTCTCCCCTAAGACAGACACACACACACACACACACACACACACACACACACACACACACACACACGCCTGGGTTAACCTCCGCAGCCCCTCCTTTTCCTTGGTCAGTCTTTTGTGGCCTTCCCCAGGTCTTGCTGCTCCCAGCCTCCTGGCCCTTTGTCTCCAGTTCTGCAGCCTCCCAGCAAGCGTTCACGCCAAGAGAGCGACAAGTCTGGTTCCCTTTCTCAGCCCTCAGAACAGCTCAGGCCTGCTTTTCCTTCCCCTTCCCAAATAGCACCTAGCACTGTGCTAGGCACACCCATGGGGGCTTGGCAGATGGCACCACGTGGGCCTGGCTTGCTAGGACCGAGTGTCTGACACCCAGTAAACCTCAGAGAAAAAGGGGAGTAGAACCATCCATCCCAGATTCCTCCCCTGGGGCAGAAAAACAGGGGTGTTGGCGCCCTAGCACTGCTGTAGGGTACCAGTCACATGACACGGACGTTGGCTCCTGCCCCACTTCGAAGGTGCAGGCTGGAAGCAGGCAGTCTGGGAGGTCTGGAAGCACGAGCTTGGGCCTGTGTTCTGGGTTCCAGACATAGGTGACCCATAACGTACTGGGTGACTGGGGAAGCCATCCCTTGTCCTGGCTCTCAGTTTATCCACGTGTTCAGTGGGGGCCAGGGGGTTGCACTGGGTCTATGGTTACCGGAGGGGGCCAATCTCTTGCTAGTCATCCTGAAACCATGCCTCACAGGCACAGAAGCTGGTGCCTTAACAGAAATCCTTGAGTGTGCAGGACTGAGTGTTCGGTGCCGTTACAGAACAGCAGACAAGGGAACAGCCTGTTAAAAACCCCTCTGCCCGTAACCCGCCTTTACTGATTAAGCCGCTTTCTTTTTTTTCCCTTTAATTGCGTACCCTCCAAGCTTCATGTAGCCAAGGTAACATCACAAGACTTCTTAACCACCTCTATAGGTAACACCTCTGATGTTTGGGGCACTAAAGTAACGGGGGGCTTTAGTTGTTTTCCAGAAACCTGGAGTCAGCGCCTGCCCAGTTCAAGGTGGCCAAGACTGGTTGGGACCACCGACTTCCAGACTGGGCCAGCACAGGTGTCTGACGGATGACCTTTTGATGTTGGAGGGCTGAAAACTCCGCCCTCTTATTATACTAAGCCCTTCCATTTTCGAACATGTTTCCCATGAAGAAGCATGTAACCCAGATGTACCTGCGAAGAACACTGATTCCCTCACTTTCTCCTTCCTGCCAACCCACTTTCCCCCCATCTAAGACCACCCAGTTTACTTATCCTATGAATATCTCAAGTCTCTCGCCTTTGGTGGACGTTTGTTCTTCTGTTTCCTCACTTGGCTGCCTTGACAATAAACTTTCTCTGCTGCAGACCTCGGCATCTCAGCGCATGGCTTGCTGTGCGTCAGGCATACAAGCCTGGTTTGGTAACAATGCTGTCAATCAGTTCCCCTTTAAATAACACAGACCTAAGTCTAGCCAGGACCAGAGTCTAGTGCAACAGCAGAACAACAGAATATACAGGAACAGAACGTTCCAGAAAAATCTTCATGGGAGGAACTTTGTAAATTGCAGCCCCTCCCCCCTCCCCTGCCCCCCAAAGCCCCTAATTTAAGGTTTTATTACCCTTTAGGATAAGCCCACTAAAAGTGTCCAGATCCCAATTCTAATAGGGGGATGGGTAGTTTACCTCCCCCCAAGCAATTCTCTGGACACCGACTGAGTGCCCCACAATTTAACTCCATTCTGACACTATCTACCCAGAGATCACATCAGATCCCACAGGTTAAGTGTTCAGCGTCCCCTCTCCCCCAACTTCAGATGCCAGTCACAAGTCCAGGTTGTTACCTGTGCTTCTGATCAAATGACTACAAGTCAGAGGTTCCCAAGACACCCTCTTTGGGTTTGATTAATTTGCTAGAGTGGCTCACAGAACTCAGGAAACCCATTTACTGTGTAGAGTACTGGTTTATTGTAAAAGGAGATAACTCAGGAACAGCCAGATGGAAGAGATGCATAGGGAAAGGTAGGGGGAAAGGTCATGGAACTTCCATGTCCTCTCCAAGCCCCACTCTCCCCAGATCTCCCTGTGTTCACCAACTCAGAAGCTCTTTGAAACATGTCCTTTTGTGTTTCATGGAGACTTCATTAGATATTCGTGATTGATTAAACCATTGGCCTTTGGCAGCCATTCACCCTCCAGCCTCTCTCCTCTCCCCAGAGGACAGAAGGGTGGGATGGAAAGTTCCAGTCCTCTAATCTCACAGTTGGTTCTCCTGGCAACCAGCCCCCTCAACCTTAGGTTACCTAAGGGCTTTCCAAAAGTCACCTCATTAACATAACAAAAGGCATCTTTATTGATCTCATCACAGGAAATTCCAAGGGTTTTCGGAGCTCAATGCTGGAAATTGAAAAAAACCAAACACATATTTCTTATTATATCACAATACTACACCCGCCAATTTGATTCCAGCAGTGTGTGCACATCCACACACACATATACACGCACACAAACACACACACACGTATATAAATTTAATTCTTTCTATGAGGGAAGGGCTGCTATAACTCCCACTATACAGATTAGAAAATTGAGGTTCGGGATAGTGAGCAATCTGTCGAATATCATATTGTTAGTAAGTGGATGTACATCCTCCTAAGAATATCTTGATATAATGGAAAGAAAAAAATTAAATGTAGAAACTATTAGCGGAAAAAGTTTGGGAGAAATTGAGGAAAAACTGGGACTCTCTCCACAGCTCCACTTAAGGTCACTGCTATTAAGTGCTGAGCTCTTGGGGACAGCCTGCAGCATATTTGTCAAACTCTCCCATCACGCTGGGCGCGGGGCCAGAGAGAAGAGAAGGGCAGGGCTGAGCAGGCTAGGAGAAAGGAAGTGGGCAGACGGGATGAGGCAGGAGGTAGATGGGCCCCAGGCTGAGTAGCTGCAGTTTGTCCCCTGAAGACAGACACTTCAAGATCAATATAATGGCAGGAGCAGAGAGGACCTGAGCCCTGCTTGGGTAAAATGATAAGGAGGCTACATATTCCTCATTCTTGAGGTCAAGGAGACCTCCCAAACTACACCTTCGCAGAAAGGTCCCTCAGGGGTCAGAGAAGGGAGAGGTCACTAGCCCATAATATGTCCTGCTGACATCCGAGAGACCCTCGCACTGGAATCCTTCTTGGCTAAAAGATGTCATGCACATCTGGAAGGGCCCTGAGTCAGACCAAATATGGACATTGAGCCAGACAACGCGAGATGTTTGGCCAGAGGGAACCTGGAAAACTGCCCCCCGTATAAATGTTTAAACCATCCCAAGGCGGCCGACACTCTCTGAACCCACCCGTGTGTCTTTCTGCACATAATTTGCTTCTAATAAATGCTCTATCTGCTTTACGGATTTCCGTCTCTTTGCTGAAGTTCTCTCTCTGAAGAAGGCAAGAGCCAGGGCCCTGCTTCCAGCCACTGGAAGTGGCTCTGTGGTCCAGTGGTTAGGATTCAGCACTTGCACCGCCGCGGCCTGATTTGATTCCCAGTCAGGGAACCGAGATCCTGCTTCAAGCCGCAGCACACTGTGGCCACCCCAAGTCAAGGACAGGCAGAGACTTGGGTGGGGTGGGCTCACCGTTGCATGCGGCCATCACAGGTGCACACTGAACGAAGTCAAGGCCTCCAAACAACCCAGCAGCATCTGGCTTCCCTCATCCACTCTCAGCCCCACTCTCAGGGAGGCATTGTGGTCCCGAGGTGCAGCACAGGTCCTAAAGCCAGGGAGACCTGCATTCTAATCCCGGTCAATCACGCATCAGCCGGGCCACCTGGCCCAGGTCACCTCGCCTCTCTCTGCCTCACTGTTTCCATCTGTCCAATGGGATCACAGAAGTACCTGCTTTGCCCACTCCAACAAGATGTTAGCAATGCTATCAAATGCAACAGGCAATGTGAAGGTGGCAATTTAATAATAATTAGTAATAATAGCAGTAATTAATAATAATAGTAGTAGTAGTAACAGACATGAGGAACAGCTGATTCTGGTCTTCCAAGTCACGTACTGCTCATCATTTTCATCCTCTGGCATCTAGAGAGAGTGTGTTGGGGACTTAATGCTGCTGGAGGCCCAGGAGCGGGGCAGTTCTTCCCCATCAGATAGAAAATGCTATAATAATGGATCAGGCAGTGAGAACAGAGTTTTAAGGAAGGCTGAGGTCTGTAGGTAATTTAGTTAGCACAGGAAAAGAAGTCCGTCTTTGGGTAACTACTGGGTGTTTTATGTGCTACAATGCAGTCAAGGATGGGAAATATTCATTTCTGAGTTTTTAGAAATTGAGGAAAACAGAATGGCTGTCTACCTGAGACCAAGGAAAGGGCCAAAGGCTGGGGAAGCCGAGCTATGTGGGTGAAGAAGTGATGTGGAAACCCCCAAGGCTATATATCATTTTCCAGCATTGCTGCACACAATCCCACACGGGGTCCAGGACAAGCCACAAGCCACAAGTGCAGAAATGAGGAATGACAGAGCTCTGGCAGTTGTCGTCACAGGCTTACCCTGCGGATTGGAAGGAGGCACCAGGCATATCAGGAAAATGGGAAGGAAGGTTCCTTTCATTCATCCATGTTTCCAGCACTCCTTCCAAGATGAAAGAAAGCAGTCTGGTGAAAACCATGCATGGGCTGGTAAGAAGGTGCCCTTTACTTGCAAGGGTATGCTCTCAGCTGACATCGCCTGTTTGCTTATACCAGATTGTCCTTTTACAGAGGATTGGCTCTACAATCCAGAATAAAACGAAGGACAATTGCTTTTGGAGAAAGAATATATTGATTGAGACTTACTCATACTAAGATGTAAATGACTGCTATCTGATACCATTAATGGGGGCAAGCAGAGCCCTGGGAATCTGAAGCAGGAGAGAAAGACCTCTGAGTCGGGAGAGATCAGAGAACGGGGAAAAAGAAGGGCAGGGGTTGAAGGATTCGATCTGGGGCAGAAAATCTGGGTCTGGGCTCCATATCTGCCACTGTCCAACTGCACCACCTCCTCAAGATACTTCATCTCTCATGATCTTGATTTCCTCACCCATAAAATTGGGGAGGAATGCTTGAGAAATCCACTGGGAGGATTCATTGAACTAGTGCCTGTAATAGGGGCGGTATAAACCATCACTGCCTCTGTATAAACTGTTCCATGACTTTGGAATTTTGCAGGGGTCCCTCAGGGCCAGACCAGTAGCTTTTATACTCTTCCCTTCAGAGATTAAAAAAAAAAAAAAAAAAAAAATACTGCGTGCGTAGCTTGAAATCTGTGTGGTGTTAGGGTTAAAACCTACACATCACACAACCACCAACAGTCTCCAGGCACGTTTCTAAACACCAGAAAAATCTGACCAGTCAGCTCCTGTGTCGCTTCCAAGGCCAGAAATGATTTCCCTCCTCAAATGACCAGCCAAGTCATTCTGGTTGTTTCCTGGGGGTTCACAGCCTGAGAAGAGGTGTGGGTCTGGAAAAGGTCAGATTCCTTGTGCCTCCTCAAATCTTACCATGTCTCTGGGCCTCAACTTGCTCACCTGTAAAATGGGCATAATCCTATCTACCTCCCCTCTGTTGAGATAATCCATGCAAAGCCCTTGAGCTGTGTCTGAGACATGGAGGCACTCTGTGGGAATTTTTGCTTAATCATTATCATTATTATATATCATTTAAATTATTATTTTATGGTGACACTGGTTATGGAGATGGAGCCACAGAAGGCAGAGCATCTCCACAGATACGTCCACATCTCGCCACACCCACCCCACCTCCCAATCGCAGCTGTCTCCCATCTGGCACACTCTGGCGGCCTTGGGTGCGCCGGGCTGGTCAGGAGGCTTGTGCCACAGATGTGTGGGCGCGGCTGGATGCCGGAACCAGGAGGCAGGTGCTCTCAGCCAGTCCTTGGCGGCTATGACTCAACTCTCAGGTACAGCTGGTGGAGGTGGGGAGCAATGCTCTGAATTCAGTGCCAGGTGGGGGGTGTGAGGGAGACAGGGCGGGGCCCTGTGGGGGTCTTTGGAGATGGCTCTGAAGTCTGATTTGGGCATGGTCGCTGACCTTGGGGTGGGATGAGATGTGGGCCCATGTAGGCATTCGGGAGGAGGCCTGCAGGTGGGCCCAGATGTTCTCTGGACAAGTGTATCTGATCCCAGGGACTTGATCTAGGCCAGTGTAGGCACTTAGGGGGCCCATGGGAAGTGCAGGGCCCAGGGGCTTCTGAGGTGGTGGCAACGGGTGGCTGGAGACAGGCAGGGGGTGGAGCTTTGAGTCCACGGTCATTTGAGTCAGGCCTTCAGTAGCCACGGGCGAAGGGGAGTGGAGTCCAGGCCACGGCGGGTGGGAGTGGGCAGGGGGACAAGAGGCCGGGTGCAGGACAGGGAGAAGAAGCAATAAATCAAGACCTGGAAGACTGCTCTGATCGCCTAGCGCGTTCCCTGGGAGCTCTTCTTTGCCACGAAGACTGTTTTCTCCCACGTTCTCACTCTGGCGGGGCGGGCAGGGGGCAGTTTCTGACCTTGCCGTTCTCTCTGTGCTGTGGTCTCTGCCGCATCTCCCTGAGTCTGAAGCGCATCCCCCTGGATTAGTTTATTCATAGCGTTCAGCACTTCTGAAATGGTCTTCTTTCATCTGCCTGCCTACTTCTGCATGGCTGGCCTTCGAGCGTTTGGATACCAGCTCCTTGAGTACAGAACCTGGCACTGACCGCAGCTGCACCCCCAGCTCCTGGAACAGACTAGGTGGCTGGTCAGGGCACAGACCTGTGGGGTGCTGGGAAACCTGAGTGAGGCCAAGGACTCGAGTCAGACACTGGACGGGGACTCATGAGACGGCAGCGTGGCAGGGACATGCTGTGGGTTTTGAGTCAAACAGACCTGGTTTGAATAACTGTCTCAGCTACTAGCTAGTTACCTCAGCCCTGGCAAATTCCTGCGCCTTCCAAAGCCTCTGTTTCCTCAACTGCATAATTCAGGAGAAACGTAGGAAATGTCTCAGCTCACAGCATCTGAGCCAGAGGGAGATACTGGGCTTCAAGATGGCCCGGGTTGCGAGAGCTGTGACGCGAAGCTACCAGAAGCTTCCACCTGCTCCGACCTTTGCACTGGTTTGTGTGCCAGCTTTATTCTCTCTCTCTCTGCAAACTGGCTTCTGCTGTGATCAGCTGGGCTTCCGTCAGGGCAGCAAAACCAAGGTGAGTGATGGGATATAAGGGATTACTCCAGGGATGAGGTCCTCTAGGGTTCTGGGAGCTGGTGAGAAGTCTGTGGAAGGTCCCTGCATCTGGGGGCCAGCCATCTGGTGGTGATAGTGATAGTGGTGCTGGTGGTGTAGTGTTGGTGATGGTGGTAGTAGTGACAGTGGTGGAGGCGGTGCAGACAGTCAACAAATCCTTATCCTAATAAATATTTAACTACAATTTCTGGATGACAGAAAAAGTGCTGTTATATCCCTTTTTCTTGAAATATGTTTTAATCTTCAAACCCCTCAGCTTTGATGTGTTTTCGGTCATATATCCCTAACTGGGAATAAAAGTTCTGAAGGGATCCAGGTAGCCTTTGACAGACAGGTGGGAGAAATAGCAGAGGGTTCCTAGAGTGGGACAGGGGGTCCCCACGATGGAATTCCCACTCTCAGCCTCCCCTCCACTACCATGCATTCATTCATTTGTCCAAGTCTTCACTGACTGTTTCTCTGGGCCTAGCGCTGTGGTAGCCTCCGGGGCTACAACGCTAAAATATTCCCCCAGGTTGCCACAAATGTAGGTTTTCCCTAGAAAAATACAATGGCTCCCTCTCCTTTTATCTGGAATCCAGTGGGAGAAAGGTCTAAAAACTCATCTCTAGGTTTGCTATGTCACAGTCTGCTGATCTAGATAATTAAGTCCCCAAACCCAGATATTTAATAAAAGGAAAAAAAATACAGGCATATAACCCCTCAGCTGAACTCCGTGCTCGAGTGGCAAAGGAATTGAAGTGACAATCAGGGTGGCCAGAGTCTTGGGAATTTGGGGGGCTTCAGGATTCGCCTGGGAGGGAGTGAGAAGGAGGGGAGAAGGAGGCCAAGGGGTCCAGGCGGGCAGAAGCCCCTCTGGACCTGGAATGCAGCCTGGGAAGAGCCCCCTGCAGTGCGGACAGGAGGCACTGAGCATGGTCAGGTGATCTCCAGGTTGGCACGTGCCACCCGATGGCTTTTCTCCCCACTCTATCTCTAATCGAAGGGATAAAGTGTGCCAGCAGCTCTCATCTCCCACCTGGATGGTGACAGCCACAGCTATAGGGGTTTCTTTGGATGATGAAAGCTCCACTCTGCCTCTAGAGGACTGTGGTAGAAAACAGCTTTCTCTGTCACTTCTTGGGCTGCTCGTGATCCTGTTTCCTTTCTGTCCTTCCCAGCAGTTTCTAAAGAGATGCCCTAAGCCAACATTCCCTTGAACTTCTCTCTCAACAGGACTTTGATTCTGGAGCCGTTGCATAACGTCACTTTCTAAGGGGGCCCAACCTCCCACCATCAGTCTGCCTGGCTGACCTGCTCCTGTTTCCGAAGCAGCCCCCACAGGAGTCTGGTTCTCTGCTGCGGTGCTGGGTCTTCGAAGAGAAAGCAAGGGCATCTTCCATTGCCGGGTAAGCGTTTGTCCTCACAGCTGAGCTTTCTGCAGCTCATCACTCCGCCATGCGTTGGCCTCTACCCACCTTTCCAGAAGCATTCCTGCTAGCCCTTCACATGTCCACACTGCAGCTAACGCTGCACATCCCTTCTCCCAAACCTCCCAGGGCTGCACTGCCTCTTGGAAACTCCCTCCCATCCAGCTCCCTATAGCTGCAGACAAATAGATCCTTCAAGTCAAATTCCAACACCTCCAGAGAGTCTCCGGGGTTGTTTGCAGTTAGAAGAGGCCACACCCTTCTCTTCCCCACTGTACCTGACCTGCACGTTTCCTAGGGCACGGCTCATGGGTTGTTTGCTGCGTGTCATTTGCTCACTGCCCTGGTTTCAACACTACTTTCACCAAGAGCACCCATGACCCGATGAACCTGTCTGTCCAGTCCGAGTCTGGTGGACGTGGAGTCTCACTGCCTTCAGCCACGGGGGTGTGGTCAGCCGACAGAGCTCAGCTCTCGGCTCCTTTAACGGAGCAAGATGGGGATTTAACAGTCCAGCCAATTCAGCCCAAGACGGACAACTCTACTGAACAAGGTTCCCTCTTGGCCAAAGTTTTGTGGGGCTGGTAATGCAGTTCCACTTTCCCATCTGCTCCATCCTGCCTCCCCTCACTTCCATTCACAGGTGTTGATCGCCACCAAGCATCTTCTACCCAAACTCCAACTCAGCCAGCAGCGCTGGGCCTTCTCCTGGGCTTCTTCGTTTGTTCTTTCATTCAGCAAATCTTGATCCAGTCCTGGCCACGTGCAGACACCGTTCTGAGCAATTGAAATTTGGCGGCAAACGATGTAGGACTTAAAGACCTGTGGGGAGAGAGACTAGAAACAAGCAAATAAACGAACAAGATACTGTAAATGCTGTGAGAATGGACAGGTAATGGATCAGAGAGTGACTTGGAGGTAACCACCCTGGATGGAGGGAGCGTATGGAAAAGCTTCTCTGAAGAGGAGATGTTTGATCCGAGTGCTGAAGGTGGAGAAGGAGCCAGCCATGGGAAACGCTGTTCTATCGGGTTATTTTTGTCTAACTGCCCTGGACATCTCACCAAATGCTCCCAGGCCCCAAGTGGCCTCACCGTCCCCAGTCCTTACTACACTCTTCTGTCTGTGTTCATGACCTCGGGGACGCCACGCCTGTCCACCAGGCACTCAGCCCAGATCCTTGCAGTCCCCCTGCCCCTTCCCTGTCCCTCATCACCAGGTCCTGGCGCCACCAATCTTCTGCGGCGACCACACCCCCAAGCCAACCGCAGGCTGCCAGCACCTGTCATCAGCTGTTGCAATACTCACCTGACAGGTTGCCCTTCTCCATCTTTCACCATCCTTCTTGCTCTTCTTTTTTTTTTTGATATACATGATCTTTTTTTGTAAATTAAAAAAAATTTTTTTTTGGCTGCACTGGGTCTTTGTTGCTGCACGCGGGCTTTCTCTAGTTGTGGCGAACAGGGGCTACTCTTCAATGCGCTGCATGGGCTTCTCACTACAGTGGCTTCTCTTTGCTGTGGAGCACCGGTTCTAGGTACATGGGCTTCAGTAGTTGTGGCACACGGGCTCAGTAGTTGTGGCTCGCGGGCTATAGAGCGCAGGCTTAGTAGTTGTGGTGAACAGGCTTAGTTGCTCCGCCTAATGTGGGATCTTCCCGGACCAGGGATCGAACCCGTGTCCCCTGCATTGGCAGGCGGATTCTTAATCACTGCGCCACCAGGGAAGTCCTGAGATCAGTTATTTATTGCCATAATGATGCTGCGTAACAAACAGCCATAAAACTTCAGTGATACATGATCGGCACTGGTGGTGCATATGAATGGAGTCAGCTAGGGGACTGGGTGCTGTTGATTTTTTTCTGGGCTTTGCTGGCATGTCTGGAAGTTGGCTGACTGCCACCTAATCTAAGCTGGCTTCCCCCAGGATGCTGGAGTGACGCAGCTCTGTTCTACATATCTCTCATTCTCCCTTAGACCAGCCTGGGTATCTTCCTCTCCTGGTGATGACAGAGGCAAAAGAACTCAAGTGGAAATATGCAAGGCCAGGGCTGAGAACTAGTAACCTTAGTCTGCTGGCCAAAGTAAGTCTTGTGGTCGAACCCGGGATCCGAGCGGAGGGCACTACACATCGATGCGCAAGGCGAATGTGTGCAGGAAGTGGTGAAGAGTCGGGGCGATGTTTGTAACCTACACCAGGGATGCCTAAGATCATGAACACATAGAAAAATGAAGACTTTAATGGTCCCTATTCTTGGTGTGAGAGCGCTCAGCAAATGTAAGCTAATGTTATAATCCTTATCATGCCTGTGAAGTATACGTTACAGACCCCAATACCCAGTAAAGGGGGTCAAAGCTAGTGTTCTCACTGCTCCAGATAAACTTGCAGGAACTCACGGACCTTCACTCTGTCAGCCTCACAGTTCCGAGCCCTCCCCTCCACCGCCAACTGTGAACCCGCTTCAGATGCATCTCATTTCTCCTCTGCTCTGGTTGGGGAAGATGCGCTATTCATCTCTGTGAGCGGGAGCTCCTGCCTGGTGCCCGTCGACACACAACCCTTCCCAGATTGCTCAGGGCCTCCAGTCACAACCTGTTCTCCAGTCGCATTTGTTCTCCTTTTCAGTATGGTCCCGACCTGCTCTTCTGACCTCATCTCTTCTTTTTCTGCCACTTTTACCCTGCGGTTCAGTCAGATGGGATCACTACCCATCCCCTGCCACATTTGCAGGCCCCATGCTCCATGTCAGTCACGGGCTGGCTGCTGGTCTGCCCCAAATCACCTTCACTCTGGAACCCAGATTCCCTCCCAGCCTCGGTGGAGGTGGGAAAAGAGCAGGGTGTGAGCTGTGCTTGCTAGTGAAACCTGGTCCCAGAAGGGACATGCATCACTTCTGCACTTACTTGAATGCCCAGAGTCAACACATCAACTTTTCTTAGGGAGGGGGCAGCAGTCTACTCCAGGTTCACAATCCCTGAAACTCTTTGCTGGGAAAAAAAAATTAAATAGACTGGAGAATTTTGTTGCCAAGTGTTTTCAGGTTTACAGATATGAGGGTATTTGCAGGTGACACCTTTACATGGCTTTCAGCAGCAACATTGCATAACAATAGAAATGTTTCCATACCTCTGTTGTCAAGAGATTTTCAAAGCATGAGGCTGGTTTTTATTCGTTTGTCTTTTGAAAACTGTTGCTTTCTCACTCATGATTAAAACCTTTTTTATATCAAAGAGACAGACTGTGTTTTGGAAATAAATCCACTTCGAAATGAGACCCATTTTTAACTGCAGAGGAAAAAGTCAACACATTTGAAACACCTATCCTGTGTAAAAGAAAAAAAATGTGCAGCTCATCTTTAAGAATCATACTTTCAAGTACCTTACGTAAGATAAGCAGAACATTTCTGTGTGGTATCAAAGCTTTCAATATAAATAATTCCTTATCTTATGATTCCGAAAGATTCAATCTGAGATATTTATTTTATAAAACTCATTATATTGACAATATCTTTCAAATAAAGACTTTGAAGATGACTGTCTTACTTCATAAAGTGTGTTTTGATTATATAACACACATTGATAACATAGCTTGCTTTCACTTATATAAGGAGTTTCACATGTGGTGCTACTTGTATAAACATAGCCCTGAATTCTTTGTATCTTCTAGTCTAAACAAATGCTGGATCTGTGCCTACACTCTTTTTTTTTTTGCGGTACGCGGGCCTCTCACTGTTGTGGCCTCTCCCGTTGCGGAGCACAGGCTCCGGATGCGCAGGCTCAGTGGCCATGGCTCACGGACCCAGCCGCTCCGAGGCATGTGGGATCTTCCCGGACCGGGGCACGAACCCGTCTCCCCCGCATCGGCAGGTGGACTGTCAACCACTGCGCCACCAGGGAAGCCCCTGTGCCTACACTCTTTCCCCATAAAATATTGTTTTGACTTAAGACATAACATAGTGTTGAAAAAAATATATTCTCCAGTAACGTTTCCTTTGGTGTTTCACCAAAAAAAAAATAGTTTTTAAGGTATATTTCACCGCTGAAACAGAATCTAGCAAACTTCTAGATTGAAAAGACTCTAGCAAACATCCTAATTTGAGACATGTTAGTCTCCGTACCGTCATCTAACTATAGAGCAAACCACCCATAGGAGGAATTTGTTTGAGTCAAATCCCTGCTTCAGATCTTCAGCAACGTTTTCTCTGGTTCATTAAACAGTATTTGCTAACAAACGAATTCATTTTAGTTTGTTGCCATATTATTTTCCATGCACTGGTTCAGTCATTTTTCTAAGACCAACAGTACGTGACCTTTTGTTTCCATTATTGAGAAAGATATCTAAAAGGAGGCTTCTCCTGAGAAACTGGTCACATTATCTTTCTTGATCTGTATCCTGGCTATCTGGATGGGTTCAGTCTGTGAATAATGTATGAGCTGTACACTTATAATACGTGCTTGTTTCTAAATGTGTATTACACTTCAATAAAACATAGTTAAAGAGATTTCTAAAATGTGTTATTAAAATGAATAGCATTTTGTAATGTGACAGATTGAATACATGAGTTTAGACAATGCTGAAAAGATCTTGAGATTGGTCTTAGTTTTTACATAGCTGGCTAATTGTGACGATTCCACATGATCAGAGCTAATATTTCAGGGAATAACATCTACTGAGGAGTCAACCTTCTGGAACTGTGTTCGGTTGCAAGTAACACAAGACTTGACCAAATAACAGCTTAAACAAATTAGAAGGATTTTTCATACAACAGAAAGATGACAGTTCTTGGCATTGTTTCAGCAGCTCGCAGACATCAGGACTAGTCTTTACCACTGTTTTGTCCTTTCTCTCAAGATCACAACAGAGCTGCCACACCTCTAGTCATCACATCTGCGTTACAGAAAGGAGGAAGGAGGAAGCCACAGGAGGAAGGGTATTACCTACGTTAGAAAAAGAAAATTCTCCCCAAATCATTAGAAGATGGCCCTTTAGTTCTCTTTAGCCAGATTTCTGCTCAATTATCATCTTTAGTAGCAAGGGAAACTAGGAATGGAGCTTTTTTGTAGAGCACATGGCTGCTCTGTATAAAACTGGGGTTCTGCTAGCAAGAAGGAGAGGCTGGCTGTTGGAGAAGCATTGATCAGGGTCACAAGGTGAGGCCTGGAGTGGTTACGCTCATGGGTGTAAACCCGTATTTCAAATGATCTTTGAGGCCTTTGGAGCACTTTGGCTGATGCCTTATGAGATGTGGTTTGACCTTCAGAGCGTCTTGTGCTGGGGCTGATGGGAAGCCAGTATTCGGAGCAGGAGTGGGCCAGAGCAGCCTTTGGGCAGGTGGGGAAAAGGCATTCTGTCTAGACGGATACAGCCCCGCACTTGGGAGGAAGGACTGGCCAGTGGAGTAGAGATGGATTTCAGCCCCCACTTGCCTCCTGCCCGAGTGCCCTTGTGCAGTCCACAACTTGCACAACTGTGCAGTTCTCTTTGCACAATTGGTTTTATTATCCATAATCCATAGCTGCTTTGTAGGAATCTCTTTAAGTGGGTTATTCATGTTGTGAGGGTTAGTTTAACTAACCCCTGGGTAATATAGTCTGTATGCTCTGTCAGTGCGCTGAGCCAGAAACTGCAATGTGAACCAATCGTCAGAAGTTGAACCAAGGACCAAGGACAATACTGCCCCTTGCACACCGTGGGGTGCTCCCCCCACCAACATAACTTGGACTCTGCACATGGAGTTGCCTGGGTGACAGGTAACTGAGTAAGAGAGCCAGTGCTAACCACGTATTACAAACGAGCAGAGCTTCATTTCTTTTTTATTAAAGCGATAAAAGGTAAACAAAGTTCTAATATTTTCTTCCATGTTTTCTAGGATGCTCTAAATGCATCTTGGTGTTTGTTTATCTGTTTTACAGTGAATCAATTCAGAGGACTTATGATTTTTAAGAAAAGTCCTCTCTAAGGGAATCTTTTCTTCCCAGTCTTCTGATCATCTATTCTAGGATAAGCAAAACGGCTGAATTCCTGATTATCTGGTTCTGCACTCATAGCAGACATGACTAATTGATCCTAGGACTCTTACCTGCTGAGCCCAGCACCTCTCAACCCCGTGCAGCTGTTAACATCTGATCAGGAGGCAGCGCCAAAATGCACCTATAGCTATTGCCCATCTTCAGACGTGGAGGGGCCGATTCAATCCAGTTCAGTCAACTTTTCCTGAGCACTTCTGCTGGATGCAGGGAGAGAGACAAAGAAATCAGACCCCCTGCCCTCAAGCAGTACTTATAAACCCTCATCACAGTTTTCATCTCATCTTATCACTACATCCTATAACCATACTGGGAAGCCACCATACAATTAAGTTATCCCTCTGTGTCCTCTGTTTACCCATCTATAAACAGGGGTTTCTCAACCTCGGCACAATTGACATTCTGGGCTGGATCATTCCTGGTGCGGGAGGCTGTCCTGTGCATCATAGGGTGTTCAGCCTCGTCTCTGGTCTCTACCCATTAGATGGCAGTAGCAATCCCTCCCGCAACGATGACAATCCAAAATGTCTCCAGATATCACCAGAGGTTCCCTGGGGGGCAAAATCCCCCCCACCCCAAGTTGAGGACGGGGGCACTAAAGCCCCTTTCAGCACAAGATTCTCAGACTAACTCAGGACACAGAGAAGAAATCAGCATCCACAGAGACCTGGGAAGGATTTCTGCGCCATCTGCTGGCGACTCGAAGCCTTGTCCTTGCCGAGCCTGGTGAACTGCCCTGCAATCAGCCAGATGGAAACACCCCTGGGAGATGGATGCTCCGAGGCTTAGCCTGGGGGAAGGGCTGGAAAAGAAAATGGAGAATGTAAGACTCGTGTTTGTGCTTTGTATAAGATTCACACATTAGAGCATAAACCAAGGCTGACGGGGTCCTTGGTGAAGAGCTGCGGTCTTCTCTACCCCGGTGTTTCTCATTGGGGTGACTTTGCCTCTCAGGGGACACTTGGCAATGTCTGGAGAGGTTTGGGGTCGTCACAGCTGGGTGGTGGCGGGGTCTACTGGTACCTAGTGGGTAGAGACCAGGGATGTTGCTAAACATCCTTCATCGGACAGGAAAGCACCCACCCCCCAGTCCCAAATGCCAAGAGTGTCAGGTTGAGAAACTCTGCTCTAAACCAAGCACTGAGCTTCCCAGAGTGTTCCTTGCCCCCTGGGGCAGACCCTGGGCCTGGGTGCACACTTATACACTCCGACACACACGCGAGGAGCCTGGAGAAGCGCCCCAGACTTCATGGGAAATGTGTTTGGAATAACGCAGGATCAGAGGCGGCTTGGAACCCAGTCAGCATGGTAGTTTTCCCTCCTTGTGAAGCAAGCAACCCACCAGCAGCACACATTTACATGATGATTCCTGCAGACCCAGCCCTGGGCTGAGTGGACAAGCGAGTTGATTGCTGTGACCGGCGTTTCTGAGGAATGCAGAATATGGAGTTAGAAAGACCAGACTTGAACATTGGCTCTGCTACTTTCTCCCTGAGTGAGCTGGGGAAAGTAGTTGACCTCTCAGGACCTCAGTTTCCTCATCTGTAAAATGGGTGCAATACCAGCAGTACTAAGCTTACACAGTAGTTGAGCTTATTTGGGGGAAGTAAGGGGGGAGAGGGAGGGGCTGGGCAGCCACACTGTCCGTTCACACTCAGGGCTGGAACCACCCTGGGGCACAATCAACTCAGCTGCCAGGCTCTCAGGAGGGGGCGAATGTCACTGTCCTGAAGGTGACTCAACTCCTCCCTACCTTTGCCGCCTCTGTTCCTGTATCTGCCTCTGCCTCTGCCTCCCCAGTTCCTCTGCAGCTTCGGGGCTCCTGAACCTCACCACCCCATGCTAATGCACTCTGTGCCGTGCCTCCCTGAGAGCGGGGCCCTCACTGGTCAACCAGTCACCGGCCGCGCTTAGGGCCAGATCAGGGGCACTTCCCATGGCCCCCAAGGCCTCTAGCCCCCTTGGGAGGGGGAACGAGCTGTGGGTGAGACCTCCAGCCGAAGCCATGGCAGGGAACTCCATGGCACACAGTAGGGTCACTCTCAGGGGGCTGAGGGCGTGGCAGGTGCGGGTTGGGGAGGGAGGCGGCGCACTCAGGACTACACGGCCACGTATGTGCCGTCAAGGGCAGGAGGACACAGTCAGTGAAAGGAGAACCTGGTGAAGGGTAGAGCGGTGGCTTCTGGAAAAGAAGGAGGGGCACCGGGACGTGGCCTGTCTACTGAAGCGAGTAGGTTGACCGGGTGTCTGAAACCGCCTCCGTGCATTTGGCCAGACCTTGGAGATTCACAAAGCTCTTTTCGGCTTCCTCTTCCAGCTGATCCTCAGAAACCCCTCTGTGGTTGGAAGGACGTCCTTATTTTCCAGATGTGGAAATTGAGGCCCAGCTGGGGAAGTCGCTACCCCCTGGACGTGCAAACAGCAAGGGCCAAGGCCAGGTGTAACTGCAAGCTTTGTACAGCATGGCTGCCTAGAGCCAGGGCCACTTGGGAGAGTGGATGGAGGCTTTCCCTCCATGGTCTGGAATGTCTCCTTCATGGCCTGGAGTCCCGGCGCATCAGCACTTGGGGGGCGTGGGCTGCTACCTTGCGGAGACAGCCATGCTGAAGCATCATCCCCTCTGCGGCCTCTGCATCAAGAGCGCCGGCAGCTTTGTGGGATGGGGGCCGGGGGCGTGCAGCACTCCTTACTCCTTGGCACAACGGCAGGAGTAACAAAGCGAGAGAGAGGCATGGACATATAGACACTACCAAACGTAAGGTAGATAGCTAGTGGGAAGCAGCCGCATAGCAGAAGGAGATCAGCTCCGTGCTTTGTGACCGCCTGGAGAGGTGGGATAGGGAGGGTGGGAGGGAGGGAGACACAAGAGGGAAGAGATATGGGAACATATGTATATGTATAACTGATTCACTTTGTTATAAAGCAGAAACTAACACACCATTGTAAAACAATTATACTCCAATAAAGGTGTAAAAAAAAAAAATCCCCCCAGTGAGATACTGGAGCCCGTTAAAGCCCTGCTCCCTCTTCCAGCAGAGGACGTGGGGACTCCAGTCTCAGCAGGTCTGGGGTATCTGCTCAGAGCCCCCCAGTTTAAGGCCTGCCAAGAGAGAAATCACATTTGCTTCTGGAAAGTTCTTCCTGGAGAACAGTGGCCTTCTCATGGCCCTCTCTTCCCGTGGGGGGCTTCCCCTCTGTCTCTGCCAGGACTCTGTCACGTGAGGCTGTGTTTTGGAGGCTGGGGGTGGGGAGGGGAGACGGGGAGGGGACAGCTGCTTCTGTCAGTGTCACTGCCTCGCTGGCCATAGACTGCAGGCCTGTGTGTGTGGACAGCAGTGACCTGCCACGTGCCTCTGCATGGCTCTGAGTGAGGGCAGTGCCACCGCCGCCCCTCATCAGGCCTGCATTAAAAACCTCAGCCCTAAGTCTGGCCGCGTGCCCCTGAGGCCCCTTTCCCTGCCGGTTTCCTGTAGGAGGAAAACCCAGTGATGGTCGCACCTAGGGGTTCTGTTCCTACAAAGTCGTAAGTTCTTCCTCCTCTCTCCTCTGCTGTGGGAGTGTGGGCACGAGCTCACACATGTCGTATAGAACTCTCATTATAGAATAGAATGTAAATCATCTGAGTCTATAGAGAGAACGCTATATAGAACTCTCGCAATAGAATAGAATATGGAACATGTCGTATAGAACTCTCATTATAGAATAGAATATAAATCATCCGTGTCTGTAGAGAGAAGTGGAGATTCTAGAGACAGAGGGTATGCAGACCGCTGTGTAACCAAGTACAGACAACGTTTGTGGCACATACAGAGGAAGGGGTGAGATTGAAAGCCTGAACTGTCTAGGTCTAAGTATGGATCAAAATGAAGGTCCCCCCAGAGCCACAGTGCCAGGCTTCTTTTTGTCTTGTCTGCCACTTTGGGAGCAGCTGCAAGGTTTTCGAGAGACCTGGGGGTTGTCCTCTCATCTCGGGGTGCTCGCTCAGCTGCTTGATGGCCCAGTGGGGCCGACCCCCTTCCCACTGCTCCGGCAACTCCCAGACCCTGCTGGCATAGTCTTGCCTTGGAGATGAGATTGAACGCACAGATGCCCAGGTCCACCTGGCCTGCTGCGTTGGCAGCTTCAGTGCGGGGTCTGGAATCCGCGGGTGATCCTGTAGCGTCAGGATGTGGGTGTCTGCGTGACTCTGACACCGTGGGGCTGAGCTGGCATGTACTGGAAGGAGCCCTGGCAGCTTATTTGAGGGTAGGCCTGCCGAGAGTGAAAGAATTGGGTCCCACAGTAAAGCAGGTCAGTTAAGAATCACCAGACTCAAGAGCAGCGAGCTGTACTGGCTTCCTCCACCCTCTCAGTTTTCAACTTCAGGGAATATCGACCCAGAGAGGGTTGCCGTTGCCCACCACTTTCCCCACCTCAATGCTGAGCCCGGGCCCTTGTCACCTGTTTCCTGAGGCCAGGACCTCCGGCCACCCCATCTGTTTCCCAGGCACCTGGTCGCCTGCTACTGGGCTGCCTTCTCGGGCTGCACTTACAGCCGGGGCCTCTGGGTCTCCACACACCAGGCTGTGAGGTCCCACGTGCTCCCCGGGGGGCCCTGAAGTTGCACGAGCTGCCTTGGATGAAGAGTAACAGGCAGACACCCGCACTGGACCCCAGCTGGCAAAGCACAGCCCCAAAGCCCCCGATCTCCTCCGACCCACTGAAAACCAGGGACTTTTATCCCTGGGTACTGGAGGGGAAACAAGGCTCAGAGAAGCAAAAGGTTTCCCCAAGGCCATTGCAAAAATGTGACAGAAAGGGGCATCCTGGTATGTGTTACTGGTGTGGGAAGTGGGGGAGCTTCTCCATGGAGGGCAATTGGTCAAGGGTATCTGGAGTGGGGTGAATTGTATGTCCTTGTCCTAAGCCCTGGCCCCTGTGAAGGCAACTTTATTTGGAAAAAGAGTCTTTGTAGATATAATTAAGGATCTCAAGATGAAATCATCCAGGATTATCTAGGTGGCCCCAAATCCTGTGACAGGTGTCCTTATAAGAGAAAGGCAGGGTGACATGTGAGACACAAAGAGACATATGGGAGAAGCCACATGGATGCAGCCACAGCCAAAGAATGCATGGCGCCTCCAGAGGCTGGAAGAGTCAAGGAAGGATCCTTCCCTAGAGCCTTTAGAGGGAACTTGGCCCTGTCCACACGTTTTTGGCTTTTTTTTTAAGGTTTTTATAACACTTTTATTTATTTATTTGTTCATTTACTTATTTGTCTGAGTTTGACTATTTTATTTTATTTTAATTTTTATTGGAATATAGTTGACTTAGAATGTTTGGTTAGTTTCAGGTGTACAGCAAAGTGAATCAGTTCTACATATACATATATCGACTCTTTTTTAGATTCGAATGTGGGGTTATGTTTAACATTAGTTGCTGGTACCTGCAGGGACCACATGAAGATTACCACCATGCTTCTCCCCAGCTGGCTGAAGGCCAATGCGTAAAGAAGGGAAAAACTAAATTGATTGCCTTCCTTACCTCCGGGCTGCCTTTTCTGTCTGAGTATCTGACTTCCTGCTTGAACTCACTTCTCCTTTCTTGCCCTTATATGTAGTGCTGTTTTTTTGACAAAGGAAAGCTGGCTCTAAAATATCTGGATGTCTATGTTCCTATTCCACATTATTATTTATTTATTATTATTTTTTATTGAAGTATAATTGCCTTACAGTGTTGTGTTAGTTTCTGCTAATTGTATTTTTGACAGTTTCAATGTGTATTTCACAAAATATTGGCTACATTCCCCGTGTTGTACAATATATCCTTGTAGCTTATTTTATACATGATAGTTTGTACTTCTTAATCCCCTAACCTTATTTTTCCCCCCTACGGGTAACCGCTAGTTTGTTCTCTATATCTGTGAGTCTGCTGCTTTTTTGCTTGGCCCTGTCCACACCTTGAATCTGGATCTTCTTGCCTTCAAAGCTGTGAGAGAATAATATTTCTGTTGGTTAAGCCACTTAGTTTATGGTGCTTTGTTAAGCAGCCCTAGGAGACCAATGTAGGATCACAGCCCAGATCCTGCTTCAAGGACTCGGTCCTAAGGAAGAGATGGGGAACGGACGTGCATTTAGGTCTAAGGATGTACATCCCCCATAATGTCCTAAGGCTCAAAAGGAATTCAGAAGTAACTGAAATGTCCAGCGGCAGGGGATTGCCTAAATAAATGATGGCAGATCCTGAAGAGGCGATATTTTGGGTGTTTGGAAGAATGTTGTAATGCGGGGAATGACAGTCTAATGCTGGGTGGGAAGTGCAGGCCACGAAGCTCTGTGTGTTAGATTGAAGTATATGAATGGCTGGTGCTCGGCCATTTTTGACCTCAACATCCACAGTGGTATGAAGGAGCATCTAGAAGGAACATCTCTGACTTGGCACTGGGGGCTCAGTGGGGGGATCAGGGAAGGGAGGGGCTCCTGGTCAGCAGGAACAGGAGACAGTCACCCGGGTGGGACAACAGCACGAGCTAAGGAAGCGAGCAAACCAACGGTGCATCTGCGGCTTTGCATCTCAAGCCGATCTTTATCTGGACACACTGGGCTGGACCTGGAGCAATCTGAAGGCTCCCCTTTTATCATCCTCCCCCAGCCTGGGCCTGAGACAGGCCTGAGCCCACAGCTCTTCCTTCTCTCCCAGTGGACCCAAGGGAGGCAGCTCCTGAGCTCCCTGCTCTGGCCATCCTGACAGCCCTTCTCCTCTGCATCCTAGGAAGGGAAAGGGAAGGGTGTGTAGCCAGAGGGAGCTGGAGACGTTCCCAAGGGAGAAGTTAGGGGCTGCTTTATGAAGAACCAGCTTCCTTGCCCACATGAGCAGTGAAAACCATGTAAGAGAACGTGACCCTCGTGACTTTGGTCTCTAGGAAGCTTAGCGGCAAATAGCCTTGTGAAAACTTCTAGCTCGTAAATAAGCACTTTCTTGGACTTTCTAGCTGTGGCATTCTGTTTCTGTTAATTCACTGTGACTTTGATAATATCTCAAAATCCGCTAGGGTAAGCCCTCCGGGTTTGTTCTTTTTTATCACTGCTTTGATCAGCGTTCCAACTTCATTTATATTTTTCCTGACGGTGTGTCTGATTTGTTTAATTTTTAACTTTTAACTTTAAATCTGGGGAGGTCCCCTAAGCCAGCCTCAAACCCTTTAACGAATCAAGTGTGACATAAACATTATATTTTCCTCCGAAGAATGCAGAGCTGGAAAAGGCCTTGAAAATCTGCTAGCACCAAGGTTATTGCAAACTGGCAGCAAACAGGTTGAACCGGTAGAAGCCGTACTGTTTGAAATGGATGGATTAAAAAAAAGCTCATTTAAATTAGGGGCCCATGTTTTAAAATTGGGATAGTTCACATTAAAAAAGAAATCCAGATTTCCAACTCCCCGGGACAATCAGAAGGTCTCTTGGCGCCATCATTAGATCAGGCACCAGGTCTGTCTAGACCTTCAGCGAATTTACTGAGCATCTACTACATGGCAGACGTGGCCCTGGCCACTGATGCTTTCCTGCGGTGCTCCTGTGACTTGCCTCATTATCCTGTTAACAGCCTGGTCCCCGAGAAGGTCCAGTGTGCAGCCCTTACTGGTCCAGCCACTTCCGTTTACAAATGGGGAAACTGGGGCCAGAGAGGGAAAGGGACCTGCTGAAGGCCGCCCAGAGACCACTGACCATCGAGGAACTGGAACCCGAGCCTCCTGACTCCCGTCCCCAGCTACCCGGCCGCCCTCGCTGCCTTCAGCTGGGGGAGCCTGTTACTTTCACACCTCCCTGTTCGAGTTCATGGTATCAGCACATTCTCAGCAGCGCCGGGGGCTTGCAGGCGTCTGACTAAGCAGAGCCCAGGAAGCCTGCCAATTGAGTGACTCCGCAGCCTCTTTCTAGGGTTGTATTTTTTTTTTTAACTTACTGTGATCCAGCCATCACCAGGCACATGCAACACAGCCATCCCTGCACCGAAAGCAGTCATTGCAACTGATGCAGAGTTAATTGTCAGCTAACTGTCTCTGATGCATTTGACTTCTGCCTGTACATCTGTGAGACGTTGGTAGGTTGGTCCCCCTGGCCGGTTCCTCCTCCCCCTGCTCCGGTTCCCTCTGGCAGGGTTTCTATGGTGATTGAGGAATGAGGAAGAGCGACTCCACTTTCTTTCTGAGAAAGTGTGGCAACGGGAGCTGTGGATTCAGAGCTCCCCTGGGGTTGCTCAGATGCCCCGCCACCTGCCTCATCAGCGACATCCTGTTTGATTTGGCCATCGCACTTTCCCTTCGGCCTGGACTCCGGCCACACTTGTCTGCATGCTCGTCCTTGTCCGTTCTCTTCATGCAGGTCTTGGCTCAAATGCCACCTCCTCAGGGTGGACTGCCCAGCCCCAGTTGTTACTGAGTCCAAGCTCGCTCTGCTCACAGTACAACAGGCCGATGAATCGGAGGTGTTGAGGCCAAGAATACGACTTTATTCGGAAAGCCGGCAGACCAAGAAAATGCCAGACTAATGTCTCTAAATAACCATCTTATCGGAGTCTGGATGCCAGTTTCTTTTATAGCACAGAGATGGGGAGGAGATGAGAAAGTAAATTAAAAAGGCCGTAAGTTTTGCAAATATCCCCTGGAATGGCCAGCCTCAGGGAGGGGATGTATTTTCTTTCTTGCAGCCATCCACAGGTGGACAGGGTCCGGATGTTTCCCTGAACAAAGGCACTTTGGTTTAACATTCAGGCAGAGGGGCAGGGTTCCCCAAGGCAGGCCATTATGTGTAGACGGTATCCTTTTAGTGAACAAAAGCAACGGGAAGCAAGGGTTAAAGTAAAAGAAACAGATCCAATGTGTAGTCAGATTTGCCTCTTCCCTGTGACACAATCAGTCTGTATCTCCTCTTCTCCCCATGCTCCTTTTGGCACTGATCTGAAATTCTATTATGTGTTTATTTGTTTCCTGTCCATCACCTGGACTAGGATGTAAGTTCCATGAGGGCGGGGACTTTGTCCTCCCCAAGGCTCGACTCCCAGAGCCCTGCACAGTGCCAGGCCCATAGTAGGTTCTCAGTAAATGACTGATGACTCAGTGAATGGACTTGTGCCTCCTCTCCCGCCTTCCTCACCCTTGAGAAGATCACCTGTCCAGTGTGGTGTCCTGCTACTTAGTGTCTGTCAGGTGACCTGTGTTCAGAGTTCTTCCAAAAGAAAAAGGAAAAAGAACTGCTCTAGGAAAACCCGAAGTCTGGGACCGTTTGGAAGATTCATTGTTATGTAACAAACCACCCCAAACCTCAGTGGTTGAAAACAACAATCACTTTCTCACTTCTACCGGGGTTAGATGGGTGGGAAATTCAGGCAGGGTTTGGCCAAGTGGTTCTTCTCCTCTACAGGGTGCTGCCTGGGGTCATTTGCTTGGCTGTGTTCAGACTGTGGTTGGACTGGGTAAAGAGGTCCCTGGAGGCTTCATCCACACGTCTGCTGCCTCAATGCTCCTTCACGTGACACCTCCCCCCCCTTTCTCTCTCTCCCCCACCACCCGCCCATTTGGTTAGCTTGGGCTTCCTTACAACATGGCAGCTTCAGGTCAGCCTCCTTACATGGCAGCTGGCTTCCAAGAAAGAATGTACCAGCATGTGAAAGCAGAAGTTGCTGATCTCAAGGCTCAACCTCAGGAGTTTATACGGCATCACTTATACCCCAGAGGATTAAGACAAGTCACAGGGGAAGCTCTGACTCAAAGGGAGGGAGGGGAAATAGACTCCACCTCCTGATGGAAGGAGCAGCACAGACTGTGCAGCCATATTTAATCCATCACAGGGACTGATCCCTTCCCAGGCCCTGTTTAAAGGACCTGGATAAAGGCATACTCCAGGGCACGTGAGCTAGGGCCTCACCCAGTGCCACTAACTTGCGGATTGCAATTATTTACACCATGTCTAAGCCAAGTGATGGGCTAATACAAAGGAAGGGTTTACTGCTCAGTAAACCCTGTGTAAACTCTTACGAAGGACAAAATTGAGGGAGAATATCAGCCCTACTTAATAGATCAGCATCTTGTTATTCATTAAAATAAATGGTGTTGTTGTTTTTTAGGCAGTACACGGGCCTCTCACTGTTGTGGCCTCTCCCGCTGTGGAGCACAGGCTCCAGACGTGCAGGCTCAGCGGCCGTGGCTCATGGGCCCAGCTGCTCCGCAGCATGTGGGATCTTCCTGGACCGGGGCACGAACCCGCGTCCCCTGCATCGGCAGGCGGACTCCCAACCACAGCGCCACCAGGGAAACCCCATTAAAATATGTTAACAATTGTACCAGTTATACTCCTTTTGCTTGCAAAGAGTCTTAGGACACTTTGGATTGCTTAGAGAAATCAAAAATGAGAATTTATTGGAAAGATGATAAGGCTGTTGGAGAACTTCATGGAATCCAGTGGAATGTAGAGCAAGTGGACTACGGGAAGGACAACTCCAGGGCTCAGCCACATGGGTTTAGGCCTTTCTAGGCTCGGCCAGAACTGCAGCTCACAGTTATGCCACCAGCTCCGATCGGGGGACAGAGGCAGAGGTCTGGCTGTGGCCCTGGGGGCAAATTCTAGAGAGAGGTGTTTGCTGAGAACCAGAGGCAGGATGAAGCCTGTCTTAGTCGGCTCAGCTGCCGTAACAAAGCGCCCAGACTACATACGTGGCTTAAACAACAGACATTTTTTGTCTTGTGGTTCTGGAGGCTAAAAGTCTCAGATCAAGGTGTCAACAGGGTTGGTTCCTTCTGAGGGCCATGAAGGATGATTGTGCTCAAGGCCTCCCTTCTGGGCTTATAGCCTGTGTCTGCACATGGTTTTCTGCCTCTGTACGTGTGTGTCCTAACCTCATCTTCTTTTATTATTTATTTATTTATTTGGAGTATAGTTGCTTTACAGTGTTGTGTTAGTTTCTGACGTACAGTAAAGTGAATCAGTTATACATATACATATATCCCCTCTTTTTTAGATTTCCTTCCCATTTAGGTCACCACAGATCACTGAGTAGAGTTCCCTGTGCTGTAGAGTAGGTTCTCTAATCTCTTCTTATAAGGACACCAGTCATATTGGATTAGGGCCCCACTCTCATGACCTCATATTAACTTAATTACCTCTTTTTTTTTTTTTTTTTTGCAGTATGCGGGCCTCTCACTGCTGTGACCTCTCCCGTTGCGGAGCACAGGCTCCGGACGCGCAGGCTCAGCGGCCATGGCTCACGGACCTAGCCGCTCCGCGGCATGTGGGATCTTCTCGGACTGGGGCACGAACCCGTGTTCCCTGCATCTGCAGGTGGACTCTCAACCACTGCGCCACCAGGGAAGCCCTTAATTACCTCTTTAAGACCTCTATCTCCAAATATGGTCACATTCTGGGGCACGTATGATTGGGGGGCACATAATTCATCCCATAATAAACCCCCACCTAAAATTTGTTTTGAAGGTTAAGACTGATGACACCACACGTGCAGCCGGAGAGCGTGGGGAGGTTTATTGCTCACATAATAAGACTTGCTGGGGAGGACAAGGCAGGCTCCCAAGCTGGTCCAAAAATGGCCCTAGAAAGCAGGGATGGGAGGCCGGCTTGGGGTTTTTACAGTGGCTGGTGGGAGGGGCTGGGGTGAGGATTGAACTACCAGTGGGCTTTCTCATCAGCTCGCCCAGACGTGGGGCAGAAGGGGGAGAAGGAGGGATGCGGCTTAGAAGCGGTCAGCCACCAAGTGTCAGAAAGTGGTGTGAGTCTCCATCACGAGAGCCTGCTGCAAATCCCTATATCTGCACAATCTTTCATAAAGCCCCATCCTCCTTTACCTCACTATCCTTAACAACCCTAAATGCTGAGACCCAGGTGGCTCTGAGCTGACGGGTCCAGAGGGGCTCAAAGTCTAGGTTGTGTGTTCTACCTGCCTTTGGTTAGACCTGCACAGAACCAGCAGTGCTCACAGAAGGGCCTGGTGGGGGCTGGAGACATGGGAAGGAGGGAGACAGAGTTTGAAAGACTCGGCTGGCCCTTGAAGAGAAGAGATCCTCAACCCCTCCCTTCCCTCTTAGTTCAGAATGACTTGCACCTTCTGGAATCACCTGTTCAGGATCAGATAGGAAATCCTCATGGCTAAGATGATACTTCTCAGCACAGTCAGAGAGAGAGAGGAGTCTAATGCCCTTGGATCAGACCAAACCAGGATCCACCTAGATGCCCCCTCCTCCATGAAGCCTGCCCTGTCTCTCCCTTCCAATCCCTTGCTCTAAGGCATATGGCCGTGCCTAGGGTTGCCTCATGCTGTTGCTGCTCTTGGTCACACCTCGTCTCCTGCCCCCTAAGGTCAAGGTGATGTCTTGTGCACCTGTGTGTCCCAGATGCTGCCTCTCCCATCCTCTCCCCCCTCAGGCACACTGGGGTCTTTGCACCCATCATTATTCCATGATTCATTCTTCTGCAGAACATTTTTTCATGCTGTTCCCCTATCTGGAACACTGTTCCCTGCTCTAACCCCTCTCCTTTAACTTGGGGACTCCTCATCCGTCTCAGCTCTGATGTCCCTTCCCCAGGACACCCTTCCTAACCTCCGTCCCCACCTGTGGCCAGAGTAATTCCCTGTATAGTCAATCCCAACTCCTGAACTTACCCTTCACAACTATATCCTACAGTGTGTGTATCCAGCCAATGAGAATGTAACAATGCCGTTCACCATAGCAGGAGCTCAGCAAGGAGCTGGATGATTGATTGAATGAAGGAAAGAGTGGATTCAGAGATCAGCTGAAGTCTTCTCCTCCTTGAGCCATATGGCCTGAGAAACAGCCAGACATCACCGCTACCTGCAGCTGTCCAGAATGATCCAAGGCTGCTGAGGCTCCCTGATTACTTACAAGAGAGCAGCTTCAGCTCCGTGATTAGAGAAGAAATGAGCGATTGGATTCCTGGACCAAGGAGGCATCTGTTCCCGCCTTTGCTCCTGGGGTGCGCCGTCCTTGCAGTCTACCATGTGACATCTTAGGAGGTTCCATCACAGAACCATGCCGCTATAAAGCTGGCAGGCTTCTCAGAAATCACGTAGTCCAGGATTGCACACTGGAAGCCCTGGGAAGGATCTAGCCTCTATATGGGTCTTGTCTGGCCACAGAGAGCTGATACCAGTTCCGCGTGCCCACAGTTTCCCACCATGTCGCCCAGGAAGCTGCCTTCCCGAGTTCGTGAGGGCGCTGGAGTTTGCTGCCCCTGGTATGGCCCAACTCTTTATTTGCAGGGGCAGGGATATGGCTGAAATGGTGGTGTGGGGCAACAGAAACCCAGAGAGGGGGATGGTGGTACTTAAGTTCACATGGCAGTTGAGGGTCAGAGTGGAGACCTGGCCCACTAAGGGGTTCCCTTGAGCCGCAGGAAAAGCAAGTATCAGGTGAACCTCAGCAAATAACACAAACAGGAAGGGGTGAACTCTCTTGGTCCCCCCAGGAGGGAAAGGGGGTTCTCCTGGGAGGAGGTGAGCCAACTTGCAGTGAGGTTTCTCTCTATACTGAGACTCCACACTGTACCCATGGGTCGGTTCATTAATAATCACCTAATCAGGGAGGTGGTAGGTGGTGCAGAGAGGTTTCTCCAATCTTCCTGGGCTTGATAAATCCAAGCTACATCTAGAGCTCAGACAGGCACCCAGGGGCCACTCCAGGATTGACTGTGCCGTCAGTAACCCTACGAGGGTCACAGTAGAGACTAAAAGGAGGATGACCAACCGTCCCGGTTTGCCTAGGAATGGGAGTTCTGGGACAAGACTTTCAGCGCTAAAAGTAGGAAAGTCCTGGGCAGACTGGAACAATTGGTCATGCTAATTAGAGGTGACAAAGGCTAGAAAGACCCCTACATGTGATTGCACCAACCTCCTTGCTGCACTGGGCAGGGAACTGGTACTCAGATCCAGAAGAGCCTCCCGCAAGGCCACGTACAGCTGGGGACGCAGGTCTTCCGGCTCCAGTTGCTTTCGGAGAGCTCCTGTCAGAGCTTCTGGGTAATCTCACCGCAAAGCCGGAGAGAAGTGTGTGAGAGGGGGTGAGGAGTGGTTGTTATAGGTTGGTAGGAAGCCATGTGGGGGGCGGGGGGTGTTCCTTGTTATGGTCACTCTCCAGCGAGCACAGCAAAGTTCAGTAGATGTAATAGTGACTGTATGGTCCCCACAGCCAAAGAGATTCACTATCTGGCTCTTTATAGGAAAAGTTTCCTGACCTCTGGTCTGGGTGAAAAATGATGGAGAGTTGAATGAGTGTCAAGAGGGACTGAGGGATTGAATGGGGTGGGATGGATGCAAGGCCAGATGGATGTTAGGGGTGACAGCTGGGTTTGGGGCTGAGAACTAGGTAATGGTAGGGCCATTTGATGGGGCAGAGAAGATTTGGTGGAGAAAATCGAGCATCCTTTTTGGGGCAGGTTAAGTTCATTAGGGAAAGGGACCAATTGTATCCCTGAGACTTTGGACAAATCATGTGTTGAGCATCAGTGATCTCATCTGTACAGAGTGGTGACAAGAATACCAGCTCTATTGACCTCTACCTGGATAAAAGGGTCAAACAAAATGGCACACAAGCGATTCTGCAAAGTGTAAAACACACCACGGATGTCTGTGGGGTAGTTGCTAACATAGCCTTTGGCAATGAGCACATTTGACGCGATGAGTCACTGGGCTAAGGAAATAAACTCAGATGGTGCAAGGCACCCCAGGCTGAGAGTCCGGAGACCTGTGTTCTAGCTCAGATATTTACTAGTTTGGTGACTTGGTTAAGTCACTTTTGGAGTCTCTGTTTCCCATTCTCTGTAATGAGAATGGAGTCCAGTGCCGTGCAGAGCTCACAGAGATGGGAAAGGAAATGGGATGGTGGGCAAAGAGCTGCTTTGTAAATCTGAAGCCCTGCTACAGTGTCGTGGCACCACACACGTGGAGGTACTGGGTGTTTGCTACTCCCCTGCCAGCTCATTTGCAGGAGCTGAGAGTATCACTTAGATCCCTGGGGCCCTGCCTTCTGCCTGGCATCTCAGTGGGGTTGGGCATTCTGCTGGGGAGTTTCCTGGGCACATTCTTTCCTCCTGTAGACCTGAGAGCACAGAAGTTGCAGCTTACCGACTGCCTGCTCCTCCGTCTGGCTGGACTACTGGTCCTTTCTCGAGGTCAGTGGCATCCAAGCATCACGGCCAGGGTCACATCCACTGCCCCCATCAGGAGGCTCCGGGCACAGGCTCCCCCAGCCTCAAGGTCACTGCAGGCAATACTGCCTTTGCTGTCCGCTTCTACCACCTGATGGCTTCCCAACCCTACGGGAGCAACGTCTTCTCCCCGCTGAGCATCTCCGCCGCCTACGCCATGCTGTCCCTGGGGGTCCGCTAGCAGAGCCGGACCCAGATCCTCGAGGGTCTCGGCTTCAATCTCACAGAGGTGTCAGTATCTGACATGCACAGGGGCTTCCAGCACCTTCTGCACACTCTCCACCTCCCGGCCGACAGGCTGGAGATACGTGTGGACAGCACCCTGTTGTTGAGCCTGGAGCTGCCACTCCTTCCGAGATTCCTTAATGACTCCATGACCGTCTATGAGTCCAGACTCTTCCACACCAACTTCGACGACTCTGAGGGCACAACCCAGCTTATCAACAACCAAGTCAGGGAGGAAACTCGAGGGAAGATTGTGGATTTGGTCAACGAGCTCAGCGCGGATACCACGATGGTGCTGGTGAATTACATTTACTTCAAAGATAAGAGTCAATTTGTTGGTGGATCCTACATCTTCCCTTTCCCCCTAATTCGTTGAAGGATCACATAGCAGAAAGAAACTCCCACAGAACAGAAAGTGGATGGATTGGGTCTGATGGGGTTGAGCAGCCTTCTGAAAATTTAATGTTAGAGCCTCAGATATTTAAGTTTGGGTAGTATTGATTTCCACCCCTTCATATCTTTAGACATATTTTCTTATTTTTTTAAAAAATTTTTAAGGGAATTCCTTTATTTTTTATTTATTTATTTTTGGCTGTGTTGGGTCTTCATTTCTGTGCGAGGGCTTTCTCTAGTTGCGACGAGCGGGGGCCACTCTTCATCGCGGCACGCGGGCCTCTCACTATTGCGGCCTCTCTTGTTGCGGAGCACAGGCTCCAGACGTGCAGGCTCCGCGGCATGTGGGATCTTCCCAGACCAGGGCTTGAACCCGTGTCCCCTGCATCGGCAGGCGGACTCCCAACCACTGCGCCACCAAGGAAGCCCTATTTTCTTATTTTTAAAAAAAAATAACAGCAATGTATGAAATGCATTCTACCCAATGGTGACAAGTTGAACTGCTGGATTCATAGCCAGCTCTGCCACTTACCAACAGTACAAACAGGGCAGGTTGTTTGCTTGAAGGACTCTTATAAGGATATAAGAGTCCCTGCTTCAAAGTTTTGTTTCTGAGAATCAAATGATGTCACATATTTGAGTACTCCTTAGAAGAGGGCCTGAAGGGATCAGCAAACTACAGCTCCTGGCCAAACCTGAAGGCCACCTGTTTTTGTAAATAAAGTTTTATTGGCACACAGCCACGCCCATTCATTTATGTATTATCTCTGGCTGCTTTCACGGGACAGAGGTTAGCAGTTGTTACTGAGACAGAATAACCTGTAAAGCGTAAAATATTTACTTTCTTGCCCTTTGCAGAAGAAGTTTCACAACCCCTGACCATTATATACGCTCAATAAATAGAGTATTTGTAATTATTCTAATGATAACAATTTTGAAGACCTTTAAAAATACATATAAGTATAAAAGAAAAACTAGAAATCGCCCAGAATCCTACCTTCCTGAGGGAACCAACATTAACATTTTAGCCTAATTCCTTCCAGTCTTCCATTCACACACATATGTTAATAGAGTTGAAATCACAGGTAGGAAGAGTTTTGTACAGTGTGTATCACTTAGGGTGCCATCCAGGAAGCATAGTCACCGTGAGTGGGAAGGGAAAGGGGGTTGTGAGAGGAATTAGTCCTGGCATGTTTGTGGGAAGGACTGGGGAAGTGAAGGTCTGGAGGAAGAGGGAGTTGGAGGGACAGAGAACAAGTCACTGGAGCTGGTGGACAAGTTGGAACTTATCAGGAAATCTACATGCCAGGCACATCCAGCCACCAGAGTGGTTCCATGTAGGGAGAGCTTGGGGAGAGGCCCAGGCTGAGCACCTGGCAGTGGTCTGGAGACACTGTTGGTCAGCAGGGTAGAGCTGGACAATGAACTTGGCGGAGAGCATAGGTAAGCTGGAGCATGCAGCCCCTCTGGTCTGTTCATCGTCTCATCTGCCTTCAGCGGGCAATGGCTGCTTCATATCTGCCTCTCAATCCCCTGCTGTAACCACCTTGAATCTACAGGAAACAGATTCAGGGGAACAGTCCCAGACTAATAATCCATCCAAACTGGTCACTGCTTGCATTTTTACATGCGGAATTTTCAGGCACCACTAAAAACTTAAAAAAAAATTTTTTTTTAATTCTGCAATAACTATAAATTCATAGGGAGTTGCAAAGTTGTACAGAGTGGTCCCATGTACCTTTCACTCAGGTTCCTCTAGGTAACATCTTATGTAACTGTAGTACAATAGCAAACCAGGAAGCTGACGTTGGTGATAATCTATAGACTTTATTCGGATGTTATCAATTTTCACACGCACTCGTGTGTGTGTGTGTGTGTGTGTGTGTAGTTTTACGTTATTGGAAACTTTATTTAGATCTCATTTTAGTGGCTGCACAATATTTTTGACTCCATTCCATTTAAAATATAATATAATTTACATGTGTAATATACACCATCACCACACCCAAAGCTCTGGCCAGAAATAATGAAGATTTTGGTGCTCTCTTCCTGAAAGAAACCTCGCTGCAGTTGTGTTAGTGATCGTGGCACAGGGAAGGAGGTGCTCCAGAAATAGAATCTTGCCCTCTGACACATCTGCCTATCGCTCTGGGGACACAAATGTAGCCCCAAGACCTCAGTCTAGGTTACATGGTGACAGTAGTAGAACAACTGTGGCTTATCTTAAAAAATGAAAAGTACTTAGAAGAAAACAAACCAAAGATATGCAGAATTTCTGTAGATAAAATTATATTGAGAGATATTAAAGTCGACAAATAAAAAATAGATATACCGTATTTATGAATAGGAAGACTTAACATGGTAAAGATGTCGGTTCCTGCCCAAATTGATCGAAATATTTTAAAGTAATCCCAACAGGTTTTTAAAAGATTCTTTTTGGTACCAGTTAACAAGCTGATTCTAAAGTGTATATGAGAGAGCAAAGGGCCAAGAATAGTTAAAAAGAGAGAACCTGTCTGCTGGGGAGCAATGCTGGTTATAAATCTGTATTAATTTAGACTGTGTGGTATGCATAGACCAATGGGACAGAACAGAGAGGCCAGAATGGAACCCAGAAATGGCTCCATGGATATATGGACACTTGATATTTGACAAAGCCTGCATGATAGAGCATTGAGAAAAAGGATAGATTTTGAAAAAGCAGTCCTGGGACAGTATCCTCATGGAAAAAAATGATTTCGTACTCCTCCGTCCTACAGATCATAAGCATTCACTGCAGATGAAGTAAAGTCCTAAATGCAAAAGGAAAGGGTAAACCTTGTGGATGAAATAGGGGAGTATCTTCATGACCTGGAAGTAGGAAAATTTTTCCTAAGCAGGACACAGAGATCTAACCATAAAGGAAAAACCTGGTATGCTCACTGCATAAAGTGAAGAATTTCAATCATCAAAACACACAATTATGAAAGTGAAAAGACAAGTCAGAGAGGAAGAGAACACATTGGCAACACACAGAACTGATAGACAACTAGTGTTCAGAGAACTCCTGCAAATCACTAAGAAACAGCCCTATAGAAATATGGGTAAAATAGTGAACTGGCACTGAACTAAAAGATAATAATAATAAAATAAAAAAACAAACAAAAATCCCCCCAAACTTCTAGTTGATCCATAAACATACTAAAGACTACTCAACCTTATTTTTTATTTTATTTTTTTTGCGGTACGCGGGCCTCTCACTGCTGTGGCCTCTCCCGTTGCGGAGCACAGGCTCCGGACGCGCAGGCTCAGGGGCCATGGCTCACGGGCCCAGCTGCTCCGCGGCATGTGGGATCTTCCCGGACCGGGGAACGAAACTGTGTCCCCTGGATCGGCAAGTGGACTCTCAACCACTGCGCCACCAGGGAAGCCCTACTCAACCTTATTTTAAACCAAGAAAGTGCATGTCAAAACCACAGTGAGCTACCACTATACAAACATCAGGTTGGCAAAATTATTTAAGTCCAATGATTTCAAGTAATCAGTGAAGGCAGGAAACAACCTTGCTGATATCCTCTGGGGTCTCTTATTTTAGAACCTACCTGAACCCCCAGATCCATTCCCCATGCAGGTCAGGTGCTGAACTGATGAAATGGTGGAGGGTGAGTCTTGAGTGACGATGGGGGGATGTATTCCCTGGCTGGAGGATCAGCTTGTTGGTCCACAGATGCCCTGTACCTTCTTCCCTTCTTTCCTCCAGGTCTGTGGGAGACACCATCCATCCCCTTGATGACCTCTCCCCATGACTTCTATGTTGATGAGGATACAGTAGTCAAGGTGCCTGTGATGCTGCAGGATACCCAACACCGCTGGTATCTTCACGACAGATATTTGCTCTGTTCAGTGTTATGGATGGATTACAAAGGAAACGCAACAACCCTTTTCATCCTTCCTAACTGAGGGAAAATGGAGCAGGTGGAAGAGGTTTTGACTCCAGAGATGCTGACAAGGTGGAGGTAATCTGCTTCAGAAGAGGTAATCCATCAGGGCATCGTGCGGTGTAGAGTCTGTAGCACTGCCCTTCACATGGACCCTTCCAATGAAAGCCAGTGCCCCAAATGGGAGTGGAGGGGATCACCAAATCATGGAAGAATTCTTATTTTCTTCAAGGCTTTCCTTGGGTTTCCTTAAATAAGGAACACTCTTATTGTACCCAAAATGTGATTTCGCTCTCAGTGAAAAGAGAACCAGACTAGGAGTTAGGAGTCTGGGTTCTAGATGTAGCCCTTGTACTGCACAAGTCTGGGGTGAAGTGACACTGGCTCTCTGAGGGTCCACCCTGTGCAATGAATGGGTAGACTTCCCATCAAGATGGTTGACTGAGCTGATGTAGAGAGGTTTCCACCCACCCCAGGAAATGGCAGGGAAGCTTTCACATCACCATGGGGCTATGAGCAGGAAAAGTCTCCAGCCACACATAAGAAAAAGACCTCAGGCCAAGGCCACATGTGGATGGAAGATTCACACAGCCCACGTGGTGGAGGAATTCCACCCAAAGAAATCAGTGGGTCCCAACAAAGTGCAAAGAAGGAGCCTGGCTTTAAGCCTCTGGCAGCACTCATCTGAGGGAGTGGCACAGGCAAAGGGTGTTTGTGACCACAGAACTCAGATGCAGGGTGGGCCGTGAACAAGTGCAGTCAAGGAGAGCACAGCCGGCTGGGACACTTGGCTGATTCCTGAGTCCAGTGTTTTAACCCAGTGCCTCTTTCAGGTATTTTTACGGGAAGCTCAAGTCGTATAGCCCCAAATTCTCCATTTCTGGCTCCTATAAATTAGATCAGATTTTGCCCAAGCTGGGCATCACGGACTTGTTCTCGTAGCGGGCTGACTTGTCTGGCATCACTGAACAGCTAAACCTGCAGGTGTCCAAGGTGACATCAATGGATATCAACTCCTAGAGACCTCAGAGGGGAACCTCCACCTCTTGGAAGGTGCTGGGTGATGGGTGCTCTCCCTGCCACCATGTGAAGTCTCAGAGTCCAAGTTTTATTTAATCATCCACGGGCATAGGGAGCCCAAGAAGCAACCCACTATGTGCTGGGCGTGGTGCTTGGTGCTGCAGATCTAGGGTCCATCAGGTCCCTGCCCTCAGAGAGCTCTTCCAGTCAAGTCCAGGAGACACAGCGCCCTCATAGATCATGGCAACTGAGACTGACAAATGCAATGACAGAAACAGAGGCAGGATACAGATGAGGCTGAGGTGTGTGTGTGTGTGTGTGTGTGTGTGTGTGTGTGTGTGTGTGTGTATCATAAATTTCTTAGACCAGAGAAAGGGACCTATGACCTCAGCTACATATAACAAAGGTGCACTAGAGGGTAGAGTCTTGGGTTTGAGAGGTCAAATTCCAGTTCTGCCTCTTATGACCTCAAAGGGTTACCCAGTCTCTGGATTTATTTTCCTCACCTATAAAACAGACATAATACATTGACCTCATAGGATGGTTATGAAGATTAAAAAGAGCATAGGCACATAGTATGTGCTCAATTAATGATTGCAATGGCTATTTATAAATAAGATGTCATCCAGCTTAATAACCCCCCCCCCAGTATAGACATTCTTGCTGTGATATCCCAACAAGTGGCTTTGATCTTCAGTGGTCTCTAGTTCCCCTAGTCTTCCCTAAGCCACAGCTCATGCTCTCTCAGAGGTAACGCTTGTGATTTCCTTCCCAGAGTTTCCACAAAGCCATCCTGGTGGTGGATGAGGTTGGCACCCAGGCTGCAGCAGCCACCAGTGGCTTTGTCACCTTCTGGTCCCAGGACAATCACCAGGCCCTTCCTTGTGGAGATCTTTTCCACCAACACCAGAGCATCCTCTTTCTGGGAAAGGTTGTCAACTCCACGAAGCCATAGCCCTCCAGGGCTGGCTTGTCTGTTACAAGCAGGAGGACTTGGCCTGGAGGGCTGAGTTGGAGCAGCTCTGGATTTGGAGTGGGGGACACAGGAGCTGCTGAGGATCCAGGACAGAAGTTGTTGGTGAAGGTGAGGGATGTGTGTGGTACCAGACCGGTGTGGACTGATACCCAGCTCCTCAGGGCTATGACACCTCACACAGATCATCTAACCTCTTTGAACAAGTTTCCACCCCGGAAAGTGGCAGAACCGCCCCCCCGCACCCCAGCGAGGGTAGTTGTACGGATTAAACGAAATGATGGCTCTGAGGAGTCTGCCTCTGCAACACGGCTCTGAGCTGGACGGGGCAGCCTCAGGAGTCACCGACAGATGGGAGGTCCCACAGGAGGGCATCGCTCAGCAAGACCAGCCCAGGGTTAATCACACCAGTTCCAGGTTACAGGGTCAAGGACCTGCAAGTGCTCAGCACCCAGAGCCCTCCAAGGCTCGGAGAATGCACACCCTTCTTGCCACCCCCTGGTTTAACTGGTCCATTTCCCCCTGTGCCTGCTGGGATGTTGGATTCTGTTTTTTAACAGGCCAGAAATAAGGTCAGGCCCAGGCTGACGCACTCCCCAGTCTGCCCCTGCAGAGGCAGGGGGTGGGTGGATTTAAGAGTCCCAGACAAGCCTGCAAGAAGATGCAGGCCTAGGGTTACTATGGCAATAACACCGCTGGGCTGATGTGTGAAAGTGAAGCCCTGGTGTGAAAAAGGGGAGAAAAGGGGGGCAGTCACCCCCCAGTTTAGCCTTGAGGGTGATGCCTCCTTATTTTGCTTAATCTCATCCCTCCCTTGCTCAGAAGGACTCAATGGCTCCCTATTGCCTACAGGATAAAGTTCAAACTCCTCTAACTGCAGTCAAGGTCCTCCCTGATCTGGTCCCTGCCTGCCTCTCCTGCCCCAGCCCCTCCTCTTGCTCTCATGTACCCAATGACTGCAGTCACGGAAACTCTTGCTGTCTTTCCAGGTTGCCCATAGCTTCCCACCTTCGGGCCTCTGGTCCCCACAGATCCCTATCACCCAGAATTCTCCCTTCCCCATCCCTGAGAGTCTACCAGGATTTCCAGCAAATGCCTCCTCCCCTCCCTAAGGCAGACTGTCATCCTACCATCAGACATGATTGGCTGACATTATTCTCTGCACCGCATCCCGGCCAACCCTCGTCCCTCTTAGAAGGAACATCTCAGAGGCAGGACCCTGTTCACCCTGCATTCTCTTCTCTCACCCCAGTAACTGGCCTCAGCGCTGATCGTATGGTCTGGCATGTGGCTGAGGCCCAACCAATAGTTGGTGATTGATTGAATGAATGAACGAATGAATGGAAAAGGCTGTGCCCTGAGCAAGGTCCTCGAGGTATTTGCTCTGCATCACCACCCCCTGACACATCCCCGGAATTGATCGGGTCAATATTTAGTCCAGCTTCTCGGATTTCAAAATGCCCTTTTGGAGCATTAAAAAAAGAGATCTACGGGGCTGTGTGTGACCTATGTTTTACCTCTTGGGAGGCACACTCACTTCTTTGGGACCAGCTGGGTATGCTAGCGACTTCTGTCGTTCTCCTCTGGCAGGAAAGGCGAAATCTTTTTTGTACTTTGTGATGGGAGGGCAGAGGGAGGCAAGTGAGGGTCACGAGGAGTGTCATCGTGGAGCCTGGGGGACCCAGGTGCCAGTGGAGGGACGAATTTCACGGCCCTCGTAAGCAGGTGTGGAGAGAAGCGTCATGGGTTCATTTGGTTACTCACTCTCTCAGCAAAGAGTTACTGAGTGGAGACTGGCCACTAGCCAGGAGGCCAGAGGGATTTCCTCAGTGGAGGAAGAGGCAATTGAAATTTGGGGTGAGACAGAAAGCCTGCAGCCCCAGCTTCTCCGTTACCTGTGCCGAGGGGCTGGCTAGCTCTTACCTCTCCAGATCTCAGTTTCTGCACCTGTAAGTGGGCGTGTAACCCCACAGCAGCTGTAGCAGTGGGCGGCAGGGTGGTGGATGCACGTGGGATCCGCGGAAGATACAGGCCTGGGAGCCCCTAGCTCTGACTGAGCGTGTGAACGTGTGAGCATGTGAAGGGCAGGAGGGTGTCTGCCTGGGAAGGTGAGGAGTCCTTTTCTGAGACAGAGCAGGTCTGAGACTAATGGATTCCAAGCTCTGTGCGCCTGCAATGAGCGAGGCACAGTGACAAGCTCTTTCCAGGAGTTACCAAGAGGCCACAGAGCATCTGAGCGTAGAACCTGGACTTTGGAGTCAGAACACCTGTGTCTGAACCTGGAATCTACCAGTCACTGAGTATTCTAGTTGGTTAGTGTATTAGTTTTGCTCTAACAAAGGACCACATCTGAGTGGTTTAACAACAGAAATGTACCGTTCCACTCTTCTGGAGGCCAGAAGACCAAGATCAGGGTGATGGCAGAGTTGACTCCTTCTGAGGCTGTGAGGGAGCATCTGTCCCAGGCCTCTCCCCTGGATTCTGGGGGTTTGCTGGCCATCTTTGGTGTTCCTTGGCTTCTAGATCTCTGCCTTCATATTCACATGGCGTTCTCCCTGTGTGTGTGTCTCTGTCCAGATTTCTCCCTTTTATAAGGACATCAGTCTTATTGGATTAAGCACCCACCCTAGTTCAGTGTGACCTCATCTGAACTAATTACAGCAGCAATGACCCTATTTCCAAATAAGGTCACATGCTGAGATACTGGTGGTTAAGTCTTCAATTCTGGGGGGACACAGTTGAACCCATGACACGGTGTGGCACTTGGGCCATCCCTCTGTGCCTCAGTTCCCTCACCTGTAAAATGGAGATGATGCTACCTAACACATAAGCCTACTATAGATTCTGGATGAGGTTGTGTATGTAAAGCACACATCTTTGCTGTTCCACAAATGTTCACTATTGTTATTTCATGTTATATTTTATCACAACTCTCCTCTAAAGCAGGGTCGCAACTTCACATGCCTGCCAGAGCTGGCAGGTCACCTGAACAGGTAAAGTGGGCTGATGGTGGTGGGGACCAGGCAGGCGGAATAGTAAGAGCCCCCACTGAAAGGCATTTCTGTTCCACATTGTCACACACACACTCAGGGGGGTGACAGAACCCAACTCTGCCCAGGGTGAAGCTCGCCTATTGGGGATTGTGCTCTTTGTTGCTCTTGATGTCAGTGGAAAAATAAATCTAGCATGATTTACCAGGTCCTTTAAACTCCCATATTCTGGCCACTGGCCCATCTTACTCTCTCACCCCAGTTGTCATGGACTGAATTGTGTCCTCTGAAACTTCATATATTGAAGCCTGAACCCCCAACGTGATTGTATTTGGAGAAAGGGCCTTTAGGGAAGTAATCAAAGTTCAATGAGGTCATAAGGATGGGGCCCTAATCCCACTGAACTAGTATCCTTATAAGAGGAAGAGACACCAGAGCTTGCTTCTCCTCCCTCTCTTTCTCTCTCCCCCTCTTTATCTGTCCCCCCATATGTACACAGAAGAGGCTGTGTGAGGATTCAGCAAGAAGGCACCATCTACAAGCCAGGAAGACAGACCTCACCAGAAATTAACCCTGACATCACCTTGATCTTGGACTTCCAGCCTCCGGAACTGTGAGAAACACATTTCCGCCGTTTAAACCTTTCAGTTTGTAGTATCTTGTTCTGGCAGCCAGAGAAGGCTAATCCATGCCCTGAGACACCCTCGAAACCTTTCCAAGTGTACCCATTCCCAGCCCCCATTCCTTCAGAACCCTTCCGAGTGACAATAAGCAGTCAGGGTTTGCCCCGATCCCCAAATTCTCAAGATAGTCCTTAAAATGTAAGGACTGGGACATGGTACGTGGGCTGTCTCCACGGACGGGCACACGGGCTGGAGAAGTCCTTCAGCATCTGCTTAGTCCCATCTTTCCCACATAGTTTCCTCGGGAACCTGTTTGGGAGTATTATACTAGTTTCCTGTTGCTGCTGTAACCAATTATGACACACTTAGTGGCTTAAAGCAACACAAATTTATTGTCTTACAGTTCTGGAGGTCAGAAGTCCAAACGGGTTCCTGGGCCAACATCAAGATGTTGGCAGGGTTTGCTTCTGGAGTGCTTTGGCCCACGGCCTCTCATCACATTGTTTTTCTCCTCCTGCTTTCCTGATCACATCGCCTCCTCTGACTCTGATCTCCCACCCCTCCCTCTCACTCTCTCCTCTCTCTCTTTCTCTCTCTCTCTCATAAGGAAGGACCCTTGTGGTTACGTTTAGGACCCACCTGGGAAATCCATAATAGTCTCCCCCCCCATTTCAAGATCCTTAACTCAGTCACACCTGCAAATTCCTTTTGTTATATAAGGTCACATTCACAGGTTCTGAGTATTAGGATGTGAATATCTTTGGGGACTGCTATCCATCTTACTACAGGTAGGTAACACTGATTCCCTTCCTATAGAACGTAGTTTGGGAATCTCTAGACTATGAGATGAAGGACTCTTGCTTATGTCACATGGCACAATAGACAGAAAGCAAAACCTGGACAGAAGGGACCTAGTTCCTCCTTGTTAATGCCTCTCCCTATTAGCTGTGCGCTTTTGGGCTGATCACCTAACCTCTCTCAGCTTCCGTCTTCTCACGGATTCCATGGGGGTGCTGGTGCCCATCATCTAGCGCGTTGCAAGGGCAGGGAGCACAAAGCAAGCACCTGATGCCTGGTAGTGACTGTGCTTATCTCTAGGTTGAGATAAAGTTCAGTATTATGCCCTTTGCAGAGTGGTTGTAAGGACTAAAAGAGGTAATGGGCCATAACTGGACCCAGAATCAGGGAGTGAGAAGGGGGACATCTCAGAGGTTGTAGAGAGACCCTGGTTGCGGAGCGCCAGGATTGCTTCCTCTGGGTAAGGCCTGGCCCTCTGTTTCCTCCACCAACTCCATACGCGACAGTCACCCACACAACCTCTGGGTCATGGCCACACACTGCATACCCCGGTATTAGGAAGCCCCAGGCATGGCGACCTTGGAAATGAAACAAGGGTTGAGTCAACACCCTAGCACTTGGAAATGTCCTTGAAAGTGTGGGCCTGAGTTCTGAAGCCCCAATTTCAAGGTAGAAAAGGACAGTCCAAGTGAGCCCACAGAAATCCCGGAGACAGACCTTTGCTTAGCAAAGAGCCCTGGCCTTGGAGCCAGCGACCTGGGCACTCAGCCCCGCTCTGTCCCTGACTGATGCACATCTCTGAAAAGTTCCATCATCTCTCTGAGCCTCGGTTCAGTTATGAGTGCAATAAGAGGGGTGGATACAGTGATCCCTCATCTCAGCCATTGTGAGACCCTCTCAATCCATCTAATTTCCACTGGGATCTGGCGACGGGGGTCCATGAATCTAGTAAGCGCACAAGACTTTGAAGAGCTTGGGTCCTCACTCCTCCAGATCTGCAGCAAATGGGCTGCAGGAAACAAAAGGATCAGCCTGGAGGAAGGGAGGAGGTTTGAGAGGATGTCTCTTTCCCTGCGTCTGGACCAGCCGGCAGCTGGTCACCTGTCCATCCTGGTCTGCCTGGGATGCTCGTGCCATTGCTGGCAGGTGGTGGCTGGTGTAGGGCTTTCGGGGCAAAGACGAGATGGCCCTGGTCAGAGCTCAGACGGCTTTGGCTTGGTAGGCCTAGAAGCCCTGCCAGGATAGGACAGGGCGAGGCTGGCTGGGGCGGGGCCACGGGAGGGGCGGAGTCAGGGCCCTGCTGTAGTCAGTGACAGATGCTGGCTCCAGTCCAGCCAGCCCTCTGCTCTTTACCGAGCCCAACCGACCGTCGCCTCTGCTGTGTGCACGCTCGGCCGCTGGACAGAGTAAGTACAGGCACAGTGGATGGAGGGCCGTGGGCTCGGGGGCGAGGAATGGACTCTGGAGTTATGGGATTTGGAGGGCTTAGAAACTTTGGAGGTGCCCCAGGGTGAGCAGGACACAGTGGTGTGGAGGGAGCCAGGGCCTCTGGAGCAGAGAAGTGGGGGACACCCCGCCCCTTGCTGTGTGGTCTTGGGGATGACACTAAATCTGGCCGAGCCTCAGCTTCCTCGTGGATAAGATGCAAATTATTGCACCCCTTGCATGGTGTGACTGTGAAGAGCACAGCTGGTATGTGTGGAGGCATTTTTAGTTGTCATAACTGGGGCGCGGGAGTTGCTATTGGCTTCCAGAGAGTAGCGGCCAGGGATGCTGCTGAACACCCTGCAAAGCACAGGACAGCCCCCACCGCAAAGAATGATCTGGCTCCAAATGCCAGCAGCGCTGAGAAACCCTGAACGGGGACAAAATGTCTGGTACCCAGGACGTGCTCGGTAAACCATAGCTTCTACTGTTTTTTGTGCCTGGAACCTTGGACCTCTAGAAACCAGGAAAAATGTTCAAATATAATCTGTTTCCCTGAGATAAGGCTGCCCTGCCCAGAGGCTGCTACCCAGACTGGTTGTTAGAGCTCCAGATGCCATTTTGCCGTTTGTTAGATAAACAAAATGTGGATGTGAAGTGAGTGACATTTTCAGTTTTTCTAAGGATGGGGCTTTTGGCATGAAATGCAACAATAAAAGGGAAACTGCTCCCCTGGGCCAACATCCTTATTGCCAGATCCAGAAACTGCAGCTTGAAGAATAAAGGGGGCGGGAGGGAACTTTGGGAGGTGATGGATGTGTTCAGGCGTTGATGGTGGTGATGGTTTCATGGATGTGTACTTCTCTCCAAACTCATCAAGTTGTCTACATTAAATATGTACAGGTTTTGGGGTGTCAGTCCAGCCTCAATAAAGTGGTTTTTAAAAAGAAAGAGAGGAAACTGAAGCTGAGCTATTCAAGGTCAGCTGAGTTATTCAAGGTCAGCTGGCATGTTAGCCCCAGGGCCACGAGGGCTCAGCCCTGGACACCCAGCCTGGCTCATTCCTACGACTCGGTGGCCAGCATGTGGTCTAACACCTCTGAACTACAGAGAAGGAGACAGGATCCATTCATCCATCCACTCATCCATTCATTCACAGGGGTGTCTGAGCATCACCCCTTGACTGAAAGTGTCACGGCGGGACCAGCACAGATGCGGGTCTTCTCTTACAAGCACATGTTCTAGTGGGGGAGAGGCCGGAACAAGAGGGGTCAACAGCACACACATACATAATTGCACTTCTGTAGCTGACGGAGCCATGAGAGAAACAATCAAAGGGGCTGTTATAGAGAATAATGGCGGAGAGGGCGTGGTCACGTGTGGACAAGGTACCGCCAAGAAGTGACGGTTAAGTGGAGGCCTGGACTCAGGGAGAAACTGGTCCTTGTGAGAAAGGTGGAGAAAGGGCTCCAGGAGGGAGAGCAGAGTGTGCAAGGGCCCATGGCTGGTATGGGGCTTCTGTGTTAGGAATTGAAAAAGAAGAAGTGTGCCCTGGGAGACAGAGCTGGTCACATGAGGCTGGGGACAGCAAGACAGAGCCCGACTGCATGCATCCTCATGGGTTATCGTGCAAATCAGTTTGGTTTTACCAAGCCACTGGGCGGCAAGAATGTTCTTGGGCAGGGGAGCGGCTTGACCACGTTTGTGATTGAAGGGGATTCTTTCAGAATGTACTTATGTATGTAAAATGGCTCTCAGGCCCAGGAGAAGTGGGGTCCAGGTGAAAGAAAAAAAAAAAAAAAAAGGCTTCCATTAGGATAGTGGCAGGGAAAATTGGGAGAGGCAGGCAGATTCGGAGCTAGAAACTGGCAAGCCTTGCTGATAGTCTGGAGATGGGGAGGGAGTCCCCATCTTAGGAAAGTCCCCCAGGTCACTGATTCCAGGAAGTTCTGCCCCCTGGTCTTTAGGATCCAGGGGAAGTTGTGATTTTGTCTTTTGCTCTCTGCCTCGGCTCCACATCTTGTATCTATCTCCTTGCGTAATTAGCAGATAGTGGACAGACCCTTCTGAGCTGCACACCTCCCATGGCTGAGTCCAAAGTCTACCTCGGTGGGACTTTGTTGCCTAACATTTGGAATACACGCCAGCAGATTCTGGGTCTGGATGGTGGGAGACCAGGGGAAGGACTGCCCAGGGCCTGCCTACTCCATGCCCACCCTAGGTCGCCGCAAGTCCCTTTGGCCTGGGATGCCAGATAAAACTGATCGATCTGCTCTCTTCCCTCTGACACGCGGGAGCATCTCTGCAGACACACTGGCGTCAGGGGCCCAGGAGAGGGTCAGCCAGGCCAGGCTCTGCCGGCACACTGCGGGGGCTGGTGTCCTGAGAGCCAGGCTCACAGAGCCTGGAGCAGACTCTCCACTGGCTCAAAGCTGGCACAAAACTCTGTAAGCTGTATATTTGTACCAGAGGCCCAGGAGCGTAATGGCAAAGACTGGGCTTAGGAAACCCGAAATGAGCACCCCTGGGCCTCCACTTTCTCAGAAGTAACCTCTCTGACCCTCTGTTTCCTCTTCTGTACAGTTGTGACAAGGACACCAACTCCATGTTGCTATGGAGGAGTGTAAATGAGCTAATTCGTGTGAACAGGTTGGGAGAGACCCAGGGATACTCACCAGCAGCCACAGAGGAGGGGGAACAATGTGTCATTCCTCAGAGCCCTAAAAGGTAGCCAAGAGGCAGCGTGTACACCAGTCAGAAGAATCTGGATTTTAACCTGGTTCCATCACTCACTGGCTGGCACAAGCTTTTCCATTTTGCTAAGCCTCAGTTTATTTGGCTGTAAAATGGGGCTAATAACACTTTTGGTAAAGATGAAATGCAGTAATATTTATAGAGTGTCTAGCAGGTCCTTAATAAACAGTGGCTTCAATAAGAGGGAGAGAGAGAGAGCTAAACGGAGCAAGGTTTTCTGGGTCCCAAACCTGCAGCCCAGGGGAGCCAGAGGGAAGCTGAGCCCTTGCTCTCTACGGGGACTCATGGGGCGTTCAGAGAAGTGGCTCTGGCCCATCAGATCGCTGGTGTTTCAGGGGGGTCAGGCAGTGGTGGAGCCACGGCACCAGACCTCTAGGTTTTTATGAAGAAACTGAAGCCTGAGAGGGGAAGGAGGGCCTGGCTCAAGGTCACCAGACTGCGGGGGTGGGAGGATGGGAGACTGGAACTCTCACTCCTGCTCCCCCGCCAGCTGCCCCTGGGCTCCGTCCAAGCAGAAAACTCCTCTGCGGTCTGTAGCTATTCTTTGAAAGTATTTCTTTTAGGGTAATTATCAGCTCGGTGTTAACCTGGGTCTGGGAGCTGGGGGGTTCTTCAGCAGCTTCCTGCTACATTGGTGATTCTAACACTCCACACGCTAAAGGACACAGAGATCACACCACCCACCCGTGTCCTTTACAGACCTCCGTGAAGGCAAGTCTCAAAGTGGGAACAAAAAGGGAGTGTCAGCATGGGGAGCCTGTTCCTTAATTCTCTGCAGAGCAGGGGCTATCGGTGGTGACCGTGGAGGCCAAGAATACAGGATCCGGAGGCTGTGATACAGAGGAGGGGGACCAGGGATCTGGGGGAGCTAAATGGTGTGGCGGTTCAGAGCGTGAGTTGTGAGGGTCAGAACTAGGTCTGAACCCTAGTAGCTTTGCCACTACTAGCAAGCAAGTCATCCTCTCTGAGCCTCAGATGACCCGTCTGTAAAATGGAGCCAGTGATAGAACCTGCCTCCGTGGGCGGGTGTGAGGCTAAAGCAGTTGATATATGTCAAGACAGCACAGCACCCAGCAGTGGCGGGTGCTGGCGATGCACTTGGGCCTCCCACGGGCATGGGGACTGCTCGGGCCGCTGTATTTGGTTCAGGGTAGCTGGAGGTTCTGCAGATAGAATAGACTAAATGAAGTTCCTTTGTGGACTCAGGTGCAGTTGAGAGGCCAGGGTTGGTGAGCATGACTTGCTTGAGTCCGTCAGTTTCATTCAGACAAAGACGGCCAGGACTGCCGATCCCCAAGCTCCCTGGTGTCCCCCACGCCAGCCACGTCCAATGCAGCTCTTTGGGGCTCTTTGTAGTTTGGTTTTGTGTGGGTCTGTGACTCTGCGTCTGTGCTCGCCCTGGGCCTGGGGCACCTGATGACACGGCGTCCACCGGGGGATGCATGCCAAGCGCGAGGTCTCATCAGGGGTCAGTCAGGCCACCGTGGAAATTAGTTGTCCAGCCGCCACCAGGCTGCCACGAGAGTGTGTGTGTGAAAGCATGTACCCCACGGTACAGCTGGGGAAACGGGGGTCTCGGGTGGGGCTCTGGCCAGTCGCTGCCGCACCAACAACTCACACCTGGACAGCATGTCTGCACCGGGCACTGCTCCAAGCACGTTACGTATGTTGATCATTAAAGCCCCAGCCCCTGGTGGAGGTTCTGTCACGACCTCCATCGTACAGGTGGGGCAGTGGCATGGGTGTAACTGACTTGTACCACATCACACTTTGAAGGAAGCAGTGGGACTGAGACTTGAACCCAAGCTGCTGGGCTGCAGAGTCTCTGCAATGTTCACGGGGGGTAGAAGGAGGGCTTTAGGAGGCCCGGGCACAGGAAGGATTTCTGGATGCAGAGGAGGGGTCTAGGAAGGTGGTCATGTGAGAGACTGTGGGCAGAGGACAAGGCCAGAATGATGCAGGAGCCCCCAGGGCCCACCTGAGAGGCTGTAGACAGACAAAAGGAAGCTGAGGGCCTCCTCACCTGGGGGACACACGAAGAAGAGATGCCTGGGGGCTCAAACAACACACATTTATGGTCTCACAGTCCTGGAGGCTGGAAGTCCAAGGTCAGCAGGGCTGGTTCCTCCCAGGGCTTCTCTCCTTGGCTTGTACGTGAATGTCTCCTCCTCCCTGTGCCCTCACATTCCTCACGTGGTCGCCCCTCATTCTGTGTGTGTCTGTGTCCTAGTGTCCTCTTCTTATAAGGACACCAGCCACATTGCATCAGGGCCCACTCGACCTCATTTTAATTTATTACTTCTTGAAAGGCCCTGTCTCCAAATACAGTCACATTCTGAGGTACAGCGGGTTAGGACTTCAATGAATGGATTTGGGGGACACAATTCAGCCCATCACAGACAAGAAGGGAAGTTGGGGGGCTCACGTTAAGAGGGCGGAATTTCCTCAAGGGGGGAAGGTGCCTCTGATGACGGACAAGGATGGCTTTGAGGGGTCCTGGAGCAGCCCCTGGGGAAGGAGAGGGGGACTGATGGCGTCGTGTGTTCACTGATGAACTGCAGGAGGCTGGCACGCTAGCCACCACGCCATGGAGTAGATGCTCCAATGCACAGGGACGAATCCAGCAGTGTGGCAGGGGCCACGGCGGGTAGCTGCCCTGAGCTCAGAGAAGGACACGAGGTCTTGCAAATGCTACACCCAGGGAAGGAAGTGAGGGTTAGGGGCCGTGTATAGAAACAGGCTGCCAGGTCCCGGTAACCTCAGAGACGCTAACCCGGCCGAACACGGGAGAACCCTCCGCCCCACGGCCCATCCCCCTGCGACGTGTACCTCGACGTGGGTGAGGGAGGCTTCTCGCCTTGGTGGCCAGTCCCCACCTGGGATCTCGCCCCTCCGCCTGGTGCTTGCTCTCCCCACCCACCGATGCCCATGTCCTCAAGTCTCTGTGCTGCGGTCCCTCCAGCGCTACCTAAACGCTCACTCACAGCCTCTCCGGTTCAGCATCGCCCTTTGAGGCTGCTGGTTGACGGTGCCGCCTCCCGGAATGGCAGCCTTGCTTGTGACCTGCCCACCCTCCCTTTCAGGCCTGGGCAGCCAGGATGCGGCTCCGTTTACTCCTGTGCCTGCTACTCCTGAGCCCGCGGATGGCCGCCCTGCGCCGACCCCAGAAGAAGAGAGTTCAGGAGCTGCCGCCCGCAGTTGCCACGGTGGCCCCTGGCAGCCGGGACTTTGTCTTCGACCTCTACAGGGCCTTGGCCGCAGCTGCCCCCGACCAGAACATCTTCTTCTCCCCTCTGAGCATCTCCGTGAGCCTGGCCATGCTCTCCCTGGGGGCGCGGTGCAACACAAAGGCGCAGGTCCTGGCGGGCTTGGGCCTCAGCCCCCAGGAGGGCCAGGAGGAGGAGCTCCACAGCGCCTCCCAGCGGCTGCTGTGGGAGCTCGAGCGGCCCAGAGACGGCCTCCAGCTGAGCCTGGGCAACGCTCTGTTCACCAAGCCCACGGTGCCCATGCAGGAGGCCTTCCTGGGCGCCATAAGGACGCTGTACCTGGCAGACACTTTCCCCACCGACTTTGAGGACTCTGAAGGGGCCCAGAAGCAGATCAATGATTACGTGGCAAAGCAAACGAAAGGCAAGATTGTGGACTTGGTTAAGGGCCTGGATGGCACCGAGGTCATGGTCATAGTGAATTACATTTTCTTTAAAGGTAAGGCCCTGAACTTTCTCTTTTAAGATGCTTTTGTCAAAAAACAAAACCAAGCCAATTCCCACACACATGAAAGAGTGGGAGTGGATTTATTCTTTTCTGATCCCTGTTGATAGACTGAAGCCAACAGCAGCTGGGTGAGACAGTGTCTTCTTACTGCATAAGGTGGAGTGAAAGACCCCGGATGCTGTTTCCTCCACTGGGGAAGAGCTGGTTCCTGTTTGTGCCCCTGGGGGCACTTAAAGCAACAGCTTCCACAGAGCATGAAGCATGAGTTTTTCAAGGCCACGATGCCAGAGAAACTGACAGCATGGCTACTCAGGGCAGGACTGCGGGCCTTAGAAGGGCCTTAGAGGGCATTTCCCAGATGCTCCCTGGTACCCATATCCTCCTAGGGGCTGTTTCCTCAACCGAGAAATCCTGGGACAAGAGCCTGTTCCCCTGAACAGTCCTCTCCCCCCTCCCCAAGAGCTGACCCCCCATCTTTATCTCCCTGGCATTGCTTGTAAATATCCCTACTCATCTCAGCTTGTACACCTGCTTCTCCTTCTAGATGCTGAGCCGCTGAGCACCCTGCGCGGGGCCTGCTGGGGATGGGGGAGGGGCGGGGAGGGAAAAGGATAGAGGAAAATAGTTAAACTGTTAACCAAGCCCCCCTCTTCCCGTGGCCACAGATGGTGAGTATCAGGCTTGGACTCTAAGATTTCTTGTCCCCTGGTCCAGGGCTAGGCTGCAGAGGACAGATGTGAAATAATCTAAGTGGGGCATGCGGGAGGGATCTATATTTGATAACTAGTAAGAAAATGGAAACAATTACTTGTCCCACTTTGAACAAAATGTCCCAAGCAGACAAAGCAAGAAGCATAATCACAGACTTCTCAGCAGGAAAAATCATGCTTTTGCAGGAACCTTTCCAACCTTTCTCCCAAACCCAGATTGAGATCAAATATTGGGAAAAGACTGAAAAAGAGAATAACTAACCCAGATATAGTGTAGCTTTGTCAGCCATACATACTAGTTACCCTTTTCACTGGGATTTTTGACCTTGAGTAGAAACATCAGAGATTCAGACAAACGACATTAGGGGTGAAGGGTCTCTGAAGACACGAAAACCAACCTCCTTGTTTTGCAAATGCGGAAATAAAGCCCCACAAAAAGTTCAAGCCCGTCCCCCGAATTAGGAAGTGGCTTGTCTTTATATTCAAGAGGTTTGGCAGTCACTTCTGCCAATAAGACTGCTGCAAAGAGGATGCTGTCTGTTTGGTAGGTTTAGTGTCTGCACACTTTTCATTGGCAGCTGAGAATGTTTAATTCCTTTTGCATTTTAATCTTTAGCTAAGTGGGAGACAAGCTTCAACCGCAAAAGCACCCACGAACAGGACTTCCACGTGACCTCGGAGACGGTGGTGCGGGTACCCATGATGAAACGAGAGGATCAGTTTTACTACCTCCTGGACCGAAACCTCTCCTGCAGGGTGGTAGGGGTCCCCTACCAAGGGAACGCCACCGCCTTCTTCATTCTCCCCCGCGAGGGCGGGATGGGACAGGTGGAAAATGGCCTGACAGAGAAAACACTGAGGAAGTGGCTCAAGACATCCATGAAGAGGTATTCTTCACACTATTCCAGGGCCAGCTTGCTGCTGCACATCTGCAGGGCCACACGGCAGTGGTGGGAGAACTCACCTGGCCTGGGAGCCGCCTCCCAGCCCAGAGGCGTCATATGAAGTCCCAGCCCTCTGGCCTGACCCAGATAGAGGGACCAGGGCTGGAAGCTGTGTTTTCTGGCGGGGCCGTCAGAGTGGGCAGTGACCTCTGGGGGCAGCCCAGGTCCAAGTGTAGAGTAGGATGGGTTCCATTGTAGGCAACGTGCTGGAGGAGCATTATGAAACCAAGAGGAGATGGCAGGAATGTGAGCTCAGGGAGCCAGTGCTCTGGGAGAGTCCAAGAAAGGTCTTCTCTTTCCAGGCAGCTTGAGCTTCACCTACCCAAGTTCTCTATTGAGGGCTCCTATCAGCTGGAGAAAGTCCTCCCCAAGCTGGGGATCAGAGATGTCTTCACCTCCTATGCTGACCTGACAGGCATCTCCAACCATTCCAACATCCAGGTGTCTGAGGTGAGCCCAGAAGCTCCTGAGCACCTGCTTTCAGAAATTCCTATCCTATCCTATCCTATCTTATCCTATCCTATCCTATCCTATCCTATCCTATCCTATCCTATTCTATCCTATCCTATCCTATCCTATCCTATCCTATCCTATCCTATCTTATCCTATCCTATCCTATCCTATCTTATCCTATCCTATCCTATCCTATCTTATCCTATCCTATCCTATCCTATCCTATCCTATCCTATCCTATCTTATCCTATCCTATCCTATCCTATCCTATCCTATCCTATCTTATCCTATCCTATCCTACCCTATCCTATCCTATCTTATCCTATCCTATCCTATCCTATCCTATCCTATCCTATCTTATCCTATCCTATCCTATCCTATCCTATCCTATCCTACCCTACCCTATCCTATCCTATCCTATCCTATCCTATCTTATCCTATCCTATCCTATCCTATCTTATCCTATCCTATCCTATCTTATCCTATCCTATCCTACCCTATCCTATCCTATCCTATCTTATCCTATCCTATCCTACCCTATCCTATCCTATCCTATCCTATCCTATCCTATCCTATCCTATCTTATCCTATCCTATCCTATCCTATCCTATCCTACCCTACCCTATCCTATCCTATCCTATCCTATCCTATCTTATCCTATCCTATCCTATCCTATCCTATCCTATCCTATCTTATCCTATCCTATCCTACCCTATCCTATCCTATCCTATCTTATCCTATCCTATCCTACCCTATCCTATCCTATCCTATCCTATCCTATCCTATCCTATCCTATCCTATCTTATCCTATCCTATCCTATCCTATCCTATCCTATCCTATCTTATCCTATCCTATCCTATCCTATCCTATCCTATCCTATCCCATTCCTCATTCCAAATCCTTTCTCTCTCTCTCTCCTCTTTTCCCTCAGGAAGCAAAGGTTTCACTTTGCATCTTGTCCTCTGAACAATGGGAAACCCTATCCAGCACCGTGTCTTGGGGGAAGGTGTCTTGTCTGAAGCAATCAAAACTAAGAATTGGATGCTAGCTCCTTCACTCACCAGCTGGTGTGTGAAGGAGCTAGAATCCTCCAGCAATTACTTGACCTCTCTGAGCCTCCTTTCTCTCTATAAACTTGGAGAGTCACACCCTTACTGCTAGATGCAGTGAGAATTCAATGAAAGACACGCATGCGCTCACCTGTAAGCCGTGGTGCGCAGTGGTTGTTCAATCACATCATCTCCTATCTGCTTCATGGCTCAGGAGCACAGAAACTTTCACAGTGATGCTGCTGGCAGAAACTTGTCCGTTTCCCCCTGATGGCATCTCCCAGCCCCTGGTGGCTCGGTGACGCCTGATGTCTCCCCTGCAGATGGTTCACAAAGCCATGGTGGAGGTGGACGAGTCGGGAACCCAAGCGGCTGCAGCCACGGGGACAATCTTCATGTTCAGATCTGCCCGGATGAGCTCTCAAAAGATAGTATTCAACAGGCCCTTTCTGATGCTCATTGTGGAGAACAAAAAACACATCCTTTTCCTCGGCAAAGTGACTCGCCCTTGAGATGGGGATTTCTCCTGAAAGGCACGGGCTTCCGTAGTGGAAGATGAGGGTGCCCTATGGCCATGTATCTGCTGGGAGCTGGTGATATACACAGGTTTAATTGACTACTGAGGCTTCCACAAATAATAATAATAACAATAACATTGAAATACTGATGATTGCTTCTTTTCACACGATTGCAAGATGGGTGCTTTGGAGAACATTTGGTTTTGCTCTCACCTTTCATCCATGGAGATTAACACTGAGATCCAGAGAAGCCACACAGCATGCCAGTGGCAGAGAGAAGCTCAGAATCCAATCCAGGAGGATTGTTCCAGTAGATATTTCCACCAGGAAGCATATTCCCAAGCCTAGTTCCCCACCTGTCTGTAATACCAGCTACCAGTTTGCCATGGTTTGGAAAGGACACTGGAATGGGGGTATGAAGTGGGGCTTCTGTCCCAGCTGTGTGACATTGGGTAATACTGTCGCTCTCTGGACTTCGGTTTCCCCACATATACGATGAAGGGTCAGGTCAAGGACTGGAGGATCCTTGAAATCATATAAAAAGTGTAGAATGTTCCCCACAAATCAGGTGATTTCAATGCATCCAAGTGCCACCCATCTTTTAAGGAAAGCAGGTGGACGGCAGGGTGGACACGGCCATCCCAGGTTTGTACCGTCCTGTGGGTACATTTACAACCTCGTGGGCTTGGCTGGGGGTGGGAGAATGGAGGCCTGTTGCAAATACTAGAGTATCAGTTGAAGACCCTGATGACTAACTGTGGATTTTAGTGTCAGCAATAACAATGAAGCATTTTGCAAACACTGGGTGTCATTGTCCTTCTAGTAGTACCTCTGGGAACAGCAACATTAATAGCTTATGTTCCAGGACTGATGCTAGGCGCTTAATCAGAATGGTTGCACTTACTCCTCACAATATCCTGTACCAGGCAGGCACTCCTCTTATCCCCACTTTACAGATAGGGACGGTGAGGCTTGTAGAGAACAGGTAATATGCGTAGTCACACAGCTCCTTGGTGGTGGAGGCAGGATTTGACCCCAGGAGTGTGGCCCCCAGACCACCTTCTCAGCCCTGGGCTCTGCCGCAGAGGAGACATGAGCCAGAAACAGAAGCCCAGGTCAAGTGCATCCGGGCACCAGCTCCCTTGTCATCTAGGTAGGCTCACTCTCCTCCTTCACGAAACCCACCATGCTTCCTTGTCTATCAAATAAAGGGGGTTGGACCCTTTCAAGAATCAATGAATGAATGAGTGAATGAGTCCTTCACTCAGTCTCAGACTTTCCCCTAATTAGCTGCCCCCAAGTCTGACCCCTGAGTGCCTGTTGCCCCACCTTACATGCCCAAAGCTTGCTTTCCATGAACCTGCGGCCAGCGCTCTGACCCCAGAGACTGGACTGTATGGGTGCCCCTTAGAACTAATGGGGTCAGAACCCCAAGCTCTGACCACCCCTCAAAGTACTGAGCACCTACTATATGCCAGCAGTGGGGATACTTTGCATCTGTGATGTCGTTAATCCTTCAACAACCCTGTAAGGTCTACCTCAGCGTCCTCATTTCACAGAGGGCAACATAAGTGCTTGCCCAGAGACCCCCTTCTGGTGACAGTGTAAGGCCCAGGTTTGGGGACCCAGATAGCACAGGTGTCAGCTGGGGCAGGGTAGATGGCTGCAACCAGAGCCAGACACCTTGTCTGCGTTTTTGCTTTGGGCTTGGGAAGCTCTGGAGGATGGGGCCTCCTCATGGAGCCAGACCTGCTCCTGTGTGCCTTTTCCTTTTGCAACACCTGGTCTTTTTTGGCAAATATTTTTCTCAGAGTTTACTCAGCCAGTCCAAGGTCAGGGGGAGGTCCTGGCTGTGCCGTGTGTATAAGGCCAAGGTCCAGCACTGTCTAAAGTTCACTCAGCAAACAGTCACAAAACAGCTCCCGTGTGGGGATCGGGCCGGGCTCAGGGCGGCCGATTTGGGGTGTCATAGAAGGAAGCTCCGAGCTGGGAGTCACGGCAGGTCATGTAAGTCAATTGTCACGCGATCCTGGGCTGAACAAACTGATAGAGCAACTCAGAGAGAGAGAAAGAGAGCTACCTTCTGAGGGCTCAGGGAAGGTTTTGCTGAAGAAGTGATTCTGAGCTGATCTTGAAGAGCATGTAGGGCTTCACAGACAGCAGACTTGGGAACAGAGCTGGGACTTCCAGGCCAAGGGAACAGCTGGAGAGAGCATGAGGCTGAGTGAGCTACAGTGTGGATGGGAAATTGTGGAGACTTCAGCCTGGCCCAGGGCAGGGAGCGGGAAGGAGAGCAAGGAGGAAAGAGGGGACAGTGCTTGCGGTCCAGTGACAGGGACTCTGAACATGAGGCCCAGGTTTTGTCTCCTTTCTCCTCCTGATTTCAGGGTGGTTTGGCCATCCACGCCACACCTAAATCATTCCCTGGACCTCTTCCTGCCCCTCACTCTCCCATCTGTGCATACCACAGATGCTTCACTCATCCCCCTAGGGGGCGCTCACACCCATCCACACCTGCTTCTCCATCAGCCCCACCTGCCCCTCCCGGGGATAGACCTCATTCATCAGGTGGGATAAAGTACCAGGTCTGTCAGAGCCCACATTATAGGCATGGCTGTCCCCCTCAGGACCCCCTTTCTTAGCCGCCGTATTCATTTACTAGGGCTGCCATAACAAAGTCCCACAGACGGAGTGGCTTAACAACATAAATGTATTATCTTACAGTCCTGGAGGCTGGAAGTCTGAGATCAAGGTGTCATCAGGGCTGGTTCCTTCTGAGGACTCTCTTTTCTGTTTGTAGACGACCGTCTTCTCTCTGTGTCTTCACATGGGCTTCCCTGTGTGTGTGTATGTCTGTGTCCAAATCTTCTCATCTCCCAATCTCCACCAGTCATATTGGATTGGGGCCCACCCTAATTTTAATTTAATCATCTCTTTAAAGATGCCATCTCCAATTCCAGTCACGTTCTGCGGTACTAGGGGTTAGGACTTCAACATAGGAATTTAGGGGGACACAATTCAACCCATAGCAGTCACCCCACCTTTGAGTTTCTTGGCAGCTGTTGCCAAGTTCATTCGTGTTCTTAGGAACCCACTTTCATTTCCCTCTCTGACCACATGCACTCTGAGGCCCTCCCCGTGTGGACTCCACTGCTGCCAGAAAGTGGAGGAACAGTGCTAGGGCCCAGGACTCCTTCCTCCACCTCTCCCTGCAGAAACCCATACCAAAAAGAATGAACTTGGTCTCCAGAGGAAGCACTTCATGCCCCATTAAACAGCCTTGCCCAGACTACACTTGTTTATTTAGCTCTTTCATCCAAAGGCCATTGCTCATGGGGTGCCTACAGGGAATCAGGCAAGGAGCTAGTAAAAGGGTGTAATGTTGAGCCCAGCAGATGCGGGCTTAGGCAATAACCAGGTGCACAAACAAACAAGCAGAATTACAAACTCTGATGAGGGTAATTCTTTTGTCCACAGATGTTTATTGAATATCCCCTGGCACTGCTCCAGGTGCTGGAGATAAATGAAGAAAACAACAAAGATCTCTGCTCTGGAGGAACTATATTCTAGTATGGAGTGACCATAACAAATAAATAACAAAGAATAAAAAAGAAAAGTAAAATACATCGCATGTCAGTTGATGGCAAATGCTATGGAGTGTGAGTTTGACAAGTAGAGCAGGAAGTAAAGAATAGTAGTGCTAGGTGGAGAGACCTGACATCCACGACCTTGGGTGAAATACCTTGACTGTGTGGTCAAGGTCAACTTCACCAGTGGTATGTTGTGCTATCATCTTGTTTCTTCTGATATGGGGTGATGAGAAGGGAGCATTGCCTCAGTGGGATCTTCCCCCAAACACATAACCTCACTCTGATCATGAGAAAATAGCATACAGACCCCAACTGAGGGACATTCAACAAAATACCTGACCAGCAGTACTCTTCAAAAGTGCCAAGATTATGCAAAACAAGGAAAGCCTGATGCTATGAACTGAAGGTTTGTGTTCCCTCAAAATTCACATGTTGAAATCCTCACCCCCAGTGTGATGGTATTAGAAGGTGGTGTCATGGGGAGGTGACCAGGTCATGAGGATGGAGCCTTCATGAACGGGATTAGTGCCCTTAAAAGAGACCCTAGATGGGCTTCCCTGGTGGTGCAGTTGTTGAGAGTCCGCCTGCCGATGCAGGGGACATGGGTTCATGCCCTGATCCTGGAAGATCCCACATGCCGCGGAGCGGCTGGGCCCATGAGCCATGGCTGCTGAGCCTGCATGTCTGGAGCCCGTGCTCCACAACGGGAGAGGCCACAACAGTGAGAGGCCTGCATACTGAAAAAAAAAAAAAAAGAGAGACCCCAGAGGTGAGGGTTGTGGTGTGATGAATTGGGAGATTGGGATTGACATGTATACACTGATGTGTATAAAATGGATGACTAATAAGAAAAAAAATTAAAACAAACAAAAAAAGAAAAAAAGAGACCCCAGAGCTCTCTCTTGCTCCTTCCCATGTGTGGACACAAGCAGAAGAGAGCCCTCACCTGGCCATGCTGGTTCCCGGATCTCCAGCCTGGATGTCCAGCCTTCAAAACTGTAAAGAGTAGATTTCCACCACGTACAAGCCACTCGGCCTGTGGTATTTTGTTATGGCAGCTGGGTCAAATTAAGACTCCTGAGAAACTGTCACAGGCCAGGTAAAACTAAGGAGACCTGGAAACTAAGTGTAATGTGGTTTCTTGGATGGGATCCCGGAGAAGAAAAGGGACATTAGTGGAAAAAGTGAAATCCAAATGAGTCTATACAGTAAAAAGGTTCACTCCTTAGTTTTCAGAAATATACCATGGCTATGTAAGATGTTTATGTCGCAGGAGCTCTCTGCACTGTCATTACGACTTTTCTATATATCTAAAATTGTTTCAAACTAGAAAGTTGACTTTTTTAGTGAAACGTTAAAAAAAAATGTAGGGAAGAGCATAGGTGTGGGGTTAGGGTTGTGAAGGCAGAAGCAGGAGACCAGTTAAGGAGGAGAACAGGGCGCTAAGAGAGATAGCCAAGGACTTTCTACAGCTGGGGCTCCAGAGGGAGCTCTGGGGTGGTGGCATTGAAGCCGAGAGCTGAGGGACAAGGAGTGAACAGAGTGAACGTTACTTGCACACAACGTGAGTGAAGAAGACCCAGAGGTGGGAATGTGTCCTGTTCACGGAACTGACGGGACACGGGTGGCTGGAGCCTGGGAGGCTCGCTCTTCACCAGCACCTGTTAGGCTGTGCAGGGTGCTGGGGGCGGGGGAGGCACTCCTAACCCTGGGTAGCACTTGGATGCCACCTACTGTGTGCCTGGCACTCTTCTAAGCCCTCTGCATATATCGTCTCAGTTAATGAAGAGGCAGAGAGGCACCTGTGCAAGGGGCTGGGATGGCAAGTGGGTGACATCAGTGACCTTCTCCTGTTTCCTAGAGAGCTGCACCCCAAAGTGACTATCTGCCACCTATCCCCAAGGAACGAGGTGGGAACGAGGTGGCCCTGAGGTGGCAACATCTACAGACGCAAAAGCGCTTTGGCCACTTGGGAGAATCCAGTACGAGAGACCACATGCCATTCCTGATGGTGATTTTCTGTGAAGACGCAGAGTACAGATAACGAAATGCTCCTACACACGCCTGCATTGCTAACTCGCCCATATGTGCACACGTGGGCGCACAGAGCCTTCTGGAGATGGGTGGCTTCTCAGCAGCTGCTACAGCTGCAGCCTCTGGTTGTACCAGGAGCTGAGCATTCGTTGTGTACCTGGGCAGGGTGGGGCGGGAGGGATGGTGCTCAGAGCCTTCCCCTCTCTGGGCCCCTGCTTCTCCATCAGTCTCCCAGAGAGGCTGCTATGAACCATTTGTGGCTTTGATCAGCAGGTACATTTCCTTCACAGATGTTAAGGGACTCGAGCAGGGTGGGGGTGGGGTGGGCTGGGGGTTGGGAAGATGGGTTTGGTGGGCGTGGGGTAAAGGAGTATGGGACAAGGGCCTGGCCTCTGCTCCCAGGTGCGCTGAGCAAACACACGTGTCCATTTCCCCTGCTGCCCAATGGGGTGATGGTAACGGGGCTGTTTGAAGGCTTGGAGGAAACCAGGCAGGGGAAGGGGCCCTGACCCTACAGCAGCATTTCTCAGACTGTGACCAGCATCACCTAGGGAGCTTGTTAGAAATGCCTATTCCTGGCCCTTACTTGAAGAATCAGCGTGTTTAACGACCCCCCTCAGGATTCAGATGCACAGGCAGACAGAAGACCACGGGGTTTCCGATGCGGATCGGGCCACAGGGAATCTGCTCCCCCTCCTCTCTGCAGCTGCCACCATCCAGCTTCAGGGCCTGAAGACTCTTATACGCTACACCCCTAGGGCCCAGACACTCTTTAGTATTAGACATTTCTCCGGCTAGTCCTTGTCGAGCCACAGCTGGTAATAAACACAAACCCAGGCACATCCTCAGGACTCTGCCCAGAGGTCCATCCATGGTGGAGCTTTCCTGACTCCCCCAGACCATTTCTGGTCCCCCACACCCACCCCTCCCTCCCTCCACCACTTCCCACACTGTATAGTTATCATCTCTCTATGTTTCTGTGTCTCTCACACACCAGGAAATCCGTGAGGGTTCGCCCCAGTGCCTGGCACGGGCCTTGGCCCAAAGTGCCCTCAACGAATGTTGGGTGAATGAATGAAGGGGCAAAGTGGGAGGCTGCAGAAGATTCTATGCCTCTGCAAGTCCTCAGGCCACTGCCTAAGACCCCTATCCCTTGAGCCCTGGACCCCTACCCTAGTGCATCGTGCAGGTGGGGTGGCTAATAACATATAGGACACCCAGACAAATATGAATTCCAGATAATGAATCATTTTTTAGCATAAGTATGTCCCAGGAATTGTGGGGTAGGTCCCAGGAATTTGTTTGCCAAATCTGGCAGCTCTGTCTATAGGGAACAAGGGTGAGTGAGAAGAAGCCATCCCCACAGCCAAAAGCCAACAGTGCTCCCTGCAGAGCTGAGGGCAAGTCACATCATGGGGACAGCAGGTAAAGGCTCTTGCTGTAAGGGGAGTGGGAACGGGTTTGGAGGAGTCAGAGGAGGGGCTATTCCACCAAGAAGGACCAAGGAGGGCTTCCTGCCACATGCTGTGCAGCCCTAGGGTTGACTCATGGGTGATTGCATCAAACTGAAGCCTGAGACAGAATGTTCTCAGAGGCCCCCTTGTTTATAGAGGGAGTTGAAACCCTCCCTTCTCCTGGCATGAGTTGAGGGACCTGTGGGCTCTGCAGGGACAGCTCTACACTCAGGAATGTGCCTGGGGACCTGGTGCTGGTGTCCCAGCTGCAGAGGTGGGCAGGTCCAGACCACGTGGGTGCTGCTGGACCAGAGGATGGAAGGGAGGCCTGGCATTGGAGGTGGGGACTTCAAACACAAGAGTGCCCTGAACAGTCTGTATCCCTAAAGGTGTTCTGGGGACCTTGCAGAAAACAGACTGGGAAGGAGCAGGCGGGGAGGAGTGCAGACAACCCAGTGGTCACTCACACAGGGAGCAGTGCCAGGAGCTGGGACCAGAGTGTGGACAGCAGAGATGGAGAATAAGAAGTGGTTTCCAGGGATGTGGAGGTGGGAGATCTTGCCCCTCACTAAAGGGGAGGCTGGAGGAGGGAGGATGACTCCAGGTTCCTGGCTGAGCTGGGAAGATAGAGACACTGTTCACTGAGATAGGGAGCAGAGAACAGTGGGGTGGGGGGTTATTTAGGGCATAGTCAGTGGGATAGATCACCAAAGAGAGAAGCTAAGGAGGAGCTATGTCAAAATTCTGGTTACCAGAAATCTCTGAAACATGGAGAGAGCTACAGCACCCCAGGTAAGAGGCAGGAGATGATCGATGTGACAGGAAACCACCTGCGAAAGAGAGCGGAGAGCCCTGTGATATAGGAGAGGGTCTCAGGCCAGACCGACCAGGCTGCTGAGGGGGTACAAGAGGAAGTGGAGTGCATGCGAGGGCTTCTGGTCAACAGCACCCACATTAGTCAAGAGTCCCGCAGCCTGCAGGTGACTTCATGCTCCAGGGTCCCTAAAGTCAGAAACTATTACTGTCCTCGTGTTACTGAACCAAACTTGGGTCTGCTCGCCCATGGGCAATGAAACCAGTCTGACACCAGGTTGTGGTAAAGGAAAGTGCAGCGTTTATTGAAGGCGCCAAGCAAGGAGTACAGACAGCTAGTGCTCAAAAGACCAGAAACTCCCTGATGGCTTTCAGGGAAATGATTTTAAAGACAAGGGGAGGGGAGGGGGTTGTGGGGTACATGATCATCTCATGGACATTTTTCTGATTGGTTGGTGGTGAGGTAATTTGGAGTCAACATCATCAACTTTCTGGTTCAACTGGTCTGGGGTCTATGTGCTAGTGGGCAGCTTCCACCTGCTGGAGTTTCAGTATCTGCAAAATAACTCAAAGGATATGGCTCAGAATATTATCTATAGCCCTTGAGGAGGAACTAAAGATCCTTGATTTTGTTTAATGGCTAAACTATGGTTATTTTGTTTTGCTTGACTGTTTTCCTTTGCTTCTGCATTTTCTCACTTCTCTGATTAAATTTATTCTTTGGAACTCGGGGAAGGCCTAGGAGGCTAAAGTTTTTCTACAAACCAGAGGCAGGTGGAGGACATGGTGTGGTCTGTCCCAGGAAGACACCTTAGGATCCTGCTCCATTACACACGTTTTCTGGACCAGGTGCCATATCTTTCCATGGGCTGGCCCAGAGCGGAGTCAGGATGCCTCCACCTTCCCATGGGCTGCATGTGGTGTCTCTGCAGTCAGGCTGGGAACAGGGCAGTCAGGTGTAGACCTGTGTTTCCTGGAGAGGACAACACTGTGGGCTCCAAAGCCAGCTGGCCCGGTGCGGAATCCCCACTAGGCACTTACTGCCTTGCAACCTTGGGAATTCGCTTCATCTCTCTGTACCTCAATTTCCTCATATGTAAAACAGAATAACTGTACCTCCCTCAGAAGGTATTTGTGAGAATTTGAGTTCTTAACATAAAGATTAGATCACCTGTGATTACATCCTCATTATGACCAGGCCTCTGTGTGGTGAAGGAAGAACGGGTAAACTTGTTTAAAAAGAGGAAAGGCTGAGGGAACACCCATTTACTGAGGCATCAACTGTATGGCACACACCATGCTGTGTCTGCTTTCTTCCATAATACTCAAATGTCCCGGTTTACTGTCTTTCCCTATCCTGAGAGCCAAGTGGGCAGGTGAAGTGGATTTGGGTTAATCTCCTGCTGTATAATAAATCATTCTAAAAGTTTACAGCTTGGGACAACAAAACATTTATTATCTCACAGTTTCTGAGGGTCTGGAATCTGGGAGGGGCTGAGATGGGTGGTTTTGATTTAGGGTCTCTTGTGATACTGTGCACACCAGCCCGGGGCTGGAATTCCACTTCCAGAGTCACTCACATGGTTGTTGGCAAGAGGCCTCAGCTCTTTGCCTTTGGGTCTATTCATAGGGCTCCTTCAGACATGGCTTCCACTAGAGTCTACGTGTATGTATGTGTCCTTTCATTAGCAACAAGCCACTAAGTCCGCTCCAGCTCAAGGAGAGGGTAATTAAACTCCATCTCTTGAAGGCAGAATTATCAAAGAATTTGTGGATGTACCTCTAAAATGACCAGCTTACTGTATCCCCAGAATCCAGCAAAATCACTGCCCTCACAGTAGAGTCAATTAAGAATGCATGAGGTCAAGATGGTGGTGTGGGAAGATGCAGAGTTCTCATCTCCCCACAACTAGGGTGCCTGCCAGATGCTGGTGGGTGACCTCGATGCCCAAGGAGATAGGAAGAACCCCTAAACAAACCAGTAGGACATGGAGGGACTGAAGGGGGAGGAGAAGTGGAGGCTGGACAGGACAGGCACCACTGGGGTTGACTGAGATGAGAGGAGGGGTTCCTAAGCCTGGAAGGACCCTCGGGGGCTTGGATAGGGGAGAGTGTGTTGAGCATTTCCTATGCTCAATCAGCCCTGGAAGTCTGCCTGGCTCTCAGCTGTGTCCTACACCCTCAGAGGCCCCCTCTAGGTTGTGTTGGTACTGGGGACTTAGGAGGGAGGCTGGGGGAGAATAGGAGAGGCAGGTGGGAGGGGCCCTCCAGGACCAGAGGAGTGGGAGAGGAGCAGAGGGCATTTGTCCCACCCACTCGGGCCCAGGAAGCCTGCTGGGCTCTCAGGTGGGGTCCCCCACCCTCTGAGACCAGAGGTATGCCTGGGCCCTTTCTGTTGCTTTGAGCCTAACCCCACTTCCACCTCCCCAGGGCCTTTTCCAGCCATGTGGGTCCTAAGCATAGGCCCCACCCACCACCCAAACCCTGCCCCTGCCTAGGCCCCACAGTCCACAGTCAAGGCATTTTCCACCTTTCTTTTTCTTCTCCTCTGTTTTTACTATTGTGGTTCTGTTTTGTCTTCTGGTTGTTGTTTCATCTATATCTTTATTTTTATAATCTTTCTAACATATCTGTTAGTTTCCTAGTCTAATTTTATTTTTTTTATTCATTTATTTTTTGCGGTACACGGGCCTCTCACCATTGTGGCCTCTCCCGTTGCAGAGCACAGGCTCTGGACGTGCAGGCTCAGGGGCCACAGCTCATGGGCCTAGCCACTCCGCGGCATGTGGGGTCTTCCCAGACCAGGGCATGAACCTGTATCCCCTGCATCGGCAGGTGGACTCTCAACCACTGTGCCACCAGGAAAGCCCTAATTTTATTTTTATTCTTTGTAATTGTTCTCCTTTTTCTTTCTTTTTTTGCCACCCCATGTGGCTTGCAGGATCTTGGTTCACGAGCCAGGAGTCAGGGCAAAGCCCCTTCAGTGGGAGCTCTGAGTCCAAACTCTGGACTAGGAGTGAACCTCAGACCCCAGGGAATATTCACTCGAGTGAGGTCTCCTGGAGGTCCTCATCTCAGCACAAAGACCTAGCTCTACCCAACAGACTACAAACTCCAGTGTTGGAAGCCTGAGGCCAAACAACCAGTAAGACAAGAACACAATCCCACTCCTAAAAAAAAGGAAAGAAAAAAATGAGACAGCAAAAAAATATGTCACAGATGAAGGAGCAAGGTAAAAACCTACAAGACCAAATAAATGAAGAGGAAATAGGCAATCTACCTGAAGAAGAATTCAGAGTAATGATAGTAAAGATGATCCAAGATCTCAGAAAAGGAATGGAGGCACGGGTTGAGAAGATACAAGAAATGTTTAACAAAGATGTAAAAGAACTAAAGAACAAGTAAACAGAGATGAACAGTACAATAACTGAAATGAAAAATACAGCAGAAGGAATCAATAGCAGAATAGCTGAGGCAGAAGAATGGATAAGTGACCTTGAAGACAGAATGGTGGAAATCTCTGCTGTGGAACAGAGTAAAGAAAAAAGAATGAAAAGAAATCAGGACATTCTCAGAGCTCTCTGGGACAACATTAAATGCACCAACATTCAAACTATAGGGGTCCCAGAAGAAGAAGAAAAAGAGAAAGTGTCTGAGAAAATATTTGAAGAGATTATAGTCAAAAACTTCCCTAACATAAGAATGGAAATCGTCACCCAAGTCCAGGAAATGCAGAGAGTTCCATACAGGTAAACCCAAGGAGGAACATGCTGAGACACATATTGATCAAACTAACAAAAATTAAATACAAAGAGAAAATATTAAAAGCAACAAGGGAAAAGCAACATATAACATACAAGGGACTCCCTTTAAGGTTATCAGCTGATTTTTCAGCAGAAACTCTGCAAGCCAGAAGGGAGTGGCATGATATATTTAAAGTGATGAAAGGGAAGAACCTACAACCAAGAATACTCTACCCAGCAAGGCTCTCCTTCAGATTTGACAGAGAAATCATAAATCTTACAGTTAAGCAAAAACTAAGAGAATTCAGCACCACCAAACCAGCTTCACACAAATGCTAAAGGAACTTCTCTAGGTAGGAAACACAAGAGAAGAGAACAAAAGAGGAAGGGAAGTAAAAAGACCTACAATAACAAACCCCAAACAATTAAGAAAATGACAATAGGAACATACATATCGATAATTGCCTTAAATGTAAATGGGTTAAATGCACCAACCAAAAGACATAGAATGGCTGAGTGGAAATGAAAACAAGAGACCTGTATATATGCTTTATAAAAGAGACCCACTTCAGACTTAGGGACACATACAGACAGAAAGTGAGGGGATGAAAAAATATATTGCATGCAAATAGAAATCAAAAGAAAGTTGGAGTAGCAATACTCATATCAGACAAAATAGACTTTAAAATAAAGACTGTTACAAGAGACAAGGATGGACACTACATAATGATCAAGGGTTCAATCCAAAAAAAAGACATAACAATTATAAATATTTATGCACCCAACATAGGAGCACCTCAATATATAAGGCAAATGCTAACAGCCATAACAGGGAAATCGACAGTAACACAATAATAGTGTGGGACTTTAACAACCCACTTACACCAATGGACAGATCATCCAGACAGAAAATTAATAAGGAAACACAAGTCTTAAATGACACATTAGACCTGATAGACTTAATTGATAATTATAGGACATTCCATCCGAAAGCAGCAGAATACACTTTCTTCTCAAGTGCACATGGAACATTCTTCAGGATAGATCACATCTTGGGTCACAAATCAAGCCTTGGTAAATTTAAGAAAGTTGAAATCTATCAATCATCTTTTCTGACCACAACACTATGAGATTAGAAATCAATTACAGGGAAAAAAATGGTAGAAAACACAAACACATGGAGGCTAAAAAATATATTACTAAATAACCAATGGATCACTGAAGAAATCAAAGAGGAAATAAAAAAATACCTAGAGACAAATGACAATGAAAACACGATAATCCAAAGCCTATGGGATGCAGCAAAATCAGTTCTAAGAGGGAAGTTAATAGCAATACAATCTTACCTCAAGAAGCAAGAAAAATCTCAAATAAACAACCTATCTTACACCTAAAGCAACTAGAGAAAGAAGAACAAACAAAACCCAAAGTTAGTAGAAGGAAAGAAATCATAAAGATCAGAACAGAAATAAATGAAATAGAGACAAAGAAAACAATAGTAAAGATCAATGAAACTAAAAGCTGGTTCTTTGAGAAGATAAACAAAATTGATAAACCTTTAGCCAGGCTCATCAAGAAAAAAAGGGAGAAGACTCAAATCAATAAAATTAGAAATAGAAAAGGAAAAGTTACGACGGGCATCACAGAAATACAAAAGATCATAAAAGACTACTACAAGCAACTATAAACGAATAAAATGGACAACCTGGAAGAAATGGACAAATTCTTAGAAAAGTACAACCTTCTAAGACTGAACCAGGAAGAAATAGAAAATATGAATGGACCAATCACAAGCACTGATATTGAAAGTGTGATTAAAATTCTTCCAACAAAGAAAAGTCCAGGACCAGATGGCTTCACAGGAGAATTCTACCAAACATTTAGAGAAGAGTTAACATCTACCGTTCTCAAACTCTTCCAAAAATTTTCAGAGGAAGGAACACCCCCAAACTCATTCTATGAGGCCACCATCACCCTGATACCAAAACCAGACAATGATATCACAAAAAAAGAAAATTACCAGCGAATATCACTGATGAACATAGACACATAAAACCTCAACAACATAATAGCAAACGAAATCCAACAACACATTAATGGGATCATACACCATGAGCAGTGGAATTTCTCCCAGGGATGCAAGGATTTTCAATATTTGCAAATCAATCAATGTGATACACCACATCAACAAATCGAAGAATAAAACGCATATGATCATCGCAAGAGATGCAGAAAAAGTGTTTTGACAAAATTCAAAACCCATTTATGATAAAAACTTTCCAGAAAATGGACTTAGAGTGAACCTACCTCAACGTATTAAAGGTCATATATGACAAACCCACAGCAAACATCATTCTCAATGGTGAAAAACTGAAAGCATTTCCTCTAAGATCAGGAACAAGACAAGAATGTCCACTCTTGCCAGTCTTATTCAACATAGTTTTAAAAGTCCTAGCCATGGCAATCAGAGAAGGAAAAGAAATAAAAGGGATACAAATTGGAAAAGAAGAAGTACAACTGTCACTGTTTGCAGATGACATGATACTATACATAGAAAATCCTAAAGATGCCACCAGAAAACTACTTGAGCTCATCAGTGAATTTGGTAAAGTTGCAGAATACAAAATTAATGCACAGAAATCTCTGGCATTCCTATACACTAACAATGAAAGATCGGAAAGAGAGATCAAGGAAACAATCCCATTTACGATTGCATCAAAAAGAATAAAATACCTAGGAATAAACCTACCTAAGATGGCAAAAGACCTGTACTCAGAAAACTGTAACATACTGATGAAAGATATCAAAGATGACACAAACAGAAGGAGAGATATACCATGTTCTTGGATTGGAAGAATCAATATTGTGAAAATGACTATAGTACACAAAGCAATCTATAGATTCAATGCAATCCCTATCAAATTACCAATGGCATTTTTCACAGAACTAGAACAAAATATTTTACAATTTGTATGGAAACACAATAGACCCCGAATAGCCAAAGCAATCTTTATAAAGAAAAACAGAGCTGGAGGACTCAAACTCCCTGACTTCAGACTATACTACAAAGCTACAGTCATCAAAACAGTATGGTACTGGCACAAAAACCAGAAATATAGATCAATGGAACAGGATAAAAAGCCCAGAGATAAACCCATGCGGCTATGGTCACCTAATTTATGACAAAGGAGGCAAGAATATACAATGGAGAAAACAGTCTTTTCAATAAGTGGTGCTGGAAAAACTGGACAGCTAAATGTAAATGAATGAAATTAGAACACTTCTTAACACCATTCACAAAAATAAACTCAAAATGGGTTAAAGACCTAAATATAAACCTGGATACTATAAAACTCTTAGAGGAAAACATAGGCAGAACATTTTTGACATAAATTGCAGTAAGATCTTTCCCAATCCACCTCCTAGATTAATGAAAATAAAAACAAAAATAAATAAATGGGACCTAATTAAGCTTAAAATCTTTTTCAGAGCAAAGGAAACCATAAACAAAATGAAAAGACAGCCCTCAGAATGGGAGAAAATATTTGCAAATGAAGCAACTGACAGGGGATTAATCTCCAAAATATATGAACATACAGCTCAATATCAAAAGAACAAACAGCGCAATCAAAAAAATGGGCAGAAGATCTAAATAGACATTTCTCCAAAGAAGACATACAGATAGCTAAAAAGCACATGAAAAGGTGCTCAACATCACTAACTATTAGAGAAATGAAAATCAAAACTACAATGAGTCATCACCTCACACTGGTCAGTATGGCCATCATCAAAAAATCTACAGAAAATAAATGCTGGAACCCTCATCACTGTTGGTGGGAATGTAAATTGGTACAGCCACTATGAAGAACAGTATGGAGGTTCCTTAAAAAACTAAAAATAGAGCTACTACATGATCCAGCAATCCCACTCCTGAGCGTATATCTGGAGAAAGACATAATTCGAAAAGATACATGCACCCCAATGTTCATTGCAGCACTATTTACAATAGCCAAGGCATGGAAGCAACCTAAATGTCCATCAACAGAGGAATGGATGAAGATGTGGTGTATATATACAATGGAATATTACTCAGCCATAAAAAATGAAATAATGCCATTTGCAGCAACATGGATGAACCTAGAGATTGTCATAGTGAGTGAAGTAAGTCAGACAGAGAAAGACAAACATCATATATGATATTGCTTATATGTGGAATCTAAAAAAAAGGGTACAAATGAACTGATCTACAAAACAGAAATAGAATTACAGATGTAGAAAACAAACTTATGGTTACAGGGGGTAAGCGGGGGAGGGTCTGATCTACAAAACAGATCTACAAAACAAATAGAATTACAGATGTAGAAAACAAACTTATGGTTACCGGGGGTAAGCGGGGGAGGGATAAACTGGGAGGTTGGGATTGATATATACACACTACTATATATAAAATATATAACTAATAAGGATCTACTGTATAGCACAGGGAACTCTACTCAGTACTCTGTAATGGCCTATGTGGGAAAAGAATCTTAAAAAGAGTAGACATACGTATATGTATAACTGATTCTCTTTGCTGTACACCTGAAACTAATGCACATTGTAAATCAACTATACTCCAATAAAAATTTTTTTAAAAGCTAGTTTAAGTTTGTTAGTTTAATTAATATGGTTGCGTCTTTAGAGTTATCAACATTAAGTATAATACTTTTAGTGAACCCAATTTTAATATAAAATTTGTTAGCAAGAAATATAACATGGTGTGATAAAATTTTCATAAGTAAATTAAATGTAAATGGGATGAGAGTTTTTAGGTGAACTCTAAGAATAATTGTGTATTTTGGTATAACTACTTTAAAATAGTTTCACCAAATCTTTTGATAACTTGAAAAAAAACTTGTTTTGTTTCAGAAACTATGCAAAATTCTTGGAAAAGTACTACATCCTGGTATAATGTTATCAGTCATAAATCTAGTTCCTTTCTTCAAATGTCGTGTCACAGAAGTGCCAAATTTTCTTGTCAGTTTCATTATAACAAACTCTCAGATCTTAAATATTGGGTATTTTTAAGTCTTTTTTCATTTATAGAGAGTTATTGTTTACACTGCTGCTTTTACAAATATGTTTCACCTTCAGAGAGATTCATAGGAAGGACTCCGATACTTCCTCTGGAGTACAGTTTTCTGATAAACTTTCAGATCATATCACTGAACTGGATAAGAATTTACAGAACTCGAATGGAGAAACTGATGGCTTCATAAAACTGGGAAAAAGATCAAAATCAAGAATTAAATTCATAGGAATGAGTGAACTGATGAAGATGATAATAATTTGTATGACTTTTTGGTTTAAATATTGCCTATTTTTTAATGTTTCATTCTACCAGATTTAAGGAACCCTCTTCTCTCAAGACATCTATGACTTGCAGCATTTTGATATTGTATAGCTTTGTAAACAATGATGAAACATTTATCTTTTTCTCCCCATCTGAACTCTCTCCAGGACTCAGAAACTCTTAATGACTATTCTTATTTTCATGGCAATTTAGTTATTTACATAAATTCAAAATAATCTGCTCTCTTTAGAACAGGACACAATTGGAAAAACATTGATTTATTACCAAGGCTTTGTTTGGAATGTCATATTTAAGAGTATGCATAAATTCAGATATTACCATCCAGCTTTAAGGAACTAAGATTGACTTTATGTAGCCAAAAATCCCCTTGGAAAAATAGTCTGGTGCTTTGCTCACAGGGTTCCCAGCTGTCTAATCAGGTGAGTAAGGAAGGTCACTTCCTGGCAATTGCAGGAAGCTCAAGATATTTTGGGGATCTCAAGAAGGGAGGGATTCACCTAAATCTATAGGTATTGCAGGCAAAGTCTGATGGCAAGTATATGACTTGGCTTTGCTGGGCTTGAGAGGACCTTAAAGGTTCATTCTGAGATTCCTAATGAAAAGTTCCAGGAAAGCAGATTTAAAAGAGCTTATGTGATCAGTTGCTATTTTTGTTACACTTAGATAAATAAACAGGACAAGTTTATTGATCCCAGACTTATGCAACAAAAAATTAACCTTAACTTGGCAATATTTGGTAGAATGAGGGTGATTTTAGAGAGAAAAATTATGTTTCAGTAATGTACCTTTGTGGGTAATAGATTCTGGTGCTTGTTAACTGTCTTTGATGTTTTGGTATTTACCTGTAAACTGAACTAGATCCTGCATTCTTCTAGTTTCCTCCAATATCTGGCTCTGACTCTCCAAAGTACTGTTTCCAGTTTTTCCTCTAATCTTTTTGACTTGGAATCATTGAGAAATAAAACTGCCCTTTTTCTGAAGCCAGGTAAGCTAAAATTGTACAACTCGATATAAACCTCAGGAAAATCACCATCATAGCTCATGTATAGACAATCTCGGTGCCTGCTGCTGTATAAGTCACTCAGAACGATTACCTAAACACATGATGCCATCATCAGAGACATTTTAAACCGCAAAAAGAGACTTAAACCTTGACATCTAGAAATCTTTTTCAGCTGGTTCCCCTCTGGACTTGGTGCCTTATTTTAATAAGGATTGCAACTAGTCATGCTAATCATTTTTCTAATTTGTTCTCTGTTGGTTTTAAACTTCTTATGTTTTATATCCCCCACTGTTGTACTATGACAGCCTCCAAGGGAACAATGATAGTTTGACATCTGGAGGTGATTGATGACTCCCATAAGATTCCTTCTAATGGAGAGCCATGAATTGCTCCTCTATTGAGTGCCGCCTAAGACTTACTTCCTAGACGGCTCCTTATGGCTCAAATGTGGCCATAAGCTCTCTAAAAGCATATCTCCTGCACAACCACCTCTTTTCCTCCTCCATGGGACATGATTCTCTGGGAATAAGTCTTCCCAGCACCAAAGAAGTCCACGCTGAAGCCAAGTAAACAAATGGTTGATCACCAGTGCTCTCCCCAAAAAGATCTTGAACATAAGGGGGAAATGTGAACGGGAAGTCAAGAATTAAGAATTGTGACTTATACACGTCTCTGCTCAAATGGGTTCCGAACTTGGACCAATTATTTTCTTAATATCGGCATCTAGAACATCTGCCCAGTCTTCAGACTCAAGATACATATCAGACCCTTACCCTAAAGTAATTTGTGACTACCTATCTACTTATTGGAACTTTACCCTTAAAAAATCATGACAACCTATCTCTTAAGGACAATGATTTCCTTTCTTTTGTCAAAGTCCATCAAAATTCTTGCCAGATAACATTAACAGCCTTGTGGGTTTTGTCTGTATAAGCTCCTGACTCTTTTTTTTTTTTTTTTTTTTTTTTTTTTTTTTGCGGTACGTGGGCTTCTCACTGCTGTGGCCTCTCCCGTTGCGGAGCACAGGCTCCGGATGCACAGGCTCAGCGGCCATGGCTCATGGGCCCAGCCGCTCCGCAGCATGTAAGATCCTCCCGGACCGGGGCACGAACCCGTGTCCCCTGCATCACCAGGTAGACTCTCAACCACTGCACCACCAGGGAAGCCCTAAGCTCCTGACTCTTTCTCTTCCTTGGAACACTCTTTTGGTTTTATCTGAATTGGTATCTTCCAAACCGCAATTCCTAAGACTCTAAAAACACTCGTCTTGCTGCAGGCTTCTGTGTTTTCATAGTCAGCATATTCTGCTCCCCTCAACCCGCTTAGGCTACATGGCTGTGCCCCGTCAGCCTGTAAGGTGTATATGAATACGTGGGGAGATTAGCAGGAGACAGATTCCATATTAGTAGGTCTGGAGTAGGTCCCAAGGGTTTGCCTTTCTACAAGCTCTCTGCTGTTGGTCTGCAGACCACATTTTGAATATAGCAAGGGTGTCAAAGCTCTATCCCTATGGGCAGGGGTATCTCTTAAGACACAAGTATGCCATTAATTTCTCTTTTTTTTTTCCCTTTTGTGTGGTTCAGAAATATTGTCAGGGTCCCCTGGACTCAGAGAAGGGAATATTCAAAAAAGATTGCTGACTCAGGAGGTAAATATCCTTCAGTGATCCTGTAGCCTCAGTGGCCTGTACAGAGATGACCTGGAGGGGACCACTTCAAACATCCTCAGAGTTACTTGGAAAAAGTAGAAATATTTTCTGCCTTCACATTGACTGGAGGTTCAGACTAAGTCATTTCAGTTTTAAGGAAAATGAAGGCTCTCCTGGGGCCAGAGAATTTGTGAACACTCGGGGGAAATGTTGGGACAATGTTAGTAGTGATGCCTAATTTCCATTCTCATTTTCTCTCCCCTCCCAATTTTTAGCTAAGACGTGGCACCCAATGTAGAATATTGACTGCACTGAGCAGCTTCCTTTGCACCTTTGCAACAGGTGTGACCATATGACCAAACTCTGGCTGGTGGAACAGAAGTGGAAATAACATAGACAACATTTAGAACATTCCATTCAAAGAAAAGGGTGTGCTTTTACCTTCCCCTCTTGTCCTTAACTGGAAGGTGGACACAGCAACGACCCATCTGGGACACGGCAAATAAACGTGAGGAATGGCGGAGCGACAAGATAGAAGGAGCCCGAGTCCTGACAAAGTGGGACCACCATGTCAACCCACTGCCAGCATCTGGACCTACATGAGACGGAAATAAACTGCAGTCTTGTTTCAGCCACTATATTTTTGGATACCGTGTAGCTTAAAAATACGTAACTATTCTGGAACTATTTGGTGTTTGAAAGGACATAAATTGTCATTTCAGGAAGGGTGGGACCAAAACCTTCTTAGTCACATCAATGCTTTACCGTCAACAAATATTTACTAAGTAGTAAAAGAGGGAAGCGCTGTACAACCCCCCAACCAAATCCTGTCCTACTAGAGCTTCCGTTTAGTATAGACACCTCGGTCAGGGAAATTTTGTACCTGCATTTCAGAGGCTAGGAGATTAATGTTGAGGGATTGACAGTAAATTGTTTGAGGTCACACCTGGTGAGTAGTACTTTCTTGATTCAGGTATTCAGGCTAAAGCCATACCCTCACCACTAAGTCAGTGGTTCCCAAACTATGCTTGGTGGAACCCCCAGGGGTCACAGAGGTCTGTCAAGGGTTGTCATGGAGGGAGGGTTGTGACTAAGAGGGGTAAAAGGGAAGGATTTTCCCTTGAGCTTTGGGACTAGCTCAAAGAGAAATCTAAGGAGACCTCGAGGCCAGGGATGAAGGTCAACCAGCTCTTAGGGTGAACTAGTAGTGAAGGGGTAAGGACAAAGGCCCAGACACAGCAGGCCTCCAAAGACAGATGGCGCCAGAGACCAGAGAACCCTGGCACTTGCGCTCTCAACACTGCACTGAGGCCTTCGGGCTCACACTCCCTCTCTGGGAATGTAAATCGAGCTGTAGACAAAGCGCATTACCTATTAAAAACAAATCTGAGTTTGTGTTTGGACATTCCTATCACATACAGACAGGTGCACACATACACAAATCAAAGAAAAGTGACTTATGAAAGAAACACAGCATAATGTTTGGTGGGGCTGTCCCAGAGTGACACAATTCTAGGGAATATTTCCCGATGTCCGTCTCTACATTCTCCGGTTATTTATGTGGTCCTCAGTGAAGTTATCACACACATGGGGAAAACTAACAAGACCAATATATTTTTTTAAAGATCAATAGTCAGGAATGTTTTTCCATGTCCCTTATTTTTATATTCTGAGCTTTCACACATACTTAAATGAGTTTTCTTAACAGGAGAAAACACTCTCAAGGGAAATTTTTTTTATTTGTTTATTTTCAGTTTTCTTTTAAGAGACAAAAAGTTAGCGATTTCTGTAACAAAGTTGTTCAAATAGATGTAATAAATCCTGTTACCGGGAATGGTCATCTGCCCATTTCCAGTCTGAGGACAGAACACCGTTGTCCCCGCAGACATTTCGCAAGCAGGGGAGGAGATCTTTGCGGGATAAATAGACAGCAGCACCCATGAGAATCCAGCATCCCGGGCAGGTGGCGGCTCTGGATCCACTCCCCACATCCCGTTCTCCCAGGCGGTTAATCCGTGATGCTCCCACACTGAGAGCAAAGGGACCCCCTTTCCACGGTGGTTCTAGGACCCTGTACGGGGCCTGTGGAACGTGAGGCAGGAAGGAGGTGGGGGGACTTATGTCCGATGCTGGGAGTGTTCTGCCCCGTCTGAAGACCAGTCCTCTCTCTGGGTCTCAGTTTTCATCCTGCAAAGGGAGGGACATGCTACCAGGGCTTCTGGGAACATTTCGGCCTTTGACTCTGTGGGATTCTGATTCGAGCCAGCTGTGCACCCCATACAGCTGTGCGTCCACCGTCAGGGTCAGAACTTCCCTGAGGGCCGTGCAGTGCGTCTCCTTGCCTGGCACAGGCGGTGCTCTCAGAGAGCCGGGTGGATGGAATTAGCGCACAGTGTCTCTCTGGGCAGAGGCTGCGGGGTCTCTAGGGGAGTTTCCTGGGCTCCACTGTCCCTATAGGGTCCCCGGTCAAGCAGACAGGAAGGTGCGTCTGTCCAGCAACTGAAAAGACAGACTGCTCAGAAACAGAGCCAGCTCTCCAATCCATCCAAATAACAAAGCACTATTTCTCCAGGAATAATTTTAGAGGAAAATGTTTAACTCTTTTTGAAAGAAACGACTGCATTGGCCCTGAGTAAACTAAAAGTTGGGGCAATTGATCGCCTCTGTCCCCAGGCTTGTCCTAAGGCCTTTCCACTGGCCTCAGCTCAGCTCCCTCCCCTTCACCGCCCCCTCCTCTCCCCTCTCGTCCCCCTCCTCTGCCTCTTTTCTCTCTCTCTTCCTCTCTCCTCCCCTCCCCCCAGCAGCCCTTTCTCCTCTGAACTCTGAGATGAGGGGCCAGAGGCTGAAGGTAAGCAGTCCTGTTGCTGAGGCCTCCAGCTTTGAACTCAGCCTCTCTCAGACTTTCATGCAGTAACTCTGTCCTCTGTCCCCTATCTTCAGGGATCACAGCTCTGGCCTGTAGGGTCCTAGTGAGGGTGGCATGTGGAGGAGATGACACCGCTGGAACTCCTCTTATGAGCCCAGCACCTTCATACTTCATGTCGCCTGAGCCGTTCAACATGGGCAGAGATGGGACCTGGGGCTCAGTCACTTGCTTGTGACCACAAAGCACTCACCAGTGGTCGAAATGGAATCCTTGTCCAGGTCTCTGGCACTCTGAGACCACGCTGCTTCTCCCCACTAGGAGGCCTTTACAGGTTTATGGTGGAATCAACCACCATGTGTCCACCTGCCAGGGGCTGAAGAGAACACTCTACCCTCCTTTGATCTTTACAGCAACACTTATCAGGGTCACTTAGGCTCCAGCGCTGGCCCCGCTGCTTGCGGTGGCCTCTCTCACTGAACACTTACTGCCACCCGGCACCACGATGTGAGTGCCTCCCTAATGTCACACGCTTGTCATCAAGAGGCCGGGAGAGGTGCTGTGTCCCCTAAGTCCAGGACTCCGTCCTGGGGGGCAGACAGGGGACATAGTGGAAACGGAGGCCCTGCTGCCTGGTCCCCTCTGACGGTGGCTGCTCTCCCAGCAGGAGGGGGATGGGTTCTCACTGGAAAGCACCTCACACCCATCACCAGCTCCCCACTGGAGCCAGGCAACCCAGGCTTCTCGCCCTTGCTCCTCTACTTCCTTGCTGGGTGACCTTAGAAAAGCCCCTTTCCATCTCTGGGCCCAGTTTCTCCATTGGGGAAATCGGTAACAATTACAAGACTTGCATCAAAGAGTGAGAGGGAGCCCAAAGCCTCCTCATGTATGTTGGGAGCCCAGGAGGGTGCCTAGAACTGGGAGGTCACAAAGCAGCAGAGGCAGAGAGAACAGAGACCACGTGGGGACACTGGGTGGTGGTTGGGACATCATTGGACACACCGAGATTTAAAGGAGCTTTGCTTTTCAGAGATGAGGGCAGAGGGAATGTCCCCACTCCTGGCTCTGGGGCTCCTGGTGGCTGGGCTCTGCTCCAGTGTCCACTGCCTCCCAGGGGGCGGGCTTGACCCGGAGGATGTGACCCCAGAGGACCAACACAAAGGGGCACCTGTGGATGACCACACATTCGTCTCCAGCAACACCGACTTCGCCTTCAGCCTCTACAAGCAGTTGGCTTTGAAGACCTCCAATGAGAACGTCATCTTCTCCCCCCTGAGCGTCTCCATGGCCTTGGCCTTCCTGTCCCTGGGGGCCCGAGGACCCACCCTGACGGAGACCTTGGAAGGCCTCAAGTTCAACCTCACAGAGACCCCCGAGACAGAAATCCACCAGGGCTTCCAGCACCTCGTGCAGACGCTCGGCCGACCCAGCGACCAGCTGCAGCTGAGCTTGGGCAACGCCGTGTTCGTCCAGGAGCAGCTGAAGCTTCTGGACAAGTTCAGGGAAGATGCCCAGGCGCTGTGTGCCTCCGAGTCCTTCTCCACCGACTTCCGGGATTCCGACACTGCCAAGAAGCTCATCAATGACTATGTGTGGAATAAAACGCAGGGGAAAATTGTGGAGCTGTTCAAAAATGTTTCCCAGAGCACAGTGATGGTCCTGGTGAATTGCGTCTACTTTAAAGGTGGGTGCCCTGTTTAATTCAGAAGGAAACACACTTTTGGTTTTGTGTCTTCAGGGCTATTTCTGTCCAGCCTCTGCCAACTGTGTCGTTCGGTAAAACATTATAGAGCAGGCTGCTCCTGGCTGAGGGGGGCTTGGGCTCCAAGGCTCTGCCTCGATCATAGGCTTTGTCTATTTCGGGGTTTTCTAAATCACAGCTGACTGTGTGGGACTTAAGTGCAGGGGAGCCACTAACTCTTTGTCTGAGCCAGAGGGAGACTTTTTATTCTGATTTAAACTTGCCCGGCTGCCAGAAGGAAGGAGTTTTCGTCTCAGCTCTCTCCGGGGTGGCCGGGAACTCCAGGTTCCTCCCTAATGAGATGCTTTCGGACACGCTCAGGAAGGCCTCAGCTGTGTACACCGTGGGCTGTGTCTGACGGGCTCCGTCTAAGGGGACTTAGTCTCTGGTGGTTGAGGTGAGGCTGGTGGCCGTCTTCACAGTGTGACAGCCTCTGAGCAGCCTGGTCAACACAAGGAACTTCAGTTGTGCTGTTTCATGACTATGAGGGTGGAATTGGCAAGGCCATCATCTGAGGGAAGACTCAGAGGACAGCAGCCAGCAAAGACTCTTTCCCAGATTCTAGCTGGCCCAGTGCCCAGTCCCATTGATAGAAACTCAAGATTGCAAACCTCAGCCTGAAAACTCATAAGGATCAGAGTGAAGGCAGAAAGATTTCACACATAGAGCCAGCAGTGCAAATAGGGACACAGCATAGATAAAGACAGAAGGAATGATCGTTGAGTCAGGGGGTGGTCACGTGCCTAGGAGACAAGAGCTCTGGGGAGACAAGTTAGCCCTGTGCTGGGAGCTCCTGGCTGCAGCCATGGCCAGCCCTCCTGGGTCTGTGTTTTCCTCTGTAAATGAAGGCATAGAATCTCATTTCTCTGGAAAACTAATCCAGGCCTGTCCTGCTATGTTTATTCTTTCAGTTTCCTGTGCTTTCCTCTCCTACAACCCTGCCCTGGTCTAGGACTTTCTCCTCCCAGATCTCCCCACCAGGGGCACCCCAGCCAGCCCTGCATTCCCTCTGCTCCTGCCTCTAACTCTGGGGACACAGGCAGGGGTGGAAACAAAGCATGAAGCGGGGGTGGATGCACACTCCATGAAGCCCCAGGGCCCTAATCTCCCCAAGAAGCCCCCATCACTGAATGTTCCATCCTCCTGTGGGGAGACCTCAGCCCTCTCCTCTACTGACCCCGCCCTGCCCTCCTAGCACCCATGTGGCTCCTGCTTCAGCCTGGCTCACAAGGCTGCGGGGACATGTGCTCCACCTACAAAGCCAACGACTAGCCACTGGTCACTAACACTGTTCCCTCTAAGGACCAGGAGCTCCCATTTCTCCGCAGTCCCAGCCTCACCCCGTCTCTCCCTTGCCCTGTCCTGTTCCTGTTGGTTTCTCACGTAGCACAATTAACCTGTTTTGTTTCATGTCCCCCCTCCCAATCCAGACCCGTGGGCTCACCCCCGTCCCCAAGGGCCTACCCACCTGCCCAGGTATATGTGCAAACCTAGCAGGGCCATCCCTAGAGGCACGTGGGGGGCTGCTGGTGTGGGGAGGGTCTCCCCCGCTCAGGGACCAGGGCAGAGGAGTGAGACGCCTGCAACCCTTGCACCACAGACCCCTCACCTGTCCCTCCACCTCTAGCCCAGTGGAGGAAGCCCTTTGATCCCAGCCATACTTATAAGTCAGAGTTCCACGTGAACGGGAACAGGACAGTGGAGGTGCCCATGATGACCACTGGGGGCCTGGAAACGCCTTACTTCCGGGACGAGGAGCTGCCTGCACCGCGGTGGAGCTCAGGTACACCGGCGACGGCAGCGCGCCCTTCATCCTCCCTGACGAGGGCAAAACGCACGACCTGGAGGCCAAGCTGCTCCCAGAGACGCTGAGGAGGTGGAGAGACTCCCTGCAGCCCAGGTGACTGTCCCCAGGACCCGGAGCCGTGGACCCACCTGCCTTCTCGGCCCTTCCCCCTCTTCCAGGACTCCGGACCCCCAGCCCCCGGGCCTCAGTAATGTTCAGGGGTGGGGGCAGAGGTGGGAGGGCCCATCCAGGGGTGACCTTGCCCTTGGCTGCCTGCGTGGCTCTGGGCCTGAGCTGCTCCTTCTCTAAGATGGTGACATCAGAGGGGGCGGGGCTGAGGGTTCCTCTGACACTGACATGCGCTGAGTCGTGAGGATCCTCACACAACCCCAGGACACTCACGCTGTTCTCTCCGTGGCTCCACCTCTTGCAGGTGGAGCGGGGCAGATGGCACTGGGATCGGTTGGGGGCTCAGGTGAGACAGACGTGAGCATCAGCTTTGCACGGGCTAAACAGTAATTCACTCATTTACCCGTTCAGCCATTCAGCACTGATTGGATGAGTGAATGAATGAAGATCAAGCTATGTCTGAGGGACTAACTTAGACTCTGAGGGTAGGTCAGCGAATAAAACGTAAATCCCCCGCCCTAATGGCACTTACTTTGAAGTTGGAGGAGACAGACAGGAAATAAATATAGCAAATTATTTGGTACTTTGAGAGGGGAGAAATGGGGAGGTGGGGATAGTAAAGCACAGTAAAATCTTGAAAAAAATGGGACCCGCAAGTAGCTTGTGATTGTAAGCAGGGTGGCCCTTAGGTGATGTTTGAGATGAGGGATTGAGCCATGTGCATATGGTGGGGAAAAGCGTTCCTGGCTGAGGGAACAGCCAGTGCAAAGCCTGTTTAGACAGGAGGGAGCCTGGTGTGGTTGAGAGTTAGTGAGGCCAGAGCAGCAGAGCAGAGGGAGGGAGAGGGAAAGTTGGGAGAGGTCAGGACCCCAGGGGGGATCCAGGTCACTTGGAGCCTTGCAGACCCCTCGACGCGCCCCCTCTAAGGGAAATAGAGACTCATCACAAGGTTTTGGGCCAAAGAGTGAACAATCTGAGTCATGTTTTAAACGGATCACCCAGGTCATCCAGTGGAGGACAGACAGCCGAGGACCAGCATGGAGGCAGGGAGGCCAGCCGGGCGCCCAGTGCACTCACCCAGGGGAGCCGCTGGGGATGCACCAGGAGGAACCAGGAAGGGCGGAAGGGGTCGGGCTCTGGATAAACTGAGCGCAGACACACAGGCCAGGACGTGGAATCCGGAGACCAATAACAAGGGGGACGGCAGAGGGAGAGGCACTTGTGGGCGCAGTGTCCGCTGCGGGGGAGATAGGGAAGGCTGTGGGCAGCTATGCAGATCCTAGGGGCAGCGGGTGTGGCAAGTACGTTATAAACCGCAAAGAATGAGAGACCTGCCTAGACGTGACATTGAGGCTGCGGTCCCTTCCCCAACCCCTGTCCAGGGGACCGGGCGCCTTGGGGCTGCCTGACTCTCAGCCCCTCCTCACTGCAGATCCCAGGAGACTCCAGGACACGGGACCCACCCTCCCCCTGCATGTACTGCCTTCCCTACCCTTTCCTTCCTCCAGTACCAAGAGCTACCACAGGGCGGGGGCTCAGTGAATAGTTGTAAATGGATAGAATATTCATCAGACATCTTTGATTTACAAGCACTGGGGGAACCAGCATCTACAGGCTCCTGGCCCATGGAGGGCGCTCACTAGGGAACTGTTGAATGAATGGATAAAGGAGGGGGGAGGGTGGGAGGGAGGGAGGAAAGATGGCCTATGAGGAGGAATAGGTACCTCCCTGCTCCCAAGGGACTCAACGTTCAATGGGAGCCACAGCCTCCTCGTATTTGGCATCTGTAAGAGCTGATACGGTGAGAAGAGTCTTAAGGGAAATAGAGACAGAGAGAGAGGAGGCATCTGGTGCTCCAAGAACCTGCTGCCACCTCTGCTCAGAAGCGGATGCATCCCTGCCCTCAAGGAGCTCACTGGGAAGACAAGATAGACATGTTGGATTGGTTGATTCAGGTCCCCAAGGCCCTTGAATGCAGTCCCCAGCCCTCCACATCCTGCCCAAGCCCCTTCCCGGCCCCTCCCCTCCCCACTGCCCGCACTCAGGCTGCCTCTGTGCTGTGGGGCAGCCCTTCTTTCTTCCCTCTTTCCTGCAAGTGCATCCTCCTGCCTCCTGGACTCCTCTTCACCCAGTCAGCTCCGTTCACTCCTCCGGGACTCAGGGTCCATGCCACCTCCTGCAGGAAGCCTTCCTGGTGCCCTTGGAGCAGCCGCCCCAGCACAGTCTCCCAGAAGCTGTGGAATCCCTGTTGGAGGAGGGTGTTTCCCGTGCCCTACGGGCTTACAGGGAGAAGCAGGGCCAGATGTGGGCACCGCCCCAGCCCCAGCCCTTGTGCACTGCCTAGCACGTTAGATACCTGCCGACATGATGGATAATTAACGAATTAAGGAGAATTACCCCGAGGGGTCTAGAAACTGAGGAAAGGAGTCCTTATTCCAGGGAGAAAGGGGTAGCTGGAGTGGAAACCACAGAAGACCAAGCTGTGAGGTGGGAAAAGGCGGGCTCTGAGTCAAGCAGAAGTTCAAGTTTGTTTTCCTCATTTCCTAGACGGATAGATGAACTCAACTTGCTAAGGTTTTCCATCTCCAGCAACTGTAAGCTGAGAAACATACTTTCCCAACTGGGTATTAAGAAAGTCTTCGACCACGAGTCTGACCTGTCAGGAATCACAGAGGTCAACAAGCTGGGGGTTTCCGAGGTGAGTCTTTAAAACTTTGGACAATTCATCCTTCTTATAGGAGCTTGAATGGTGACAGGTAGATGTTTGGCTAATTCTGAATTTTCAAATTCATTGAATTTCCTATAACTCACTCATCCCCCCGGGACTCCCTAAGCCCAGGAGAGCTGGGTTACAATCGTGGTGGGGAGCTGTCCCCACTTTCCCTGAAATGTAATGTGACCCAGAAGTCTATCATTGGGAAAGATCTGAAATCAGCAGTGGACCCCATGCCAAGCTCTACTCTTCACTGCCTATACAGTCAAATACTTAAAATCTCGTACCCCTCAGTGTTTTCATCTGTAAATGAGGGTAAGAGTTCTTAGCCAGCATGCAGAGTCTAGCAGAGCAGGTAAGAGGTTATAGGTACTAACAACGGCTACGGGGCCATCGTGATGGAAATACACTAAGAGCACAACACAAGAATACCAGAGGCCCTGGTACCGCAATCCTAGAAGCAGAGAAGTCAGAGTGAATGGGGGAGGCTGGGCAGCCCTGCAGTCTCCCCTGCACCGCACCTGCCAAAGGACCTGGCAAAGGAGGTCCATGTGCCAAGGGGCCTGCGGGGTCCAGGGATGGGAAGCCACATCCTACACAAAGTAGCCGAGGGCTCAGGGACATTTCCACTGGGGCAGGAGAGGAGCAAAAGCAGTGCCCGCCCATCTGCTGCTTCGACATGGAGGGACTGTGGACAGCTGCCTGTAAGAAAAATATATTGCCTTGCCCCTCCCCCTACACTAGGGGGGCATCACAGTCTCTGGACTCAGACAGAGAGGGACCCAAATCAGGGAGCCCCTGCTCTTTGCCTCTCTGACCCTGGGCCCAGCACTCGCAGCCTCACTTTGCACATCTGTGCATCACGACTGCAAACCAGCTGAGAGTTTGTTGCAAGGACAAATTGAACGGGTTGACAGCACGGTGACAGACAGCATCAGGTGAATGAATGCCAGTCCCCTTAGTGGGGGTCAGGCAGCTGCTCACATCCTACTCCCCTGTGTCCAGTGGGTGATGCTCTGGGGTCCCCACAGGTGGTCCACCAGGCCATGCTTGATGTGGGCAAGGAAGGCACGGAAGGGGCTGCTGCCACTGGAATCAAGATGGTGACTTCAACCTTACAAGCGTTCATTGCTAGTTTTGGCAGGCCCTTTCTGATTTCCGTAATTCACAAAGATACTCAGAGCATCATCTTTTTGGGGTAAGTCACCAAACCCAGTCAAGCCTAGGCCTCCCCTCTGAGTGGCGGGTCCCCTCGCTAAGTAGCTAGTAGCCCTGGTCCCTGGGAGCAGCCTGGCCCCTGTGCACCGAGGAGCCCCCTGCCTGTTCCCACCTGCTCACCCTTGGGAAGGTGACAGTGACTCTGCTGGGGGCTCCACATGCACAGGGAGTCTGTGCCTTGGTCAGTAAGAGGCTCCGAGCCCTACGAAAGCAATAAGCCACCTTCCTTGGACTGGACTCTTTCCTGTGTGTCTCCACCCTTACCTGCGTGATCCCATGCCATGGGCAGCCTGGGCCCCGAGGCCAAGCCCCCTGACCTCCCACACTCGCTCAGCCCAAGCCAGACTCTGGGCCCCTCGGCCTCAGCCTCACCAGCCGACCAAGAAGCAGGCTTTGTGCCTGTGACCAAGCCCACTGGACCTCAGGCCCAGGGCTGGGAGGGGCCCCTGCTGCCTGATGCCCACTTCTGGGGGCTCTGGTCCCAGGTCCAGGTTCACTCCTCCCTCCCCAGGGCCCAGTGTGCCCTCGTGCTGACATTGCAGGGGCTCCAGAGCCTGACCTCTTCTGGCACAGCCCCTGGACCCATCACTCCTGCAGCTGGGCTGGGCTTCCCCCCAGGATCTCCCCTGCTGCCCCGCAGCACCTCAACCTGGGAGACCAACTACTTCCAGGTTCCCAGCTGAGCTCCTCCAGCACCCGACGAGTTCCACATACTCCCCTGACAGAGGATCCCCCTCAGCAGCCAGAAGCGGGGTCCTGGGAGTGAAAGAGCAGCAAACACACAGCCCTTCATCCCCCTGATGTGACAGGGGGCTGTGTCATCTCTGAGGAGAAGAGCTCCAGGCAATAATGATGACGTCACCTACAACAGAAGGGTTGAAATCTCTCTGCCAGGCAGCCTGCTCAGACCTCTACCTGGAATAACACATCTACTCCTTGAGATGATCACATGAGATACTTGCTGTTACTCATTCCGTTTTACCAATGAGGAAACTGAGCATCAGAGAGGTTCAGTCATTTCCCCCAGGGCCACACAGCTAAAAATCATTGCAGGCAGGTTGTTATAGCAACCTGGTGAGTGTCAGAGGAGCACTCCAAACCACAAAGCCATTCTGCCCATAAAGATTTTCACAGCCATGGCCCTCACAGGACTTAGGATATAATGGGCAAGATGGGTGATGAACAAAGGACTGGAGGCTGAGAAGAGAGGACCAAACTCAGTGGGAAGTCAGGGAAGGCTTCCTGGAGGAAGGGATTTCAATGCTGCCAGCCCAGGAAGTGTGGAAGGTTGTGGATGAACAGAGGAGAATGTTCGCAGTGGAAGAAAAAGTGAGGGGAACATTTTCAAGAAAGGGAAAGAAATTGAACAGGACTGGAACAGAAAGAAGAGGGGCTGTAGAGAGGATGGGGCCATGATGGAGCCACTGGAGCACTGCGGGCCTGGCAGCTCAGTAAGAAGTCTGGAAAGTTTCCATAGACCCCTGGGCAGCTTTAAAGGAATTTGAACAGAGGGTCTCTCTGAGCAGATTGGCATAGTAGAAAAATGCCTCCAGCTGATGTGTAGAGAAGCAATTCAGGGCCAGGACAGGGATGCAGGCTGGACATTAAAGGGGATGCTGCAGGAAATGGGGCCAAAGTGGGTCCAGCTGGAGCAGAAGAGCAGGGATGAGTGGAAGGCTGGGAGGAGAACCGATGTTTCTATGAGTGGATGTAGGGAGATGGCAGTAAAAGGGGGCATCTGGGTTTGGCTCCTGGGTGATGACAGAGCATCCCCGGAGGAAGGACCCCCCGCAGGAGGAGCAGGAAGGGGACACCTTTGGGTTCCGACCCCAGGTGCGTGGTTCCGTGGAATCAATGATAGACTCTGTGTGTGTGTGTGTGTACATGCATGAACATGTGTAAGAAGACAGGAAGTCACTGAAATGTTTCTCCTGAGTCCGATGGTTCCAGAGGCAGTACAAACATTCTGAGAGAGTCTTTTTGTGTGAATTAACTCCTCACCTGCTTGAACCCAGGTGCTCGTGGCTGTTTGCCCCTTGGCTGGGCCTGCCTAGCATCGCCCTGGAGGAGGCTCAGGGCTGCATCCCTCCTGCCCTGGGTCCAGGTGTGCAAGGAGCTTGTGCCTCAGCCCAGGGCTCATCCTCATCTGGGTCTGGATGCTACTGGAGAAAGGCTGAGCCCTCCTCTGAGGGGGCACCTGGGCTCCAGATCTTTGAGCCTCGGGCTTAGCGTCCCTCTTCTCCTTCCCATGGGACCAAAAGGTCACTTACCTGCTGGTCGCCTACTGTTGGACTTGATGGGCCTCCTGATACTGACCACCTGCAACGACTCCCTGGTTCCTGTGTCATCCATTCCCTCCATCACTAACCAGAAGGAATCCAGGGCTGAAAAGGCACCAACACAAGAAAAGACATGTCTTAGGTCTCTGTCATTCCGCCAACATCTAAAGCCCTCCACGTGCGGGCACTGGGCTGGCGCTGGACATTCTGGGTAGAGAAGGTCGAGCTGGAATTTGCCTCCATAGAGTCCACAGCCTGATGGGAAGGAGACGGTGAATGTGGATGCGGCAGCCACTCTGATGGGCACACACAGATAGCTGGTGAGTTCAGGGATCGAGCCCAGGCTGGGGAAGTTGAGTTTGGCCTCCTGGAAGTACTGTCCTCAAATGCTATGTCCTGTACAGAGAAGACAGACGCGAGGAGGAGACTTGCTGTCAGGAAAGAAGAGAGAGTGTGCTGTGTTCCTGGAGCAGAAGAAGATCCTGTGGTCTGGATCACAGAGTCTGGGGGAAATTTGGGTACCTCCTGAACTCAGGGGACCGACAGAGACAAGACCATGTCTTGTAAAGCATGTCAATAATTTTCTTTCTTTTCCAGCTTTATTGAGATGTTATGGACCTGTAACATTGTGTACGTTTACTGTGTACAAAGCAGTGACTTCATACACTTATATCTTATGAATAAGGTCACTTAATACTTCCATCTCCCTACATAATTATCATTTTTGTGTGTGGTCAGTATATTTAAGAGCTACTCTCTCAGCAACTTTCAAGTATAAATACAATATTGTTAACTGTGGTTACCATGCTGTACACTAGATCCCCAAATTTACTCAGCTTCCAACTGGAAGTTTCTACCGTTTGACTAACATTTCCTCATTTCACCACTCCTCAGCTTTTTGCAACCAACATTCTACTCTCTGCTTCTATGAGTTTGTTTCTTTTATTTCATATATAAGTGATATCCTACAGTATTTGTCTCTTTCTGTCTGACTTATTTTACCTGGCGTAATGCTGTCAAGTTCCACCCATGATGTAGCAAATGTCAAGATTTCCTTCTTTTTCTTATGACTGAATAATGCTCATCTATATCTCTATCTCTATCTCTATCCATCCATCCATCCATCCAAGCATCTATCCATCCATGTATGTACCATTTCCTTTATCCATTCACACTTAAACAGATACTTAGGTTGTTTCCATAACTTGGTTTATTGTGAATAATACTGAAATCAACATGGGAACGCAGATATCTTTATGAGGTAGTGATGTCATTTCCTCTGGATATATATCCAGAAGTAGAAGTTCTGGATCATTGTGGAAAATCTATTTTTAATTTTTTGAGGAATCTCTGCAATGTTTTCTATGGTGGCTCTTCTGGTTTATATCTCACTAACAGTATACAAGTGTTCCCATTTCTCCACAGCCTGGACAACACTTGTTAATCTGTTTTCTTTTTCATTATAGCCATTCTAACAGGTGTGAAGTGACACTTCATTGTGGTTTTGATTTGTATTTTCCTGATGATTAGTGATGTTGAACCTCTCTTCATGTACCTGTTGCCCTTTTGTACGTCTTCTGTAGAAAAATGTCTATTCAGGTCTGCCCTTTTAAAAATCAGATTATTTACTTTATTGTTATTAAGTTTTGTGGATTCATTATATATTTTGGATATTAACTCCTTATCAGATAGATGATAGGAGTTAATATCCAAAATAAACAACCTAACTTTACACCTAAGGAACTAGAAAAAGAATACACTAAGCCAAAGTTAACAGAAAGGAGAAAACAAAGAGCAGAAAAAAATGAAACAGAGACCAGAAAAACAACAGAAAAGATCAATGAAACTAAGAGCTGCTTCTTTGAAAAGATGAACAAAATTGACAAAACTTTAGCTAGTCTAAGGAAAAAAAGAGAGCAGACTTAAATAAATAAAACCAGAATTGAAAGACAGACTTTACAACTGATACTACAGAAACACAAAGGATTATAAGAGACTAGTATAAACAAGTATATGCCAACATTTTGGATAACCTAGAAGAAATGGATACATTCCTAGAAACATACAATCTACCAAGACTGAATGATGAAGAAGTAGAAAATCTGAATTGATCAATATAATTATGGAAATTGAAGCAATGATCAAAAATCTCCCAACAAAGCAAATCCCAGGACCAGATGGTTTCAGTAACAAATTCTACCAAACGTTCAAAGAAGAATTAACACCGATCCTTCTCAAACTCTTCCAAAAAGCTCACTCTTGCTGCCACTGGGAGTGTGCACAGGAAACTGGCCGTGGGGTATGAGTGGGGCATGCAGAGCACTGCGGGTACCTTGTAGACAAGCTGGGGGGATTCATGGGTAAGGCTTACCAGTGGCTTGTGGGCATCCTGATGGAGTCTGTGATGCAGTTTGTAGCCTACACAACCCTGTGATATGTTCCAAGCCCTGCTTGCTGTTATTCCAACCCCTCACTGCTCCCAGGTGGTGCAGCTCAGGACTCAGTACTCTGGATGACACAAGAGAGAAATGGGCTTCTTTGGCAGCATTCCACAGGGGTGGGGAAGGTAGACAATCACTCACATGCTCTTACTTTCCCCAGTGGGAGAAACCACAGGCTGAGAAGGGATCTCTGGGCATCAAGCTGTGCTGTCTTGGGAGAGCAGTGACGGATAAGTCAAACTGTTCCTCATACTCTCTAGGGGGCATCCAAACTTAGAATTTGTTTCTGTTCCAGGGTGAACCGGAACTTCTCCACCAGACTCACGGACATTCACAAGGCTCTCTTGTCTGTGGGTAATATTCTAAGTCAGTGTTCTCCAAGGGATCCCAGACCACAGTCAAGAGGGACTGAAGCCAGTTGACAGGTCACTTCAGGGTCCACAGCTGGGACTGAGGTCTGAATGAATATTACCTGACACAAAGGAGGGCAAGATTCCTCCCAGGTCCCTTGTGTATGGTGCTGGATCCCACAGCCTGATGGACGCCAAATTATTGTTGTTGCAGGCTGGGGGTACAATCAGGGGATGTTTATTTGGTCATCTTCTTGGCATCACCCACCATGATGTTAGATTATTCAAAGAGGTGGGTAACGGTGAAATATTACAAACAGGTAATGTATTGATGAGATTACCCTTTGGAAAGATCAGCCTGGCTGAGGAGGGGAAGATGGATGGGGGGTAGGGTGTGGGTTGGATAAGAAGAGGAGAAACAGAAAGACCAGCTTTTCTAGTCTGAGCCAAGGAATTGGGAAGATGGGTAGAGAAAAGGAGACAAATTGGAGAAATGTTAACATATATAATCGACAGAAATTAGTGGTTTGTTGTGAAGAGGACAGGCAGAAATCAAAGATGACCCCCAGGTTGCTGGGCTGGAGGCTTGGGAAACTGGAATTCCCACATTGTCCTGTGAGTTAAGGATTACAAAGTGAATAACATTTTTTGCAGGAAGATGATAAGCTTTGATTTGGACATGTGAAGTTTAAGATGACTGTAGGTTGTATAAGAAGAGAAGTCCAATACATCATGGGCTCTGTGGATCTGAAGTTCAGTAGGAAAAAAATTTTTTTAACATCTTTATGGGAGTATAATTGTTTTACAATGGTGTGTTAGTTTCTGCTGTATAACAAAGTGAATCAGCTATACATATACATGTATCCCCATATCTCCTCCCTCTTGCATCTCCCTCCCACCCTCCCTATCCCACCCTTATAGGTGGACACAAATCACCAAGCTGATATCCCTCTGCTATGCATCTGCTTCCCACTAGCTATCTATTTTACATTTGGTAGCATACATATGTCCATGCTACTCTCTCACTTTGTCCCAGCTTACCCTTCTCCCTCCTCCTGTCCTCAAGTCCATTCTCTATGTCTGCATCGTTATCCGTGTCCTGCCCCTAGGTTCTTCAGAAGCATTTTTTTTTTTTAGATTCCATATATATGTGTTAGCATATGGTATTTTTCTCTTCCTGACTTACTTCACTCTGTATGACAGACTCTAGGTCCATCCGCCTCACTACAAATAACTAAATTCTGCTTCCTTTTATGGCTGAGTAATATTCCATTGTATATATGTGCCACAACTTCTTTATCCATTCATCTGTCGATGGACACTTAGGTTGCTTCCATGTCCTGGCTATTGTAAATAGAGCTGCAATGAACATCGTGGTACATGACTTTTTGAATTATGGTTTTCTCAGGGTATATGCCCAGTAGTGGGGTTGCTGGGTCGTATGGTAGGTTTTTTTTTTAGTTTTTTAAGGAACCTCCATACTGTTCTCCATAGTGGCTGTATCAATTTACATTCCCACCAACAGTGCAAGTGGGCTCCCTTTTATCCTCATCCTCTCCAGCATTTAATGTTTGTAGATTCTTTGATGATGGCCATTCTGACCAGTGTGAGGGGATACCTCATTGTAGTTTTGATTTGCATTTTCTAATGATTAGTGATGTTGAGCATCCTTTCATGTGTTTGTTGGCAATCTGTGTATCTTCTCTGGAGAAATGTCTATCTAGGTCTTCTGCCCATTTTTGGATTGAGTTGTTTGTTTTATTGGTATTGGACTGCATGAGCTGCTTGTATATTTTGGAGATTAATCCTTTGTCAGTTGCTTCGTTTGCAAACATTTTCTCCCATTCTGAGCGTTGCCTTTTCATTTTGTTTATTGTTTCCTTTGCTGTGTAAAAGCTTTTAAGTTTCCTTAGGTCCCATTAGTTTATTTTTGTTTTTATTTCCATTTCTCCAGGATGTGGGTCAAAAAGGATCTTGCTGTGATTTATGTCATAGAGTGTTCTGCCTATATTTTCCTCTAAGAGTTTGATAGTGTCTGGCCTTACATTTAGGTCTTTAATCCATTTTGAGTTTATTTTTGTGGATGGTGTTAGGGAGTGTTCTAATTTCATTCTTTTACATGTGGCTGTCCTGTATTCCCAGCTCCACTTACTGAAGAGGCTGTCTTTTCTCCATTGTACATTCTTGCCGCCTTTATCAAAGAAAAGGTGACCATATGTGTGTGGATTTCTCTCTGGGCTTTCTATCCTGTTCCATTGATCTATATTTCTGTTTTTGTGCCAGTACCATACTGTCTCAATTACTGTAGATTTGTAATATAGTCTGAAGTCGGGGAGCCTGATACCTCCAGCTACGTTTTTCTTTCTCAACATTGTTTGGTTATTCAGGGTCTTTTGTGTTTCCATACAAATTGTGAAATTTCGTGTTCTAGTTCTGTGAAGAATGCCATTGGTAGTTTGATAGGGATTGCATTGAATCTGTAGATTGCTTTAGGTAGTATAGTCATTTTCACAATGTTGGTTCTTCCAATCCAGTAACATGGTATATCTCTCTATCTGTTTGTCATCTTTAATTTCTTTCATCAGTGTCTTATAGTTTTCTGCATACAGGTCTTTTGTCTCCTTAGGAAGGTTTATGCCTAGGTATTTTATTCTTTCTGTTGCAATGGTATATGGGAGTGTTTCATTAATTTCTCTTTCATATTTTTCATCAGTAGTGTATAGGAATGCAAGAGATTTCTGTGCATTAATTTTGTATCCTGCTACTTTACCAAATTCATTGATTAGCTCTAGTAGTTTTCTGGTAGCATCTTTAGGATTCTCTATGTATAGTATCATGTCATCTGCAAACAGTGAGAGTTTTACTTCTTCTTTTCCAATTTGGATTCCTTTTATTTCTTTTTCTTCTCTGATTGCTGTGGCTAAAACTTCCAAAGCTATGTTGAAAAATAGTGGTGAGAGTGGGCAACCTTGTCTTGTTCCTGATCTTAGTGGAAATGGTTTCAGTTTTTCACCATTGACAACAATGTTGACTGTGGGTTTGTCCTATATGGCCTTTATTATGTTGAGGTCAGTTCCCTCTATGCCTACTTTCTGGACAGTTTTTATGATAAATCGGTGTTGAATTTTGTCAAAAGGTTTTCTGTATCTATTGAGATCATCATATGGTTTTTCTCCTTCAATTTGTTAATATGATGTATCACATTGATTGATTTGCATATATTGAAGAATCCTTGCATTCTTGGGGTAAACCCCACTTGATCATGGTGTTTGATCATTAATGTGCTGTTGGATTCTGTTTGCTAGTATTTTGTTGAGGATTTTTGCATCTATGTTCATCAGTGATATTGGCCTGTAGTTTTCTATTTTTGTGACATCTTTGTCTGGTTTTAGAATCAGAGTGATGGTGGCCTTGTAGAATGAGTTTGGGAGTGTTCCTCCTTCTGCTATATTTTGGAAGAGTTTGAGAAGGATAGGTGTTAGCTCTTCTTTAAATGTTTGATAGAATTCGCCTGTGAATCCATCTGGTCCTGGACTTTTGTTTGTTGGAAGATTTTTAATCAAAGTTTCAATTTCAATGCTTGTGATTTGTCTGTTTATGTATTCTATTTCTTCCTGGTTCAGTCTTGGAAGGTTATACCTTTCTAAGAATTTGTCCATTTCTTCCAGGTTGTCCATTTTATTGGCATATAGTTGCTTGTTGTAATCTCTCATGATCCTTTGTATTTCTGGAGTGTCATTTGTTACATCTCCTTTTTCATTTCTAATTCTATTAATTTGTGTCTTGTCCCTTTTTCCTTGATGATTCTGGCTAATGGTTTATCAATTTTGTTTATCTTCTCAAAGAACCAGCTTTTAGTTTTATTGATCTTTGCTATCGTTTCCTTCATTTCTTTTTCATTTATTTCTGATCTGATCTTTATGTTTTCTTTCCTTCTGCTAATTTTGGGATTCTTTTGTTCTTCTTTCTCTAATTTCTTTAGGTGTAAGGTTAGGTTGTTTATTTGAGATGTTTCTTGTTTCTTGAGGTAAGACTGTATTACTATAAACTTTCCTCTTAGAACAGCTATTGCTGCATCCTATAGGTTTGGGGTCGTCATGTTTTCATTGTAATTTGTATTTAGGTATTTTTTGATTTCCTCTTTGATTTCTTCAGTGATATCTTGGTTATTTAGTAGTGTATTGTTTAGCCTCCATGTGTTTCTGTTTTTACAGATTTTTCCCTGTAATTGATATCTAGTCTCATAGCATTGTGGTCGCAAATGTTACTTGATATGATTTCAATTTTCTTAAATTTACCAAGGTTTGATTTATGACCCAAGATATCATCTATCCTGGAGAATATTCCATGAGCACTTGAGAAGAAAGTGTATTCTTTCGTTTTTGGATGTAATGTCCTAAAAATAGCAACCAAGTCTATCTTGCTTCATGTATCATTTAAAGCTGTGTTTCCTTATTCATTTTCATTTTTGATGATCTGTCCATTGGTGAAAGTGGAGTGTTAAAATCCCGTATTACGTTTGTGTTACTGTCGATTTCCCCTTTTATGGCTGTTAGCAGTTGCTTTATGTGTTGATGTGCTCCTGTGTTGGGTTCATAAATATTTACAATTGTTATATCTTCTTCTTGGATTGATCCCTTGATCATTATGTAGTGTCTGTCTTTGCCTCTTGTAATAGTCTTAATTTTAAAGTCTATTTTGTCTGATATGAGAATTGCTACTGCAGCTTTCTTTTGATTTCCATTTGCATGGAATATCTTTTACCATCCCCTCATTTTCCATCTGTATGTGTCCCTAGGTCTGAAGTGAGTGTCTTGTAGGCAGCATATATATGGCTCTTGTTTTTGTATCCATTCGACCAGTCTATGTCTTTTGGTTGGAGCGTTTAATCCATTTACATTTAAGGTAATTATCGATATGTATGTTCCTATTACCATTTTCTTAATTGTTTTGGGTTTGTTATAGTAGGTCTTTCCCTTCTCTTGTGTTTCCTGCCTAGAGAAGTTCCTTTAGCATTTGTTGTAAAGATGGTTTGGTGGTGCTGAATTCTCTTAACTTTTGCTTGTCTGTAAAGGTTTTAACTTCTCTGTCATATCTGAATGAGATCCTTGCTGGGCAGATTAATCTTGGTTGTAGGTTTTTCCCTTCCATCACTTTAGATATTTCCTGTCATTCCCTTCTGACTTGCAGAGTTTCTGCTGAACGATCAGCTGCTAACCTTATGGGAGTTCCCTTGTATGTTATTTTTTGTTTTTCCTTTGCTGCTTTTAATATTTTTTCTTTGAATTTAATTTTTGATAGCTTGATTAATATGTATCTTGGCATGTTTCCCCTTGGATTTATCCTGTATGGGACTCTGTGCTTCCTGGACTTGATTGACTATTTCCTTTCCCATATTAGGGAAGTTTTCAACTATAATCACGTCAAGTATTTTCTCAGTCCCTTTTTTTTTTTTTCTCTCTTCTTCTTCTGGGACTCCTATAATTCAAATGTTGGTCTGTTTAATGTTGTCCTAGAGGTCTCTGAGACTGTCCTCAATTCTTTTCATTCTTTTTTCTTTATTATGCCCTGTGGTAGTTATTTTCACTATTTTATCTTTCTGGTCACTTATCCGTTCTTCTGCCTCAGTTATTCTGCTATTGATTCCTCCTAGCGAATTTTTAATTTCATTTATTGTGTTGTCATCATTGTTTGTTTGCTGTTTTGTTCTTCTGGGTCCTTATTAAACCTTTCTTGTATTTTCTCCATTCTATTTCCAAGAGTTTGGATCATCTTTACTACCATTGCTCTTAATTCTCTTTCAGGTAGACTGCCTACTTCCTCCTCATTTGTTTGTTCTGGTGGGTTTTTACCTTGCTCCTTCATCTGTTGTGTATTTCTCTGTCTTCTCATTTTGCTTATCTTACTGTGTTTGGAGTCTCCTTTTAGCAGCCTGCAGGTTCGTAGTTCCCGTTGTTTTTGATGTCTGCCCCCAGTGGGTAAGGTGGTCCAGTGGGTTGTGTAGGCTTCCTGGTGGAGGGGACTGGTGCCTGTGTTCTGGTGGATGAGGCTGGATCTTGCTTTTCTGGTGGGCAGGACTTCATCCGGTGGTGTGTTTTGAAGCGTCTGTGACCTCATTATTAATTTAGGCAGCGTCTCTGCTAATGGGTGGGGTTGTGTTCCTGTCTTGCTAGTTGTTTGGCGTAGGGTGTCCAGCACTGTAGCTTGCTGGTCGTTGAGTAGAGCTGGATCTTAGCATTGAGATGGAGATCTCTGGGAGAGCTTTCGCGTTTTGGTATTTCGTGGGGCAGGGAGGTCTCTGGTGGACCAATATCCTGAACTCGGGTCTCCCACCTCAGAGGCTCAGGCCTGACACCCAGCTGGAGCACCAAGACCCCATCAGCCACATGGCTCAGAAGAAAAGTGAGACAAAATAAACAAACAAAATAAAATAAAGTTATTAAAATAAAAATTATAAATTAAAAAAATTAAAATGTAATAAAATATTTTAAAATAGAAAGGAGAGAACAACCAAACCAAAAAACAAATCCACCAATGATAACAAGTGCTAAAAACTATACAAAAATAAATAAATAAATAAGGACAGAAAGAACCCTAGGACAAATGGTAAAAGCTATACAGACAGAATCACACAAAGAAGGATACACGTACACACTCACAAAAAGAGAAAAAGGATAAAAATATATATATATAGAAAAAAAGAAAAAAAAGGAAGAGAGCAACCAAATCAATAAACAAATCTATCAATGATAATAAACTCTAAATACTAAACTAAGGTAAACGTAAAACCAGAAACAGATTAGATGCAGAAAGCAAACCCCAAGTCTATAGCTGCTCCCAATGTCCACCGCCTCAACTTGGGATGATTCGTTGTCTGTTCAGCCATTCCACAGATGCAGGTACATCAAGTTGACTGTGGAGAGTTGATCCACTGCTCCTGAGGCCGCTGGGAGAAATTTCCCTTTCTCTTCTTTGTTCGCACAGCTCCTGGGGTTCAGCTTTGTATTTGGACCCGACTCTGTGTGTAGGTCACCTGAGGACATCTGTTCTTGCTCAGACAAGATGGGGTTAAAGGAGCAGCTGATTCGGGGGCTCTGGCTCACTCAGGCCGGGGGGAGGGAGGGGCACGGATGCGGGCAAAGCCTGCGGCGGCAGAGGCCAGCAGGACGTTGCACCAGCCTGAGGCGCGCCGTGCGTTCTCCCGGGGAAGTTGTCCCTGGATCCCGGGACCCTGGCAGTGGCGGGCTGCACAGGCTCCGGGAGAGGAGGTGTGGATAGTGACCTGTGCTCACACACAGGCTTCTTGGTGGCGGCAGCAGCAGCCTTAGCGTCCCATACCCGTCTCTGGGGTCCACGCTGATAGCTGTGGCTCGCGCCCATCTCTGGAGTTCGTTTAAACGGTGCTCTGAATCCCCTCTCCTCATGCACCCGGAAGCAATGGTCTCCTGTCTCTCCGGACTCCCTCCCAGCTAGCTGTGGTGCACTAACCCCCTGCAGGCTGTGTTCACGGCGCCAACCCCAGTCCTTTCCCTGGGATCCTACTGAAGCCTGAGCCTCAGCTCCCAGCCCTGCCTGCCCCGGCGGGTGAGCAGACAAGCCTCTCGGCCTGGTGAGTGCCGGTCGGCACCAATCCTCTATGCGGGAATCTCTCCGCTTTGCCCTCCGCGCCCCTGTTGCTGCGCTCTCCTCTGTGGCTCCGAAGCTTCCCCCCTGCCACTCCTCATCTCTGCCAGTGAAGGGGCTTCTAGTGTGTGGAAACCTTTCCTCCTTCACAGCTCCCTCCCTCCCAGAGGTGCAGGTGCCACCCCTATTCTTCTGTCTGTTTTTTCTTTTGCCCTACCCAGGTACATGGGGAATTTCTTGCCTTCTGGGAAGTCTGAGGTCTTCTGCCAGCATTCAGTAGGTGTTCTGTAGGAGTTGTTCCACATGTGGATGTATTTTTGATGTATTTGTGGAGAGGAAGGTGATCTCCACATCTTACTCCTCTGCCATCTTGAAGGTCCCCCGCTCAGTAGGAAAATTTGAGCTGGAGAGGTGGATTTCATTGTGCGTTGGTGGTTGAGTGAGACCATGAGGTGAGACAGGTATCTTAGACATCATGGATGACGCTGAGAGCCTGGAGCCAAACTTAGCCAAAATCCAACATGTAAGGGAATTCGAGGACCACAAGAAGCCCTCTGAAGAGACAGCAAAGCAGTAGGAAGAGGAAAGGTGTGGTCTTTTGACGGCCAAAGGAAGATGTGGTCACAGCACGGGACAAGGCTAAGCAGGCAAGGAGGAGAAGGATGAATCACGTCCCTTGGGGATGATCCACCAGTGATCCATTGGTGTCCTTGGCAAGAACAATCACAGTGGATGGTGAAAGCAGGAACTGGTGGTAGGGGTGGGCAGATGAAGGGTCAGTTAGGGGAGTCCACCATGTCAACCTTGCTCCATAGCAATTTGACATCAGAGGCAGGAAATTGGAGAAAGGAGACCTTGAGAATCAATTAGGACAAAGTGAGGATTTTCATTCCAGTTTTTAAAAAATGAGAGACTTGAGCATGTTCAAATAATAAAAGTCACAAAGAAAAAGAAGTTGAAGATAACAGATAGAAGAAATTAATCAGAGATGGTGAGATGGGGATGGAAGGGATGCTGAGCACAAGAGGGGGCGCCCTTTGACCAGAAGCGTGGCACATATCCCACCCTAGAGAGAGGACAAGAGGATGAGAGTATGGCTCTAAGCATGTGGTCAGAAGGTGAGGGAGCTTGTCTCAGATGACTCCTATTTTCCCTGTGCTGCAGAGAGATGTTATCTACTGGATCCATCTTGGGGAAGCAAAAGGATCAGAAGTCTAGGACAGGGGAGACAAGAAGACATTGGGAAACCTCAAAGTTCTAGCAGGCATGAGTGGGGTCCCTAGGGGACTGGAGGACAGGTCACTGACCTGTGTAGGGGTGTGGTTTCCAAGTATCTCCACAGTCCAGACATAGACAAAAAGAGGGCAGACTGCTGGATGATATGGTAGTCAAAGATCCCCCCTAGGTACAGGGATGGAGGAAACATGAGTGGCCAGCACAAAGGAAAAATGACTCTATTGAAAATAATGACCAGGGAGTTGTTCAAATTATGGGATTTTTATGTTTCAGGCTGAGGAAATCAGGAGTGATGACAGGAGAGGCTGATGGGGAAAGATAGAGGTATCTGGAAACAAGATGGTACCTCGAGTTTGAATAGGCTAGCATACCTTGAGTTTGAACACACAGGGTGATTTGTATATTGCTGTATTCCTTCCTGCCATGCAGTTATCTCTGGTGACTTTGGAGTCAGCAGGCTTCAGCAGGCTTGGCTTGACACTTAATGGTAACACAGCCTTGGCCAAATTACCTGACATTGGGGTTTCCCTGGTGGCGCAGTGGTTGAGAGTCCGCCTGCCGATGCAGGGGACACGGGTTCGTGCCCCGGTCCGGGAAGATCTCATATGCCACGCAGCGGCTGGGCCCATGAGCCACGGCCATTGAGCCTGCCCATCTGGAGCCTGTGCTCCGCAGCGGGAGAGGCCACAACAGTGAGGAGGGGCCCGTGTACCGCAAAAAAAAAAAAAAAAAAAAGTTACCTGACATTGTTAACTACCTTGGCACTTAAACGACCAGAGAGCATCTTCTCTAAATGACCATTAGTTACAACTACTATAATACTACTGTTACCATATGTCCAAGGCTGGGTTCCACAGCCCCACTGCACTGCCCACCCTCCAGGCCACACCAGACACCTGCTCTGATATCTAAGTGTGTGAACTTCTACTGGCCCCATGGTGCTGCATGAGGGCTGGGGTTGAGATGGCTGAGGAAGCACACTGAAGCAGTTGCCACCATGGGTATCAAGATTCACTCCTCTGCAAGGAGGACATAATCGACCACTGTGCATTTCAAGAGCCCCATCCATTGCCCAGACGTCCAGAGCATCCTCTTTCTGGGCAGAGTTGTCAATCCTAATAAGCAATGAAAGTGAAATCACAATTTGCAAAGAAAACTGTACCAGGACTCGCAAAACAGATATGCCATACCCAACAGGTACTCTCTAAGTCCAGAATTCATTAACAGCAGCTTGTTCAGACCCATGTGTCCCAAGATAAGCCCACAGCAAGCTGTTTTAAGAGTGACGCCGCAGACTCACGGGCTATAAAGATAAGAGCCTTGACTTCTCATCTAGTTTATAAAATCTGACCACACTTTCTAACTATCACGCTAAAGCCACTGTGAACTGAGTCCAGCCAATGAAATCTTTTATTTCTCCTAACTTCCCTGTTTGAAACATTACTGAGATGTTGTCAAAGTGATCGTCCCTACCACTCAGCAAGTTTAACTAAGCCCAGATCTGTGTGATCCATGGGGTGCCTTGGTGGTCTATGTGAGGTACTGCAACATTAAGAAAGTCTAGAATTCCCTGCAGAGGAGGGAGTTGCCCAGCTAAGGTGCAGAGAACAGGAGAGTCAGGACATCAGGGCTCCAAGCCCAGCTGAGTTCTGGAATGCTAAGTGATCCTGGGAGCTGCTTTGTGCTCCCTGAACCTCCGTCATCTGTGTGTGAAGCTCTATAAAAACATGGCAGCTAGTAAAATGGTTAACGTTGAGTCCTCTTGGCTGCAATCCACCCACTTCCTTGGACCCAGTGCTTTCTTTGCACGATTCAACACGACTCTGCCTAAATGGAACAGAACATAGTCAGGAGACAATCGTAGGAATTAAGGAGAAGAGGGTAGTAGACCGACAGGGGATATAGATGTGAAGGTAGAGAAAAAGGGACATTTTGAGACACAGTTAGGAGGTTCCATGGATTGGACTGAGTAATCAAGTATTCATGAAGAAATAAGGACAGTCTGTAGTAAAGGTGACATTCAGGTTGCCAGCTTAGGAGCTAAAGAAACTGGAGGGAGCCATTTGGAGAGATGGGTAACGTAGGGAGAGGACGGTGATTTGTGAGCAAGAGGCTGAGCTCCCATATTGACCTGAGATGCCTGGCTGGCATCCGCGACGAAAAGAGCAGTGAGCATTTGCTTCTACAGATCTGGCATTCAGCAAGGAAATCTGAGCAGGGCCTGGAAATCTGCTAATGCAGAGGAGAGACGAGACTTCCTGGTGAGAGCGTGTAGAGAGGGGAGCCTGGGACCCCGTCATCAGGAATGACCACACTTAGGGGACAAGGAAAAGGAAGAGAGGGCACCCAAAGAGACAGAGAAGGACTAGGAAGAGGGGACACGTGGGGAGAGAGGAAAGGACAGTGTCCACAGGATAGGCTGGACCTACCAACTGGGGTCTTTGGCCGCTCACAGGAGCAATGGCAGTTGAGACATGCGGGGAGGAAGCAGATTGTAGAGTTTCGAAGAGAATCAGTGGTGCACAGGGGTACAGCAAGGGGAGACATTTCTTTCTAGCAATTTGTCATCAAAGACAAAGAGAAACAAGGGGGAGCTGGAGGGGAAAAGAGAGGAAGACATATATTTTTGAAAACTGAAAGTTGAGTGAAAAGTGAGCACGTTTAAATGCTGCTGATAAGAAGCCTAGAGAAAAGAAATGGTTGACAAGTCATGGAAGGAAGATATTAATCAATAGCTAGTAATCAAGTTGTATCGCACACTGATGGGGCCTTGAGCTGCAGGGGACCTGCAGGAACAACCAGTGGGAGGTTTCCTGTCTCATGGGCAGACAAGCACCTGGAGACCAGAGTCCAAGGGTCCTGGGAGATGCTGGGACGTAGAGGATCCTGGGAAGATCTTGGTCCACAGAGGCCCCTGGAGGGAGGGCTGACTTAGACTCTCTGACTAGCCAAGCTGAGTCTGCCTGTCCCTGGGGCTGAGCTAGAGCAGGAAAACCAGAGAACTAAGGTCTGTCCCAGGAACCTCCTAGAGGCTCAACACAACCAGTGTAGGGAGAGAGACCACTTGTCCTTCACAATTCTACCTAAAAAAATCTAGTGTGGGGCTTCCCTGGTGGCGCAGTGGTTGAGGGTCCGCCTGCCGATGCAGGGGACATGGGTTCGTGCCCCGGTCTGGGAGGATCCCACATGCTGCGGAGCGGCTGGGCCCGTGAGCCATGGCCGCTGAGCCTGCATGTCCGGAGCCTGTTCTCCACAACGGGAGAGGCCACAATGGTGAGAGGCCCGTGTACCGCAAAAAAAACAAAACAAAACAAACAAACAAAAAAGAAACATTCTGTAGGGCGGATTCCACTCTGTGCCTCTTACAGATACTGCTGGCTGCCAGCAGTCCTTGGCTTGTGTCAGGCGCTCGCAGCAGGTACACAAGGTATAGGCGCTTCTGTTCAGACAGGCTGTCTGCTAGATGATCTGCTCATCTGGTCATGAATCCGCCCCCCACCAGGCTCTGGGTTCAGTCCTGACTCCACCACCTACCAGCTGCTTGACCTTGGGCAGCTCCCTCACCTTCCCAAGCCTCTGTTTTCTTCTCTGTCAAATGGGGATGTGAAAACAGTGCCTTCCTTCCTCACTGGGCTGTGGTGAGGATGAAAAAAATATTCTGTAGATCAGGAGAAGAATTTGAAAAAGAATAGATACATGTATATGTATAACTGAATCACTTTATTGTACACCTGAAACTAAAACATTGTTAATCAATTGTACTCCAATATAAAATAAAAAGTTTAAATAATTTTAAAAAAGAGGTCATGACCCTGAAGCATTTGCACAGTGCCTGGCACAGAGCAGACACTCCGAGAATTAGTAATATCACTTATTACTATTACTTTTGTCATTGTTGTTGTCCTTTCCTGCCCCTGTTTCCAGACCAAGGAGCCCCGAGGATGGAGATCTGTCGGTGGTGGCTGCCGATCACCGTGTTCATGGCTGTGGCTCACTGTCTGGCCCTGGTTAACCAAGAAGATTCTGATCTCACCAACTCCAGCCCCCAGGACAGCCTTGGACTGCCCCAAAATCTCTGAGAGCAATGTAGGCTTTGCCTTCAGCCTCTACAGACATGTGGCTTTGGGTGCCTCTGGACAGAACACTCCCTTCTCCCCAGTAACCATCTCTTTGGTCTTGGACGTGTTCTTCCTTGGGGCCCCAACACCCAGCAGAACCCACCTCTTGGAGGGCCTGGTTCAACCTCAACGTGGGGTCCGAGGCCCAGATCCAGGAGGGCTTCCAGGATCTGCTGTTCAGATACCCTGACCGTGGGCCGGTGCACATTCAACGGCCCGGGCCCCTGGAGGCCACGCAGTAACAGGTGGAGGCCCAGAAAAGCATCCACAAGCATGCAGAGACAGATCCAAGGGAAGTTCGAGGCCTGCGTGGAAGAGCTCGGGATGACACTACAGCAGTCCTGGAGAATCACGTGCTCCTCAGAGGTGAGAGAACATATATCCAATGTGGAATCTCCATCTTGGAATCAGGGCTGTAATACATCACAACCCTACTTTCCACAGCATCTGAGAAGCCTCCCTTGCTGACTTAGACATAGGGGGCAATAATTTTCTGCCCACTGAATGCTTGATGTATCTGCTTGTACACCTCCAGTGATGGGGAGCTCATCATCTGTCCCATTTTATTGCTACTTGTTGAGTTTCTTTCAAAGAAGTATTTGCACCTTCAGTGTGCAAACTGCCTGGGGAGATTGTTTAAAATCCTGCACTTACCCCAGGAGACTCTGATTTACGGCAGGGGGAAGTCAGGGACAGTGTATTTAAGCTCTCCTTCCTTCCCCTCTCTGGTGACTCTTCTGCAGGAGGGCTGTGATCGCCACTTGAAGTAACCCTGGAAGCAAGCACTAAATTAAGGGGCATGAGTCCCCTTCCTCTGGCAGGTCCCAGGAGGCACGGGTTAGAACAGGAAGAATCCCAAAGCCTCAAGGTCTTTTATTTCCTCCAAAAGAGCCAAGAGGATTGTATGCTTCCCTCCTTAATCATGCTCTTAATTCAGCATCGAATTCATTCTCCTCACATTTGTACAGTGCTCTGTGGGTCTCAAGTGGTTTTGACAGCCACAGTCTCCCGTTGCAGAGCACAGGCTCCGGACGCGCAGGCTCAGTGGCCGTGGCTCATGGGCCCAGCCGCTGCGTGGCATATGAGATCTTCCCGGACCGGGGCACGAACCCGTGTCCCCTGCATCGGCAGGCGGACTCTCAACCACTGCGCCACCAGGGAAGCCCGACAGATTATTTCTTAAAGAAGAAAAGTTATTTCCTGAGCCAGTAAGGCATTACTCACATACACATCTATGAACACTTGTCGTGTGTCATATGTGTTTACACATGCACACACAATCGAAATATGAAGGCTTTATTATCATGACCAGGCATGGGACATTATTAACTTCTATTGAATTTTCTTCACATCCCAACAAGGTAGACTGTTGTGTCCATTAAGAGATAAGAAAACTGAGGCACAAAGATTAGGTAACTTGCCCCAGATCTGAAAGCCTGGCAGAGCCTCGCCTTCAGATCCACACCTACCTTCAGAGCAGCTTGTACCACAGTGATACATATTTTCCTCTAAAATTAACCACCTTCCAGAGAGGCTGAGGAGACCACAGAGAGCAGTAGTATTTACATATCATAATACTATTACACTATTGTAAAATATTCATCCCCATTTTACAAACAAGGAGACAGAAGCTCAGGGTGGTCAGGGGCTCAGCGCCCCCAGGGTCACACAGGTAATAAAGGACATCAGGAGTAGGTTATGGAGCCAGGCTTGATGTGCAGAGTGTAGACTCCACATTCCCATGGGCTGCCAAAAGGGTGGCCCCCTGCCTGCTCTCAATTCTCTCCAAAGGTGACATTGACATTTGTCTTCACCACGGGGTATGTTCAATCCCCACATATTTGCAATTTTCCAAAGCAAACCTCTGAAAAAATAACAAAGCTGGAGGCATCCCATTTCCTGATTTCAAACTGTATGACAAAGCTATAGTAATCAAACAGTACGGTACTGGCATAAATATTCACATAGATGAAAGGAACAGAATAAAGAGCCCAGAAGTTGACTCTTGCACATACAGTCAATTAATATTTGACTAGGGATCAAAAAACCAATCAATGGGGAAAAGATATTCTCTTCAAAAAATGGATTTGAGAAACTAGATAATCACATGCAGCGTCCCTGCTGGGTGTGCAGCCTCAGGTTAGGGATGCGGTCAAGTCACCTCTATTAGCTGTCCCTTAGGACTTGGACCACGCTGCAGCTCTGGTGCCTGTCGCCCCACCTCCTGAATCTTTCCTAAGGTCACACAAACGGGCCCAAGGTTACAGGGTCTTAAAACACACAAGCCGACTCCAGCCCAGATCACACCACCCTGAAGACTAAACTGCAGAAAGGCCATCTGCACCCCCTCTCGCTCTCCCTCCCTCCCCCTGCAGCCCAGAGCAGGCCTCCCCTCATTCTGTTCACCCTGCCCTTGCCCCATCCCCTGTGCCTTTAGATCACTGCATCCCATGGACCATTGATCCTTCCCCTACCCCTAAGTCCCCTCCGCTGTCCCCTGGGTACCTCTTCTGTGGTCCTGGGGTGACAGCTTTCCTCCCATGCCCCTCCCTCCTCCCCACTCTGTTCCTTCTCCTCGGTGACCCCTCTATCAGGTGCCCTTCCCTTCTCACCCCATGGCATTCAGCTTAGGGGACCTCCTCCCCTCAGCGCTCACCTGCCCATCCTGGGGGACGAATCCTCATGCTTCCCTCCAGCCCTGATTCTCTGCTGACCTCCCCTGAGCAGATCCCTTGGCTGCCTCCAGGGAACCACATATCTGGGATCTGAATGTGAGGGTGTCCCCTGCCCTCCTCCCAACATGCTCCTCCTGCTGGGGGTCCTTCCTCAGGGGATGCTCTGCCATCTCCCAGGAGCCAAACCCAGATGCGGGTTATTTGCCCTTCTTCCCCACGTCCACTCACAGAAACATGGGTTCTCTTCACAGCCTTCCACTCATCCCTGCTCTCCTTCTCCATCCTGGGCTTTGGCCCCATTTCCTGCAGCATCCCCTTTAATGTCCAGCCTGCATCCCTATCCTGGCCCTGAATTGCTTCTCTACACAGCAGCTGGAGTCATTTTTCTACTATGCCCATCTGCTCAGAGAGACTCTATGTTTAAATTCCTTTAAAGCTGCCTAGGACTCTATGGAACCTTTCCAGCATCCTTACTGAGCTGCCAGGCCCCCAGTGGTCCAGCGGTTCCATCATGGCCCCATCACCTCTGCAGGCCCTCCGCTTCCTGCTCCGGGTCTGCCCAGCTTCCTTCAGTTTCTTGAAAATGTCTTTCTCCTGCCAAAGACATTCTCCTCTCTGTTTACCCTACCGCATTTTATTCTTCCTCTGATGGCAGCACAAAAAGCACCTCCTCCAGGAATGGCTCGCCGACTTCCCAGGCTGAGTTTGATCCTCTTCTATCAGCCTCCAGAGCCTTGTTTCATCATCCATGTTTTGCATCAGTTCCTAAGTCCCATAAGGGTCACTGCTGTGAAAATCTTTGAGGGCAGATTCATTCTGTGGTTTAGAGAGTTCCTCTGATCCAGGAGGTTGGGATAACATCCTTCCGGCAATAATTAGTAGCTGTGTGGCCTTGGGGAAAATGACTGAGCCTCTCTGTTCCTCAGTTTCCTCAGCGGTGAAATGGGATGAGTAACAGCAAGTATCTCATGTGATCATTTCAAGGACTAAACGGGTTATTCCAGGTAGAGGTCTGAGCAGGCTGCCTGGCAGAGACATCTCAACCGTTCAGTTGTGGGTGACGTCATCATCTATGCCGGGAGCTGATCTTCCTGGAGATGACACAGCCCCCTATCACATCAGGGGGATGAAGAACCAAGTGCGTTCCTTTTATTGCAGGTGTGTGTTTATTGACCTTTTGCTCCCATACCCCTGTTCTGGCTGCTGAGGGGATCCTCTGTCAGGGAAGTATGTGGAACTCGTCAGGTGGTGGAGTAGCTCGTCTGGGAACCTGGAAGTAGTTGGTCTCCCAGGTTGAGGTGCTGGGGGGCAGCAGGGGAGATCCTGGGGGGAGGCCCAGCTCAGCTGCAGGAGTGAGGGGTCCAGGGGCTGTTCCAGAAGAGGTAAGGGTCGGAGCCCCTGCAATGTCAGCACGAGGGCACATCCAGGGGCCTGGGGGATGGAAGAGTGAACCTGGACCTAGGGCCATAGTGCCCGGAAGTGGGCATCAGGCAGCAGGGGCCCCTCCCAGCCCTGGGCCTGAGGTCCAGTGGGCTTGGTCACAAGCACGAAGCCTGCTCCTGGGCTGGCTGGTGAGGCTGAGACAGAGGGGCCTAGACTCTGGGGTGGGCTGAGCGTGTGTGGGAGGTCGGGGGGTTTGGCCTCGGGGCCCAGGCAGTGGCAGGAGCATGGAGTCAGGCAGATCAGCATGGAGACACACAGAAAAGAGTCCAGTCCAAGGAAGGTGGTTTATTGCTGTTGTAGGGCTCAGAGCCTCCTTCTAACCAGGACACAGACTCCCTGGGCATGTGAAACCCCCAGCAGAGTCACTGTCACCTTCACAAGGGTGAGCAGGTGGGACCAGACAGGGGGATCCTCGGGGCACAGGGACCAGGCTTCCCCCAGGGAGCTGGGCACCCAGCTCCTTAGTGACGGGACCCGCTACTCAGTGGAGAGCTCTAGGCTTGACTGGGGTTGGTGACTTTGCCCAAAAAGATGATGCTCTGGGTGTCTTTACTGAGTGTGGGAAGCATAAAGGGCCTGTTGAAATGCATAGTGATCACTTCTCCAGTTTTGTAGATCAAGTTGCTTCCCATGGCAGCAGCTCCTTCCATGCCCTCCTTGCCCACGTCAAGCACAGCGCTGCGGACCACCGGGGGGACCCCAGAGCATTACCCACCAGAGACGAGGTGGGTGGGAGGTGAGCAGCTGCCTGAGTGCCTCTAAGGGGACTGACACTCATCCACCTTCTGCCGCTGGCCGTCACTGTGCTGGCAACCTGTTCAACTTGTTTGTTTCTCCCAACAAATGTCAGCTGGTTTGCAGTCGTGATGCACAGATGTGCAAAATGCAGTCAAAGGCTGTGAGTGCTGGGCCCAGGGTCAGAGAGGAAAAGAGCAGGGCTTCCCTGATCTGGATCCCTCTCTGTCTGAGTCCAAAACAGCCCCCATTTTAGGGGAGGGGGCAGCTGTCACAGGCACAGGCAAATGTCCACAGTCCCTCCATGTCGAAGTAGCAGATGAGCGGACACTGCTTTCTGCTCCTCTCCTGCCCTAGCGCTCAGTTACTTTGCATAGGAAATGGCTTCCCATCCCTGGGCCCCGCAGGCCCCTTGGCACATGGGCCTCCTTTGCCAGGTCCTTTGGCAGGTGGGGTGCAGGGGAGACTGCAGGGCTGCCCAGCCTCCCCCATTCACTGACTTCTCTGCTTCTAGGATCACAGTACCAGGGGCCCTGGTGTTCCTGTCCTGTGCTCTTAGTACATTTCCATCACGATGGCCCTGTAGCTGTTGTTAGTACCTATTACCTCTTACCTGCTCTGCTAGGCATAGCACATGAGCCAAGAACTACAATGCTCGTTTTAAAGATGAAGGAAGTGAGGGGTACAGGACTTGAATTATTTATCGCATAGGCAGTAAAAGTTGGAGTATGAGACGGGGGTTCACAGCTGATTCCGCCCCAGGCCCTCCCGCTAGATGGGCTTCCATGTCACAGTATGTTGCAGGGAAGGTGGGACCACCCCCAGGATGGTCGTAACCAAGCCCTTCTGCGGAGTCCAGGGAAGGTGACTGAGTAAAGAGAAATACAGTTATTTTACTCATTCAAGTTTACCCAAAAGTCTGGCTGGCCTTCACCATTCAAGCTCCCATGTGGAGATGAATTGTCCAAAGTTTAAACACCCACCTGGGAAACCATCAGCGCCTCTGCATCTTTAATGCCTGACTGGCCAGCTGCCGGGGGGGGGAAGACTTTCCCCATGCCCATCTGGTGAAGGAAGTATTGCAGATCATAATCGCTGGAGATGGAAAACTTTGGAAGGAGGGGGTGAACTCTTGTTCTAGGAAATGAGAAAAATAAACCTGAACGTCTGCTGGACTCAGAGCCTGCCTTTCTCCCATGTCTCGGCGTGGTCTTCCTTGGTTTCTGCTCCAACCACCCACTTCTTGCTGGAAATACGGACTCTTTTCCACATTTTCTTTACCCCTCCTCCTTACTCTCCTTAAACTGTGAATTATGCATTCCCATCGGCAGGAGTCTAAAATGCCAGGCAGTGCACCAGCACCACACCTGGCCCTGCTTCACCCCTGCAAGCCTGTAGGGTGCAGGAAACACCCTAACTCCAGCAGCTGGGAGACTTTGCTGGGACAGCTGCTCCAAGGGCACCAGGAAGGCTTCCTGCAGGAGGTGGCATGGACCCTGAGTCCCGGAGGAGTGAACGGAGCTGACTGGGTGAAGAGGAGTCCAGGAGGCAGGAGGATGCACTTGCAGTAAAGAGGGAAGAAAGAAGGGCTGCCCCACAGCACAGAGGCAGCCTGAGTGCGGGCAGTGGGGAGGGGAGGGGCCGGGAAGGGGCTTGGGCAGGATGTGGAGGGCTGGGGACTGCATTCAAGGGCCTTGGGGACCTGAATCAACCAATCCAACATGTCTATCTTGTCTTCCCAGTGAGCTCCTTGAGGGCAGGGATGCATCCGCTTCTGAGCAGAGGTGGCAGCAGGTTCTTGGAGCACCAGATGCCTCCTCTCTCTCTGTCTCTATTTCCCTTAAGACTCTTCTCACCGTATCAGCTCTTACAGATGCCAAATACGAGGAGGCTGTGGCTCCCATTGAACGTTGAGTCCCTTGGGAGCAGGGAGGTACCTATTCCTCCTCATAGGCCATCTTTCCTCCCTCCCTCCCACCCTCCCCCCTCCTTTATCCATTCATTCAACAGTTCCCTAGTGAGCGCCCTCCATGGGCCAGGAGCCTGTAGATGCTGGTTCCCCCAGTGCTTGTAAATCAAAGATGTCTGATGAATATTCTATCCATTTACAACTATTCACTGAGCCCCCGCCCTGTGGTAGCTCTTGGTACTGGAGGAAGGAAAGGGTAGGGAAGGCAGTACATGCAGGGGGAGGGTGGGTCCCGTGTCCTGGAGTCTCCTGGGATCTGCAGTGAGGAGGGGCTGAGAGTCAGGCAGCCCCAAGGCGCCCGGTCCCCTGGACAGGGGTTGGGGAAGGGACCGCAGCCTCAATGTCACGTCTAGGCAGGTCTCTCATTCTTTGCGGTTTATAACGTACTTGCCACACCCGCTGCCCCTAGGATCTGCATAGCTGCCCACAGCCTTCCCTATCTCCCCCGCAGCGGACACTGCGCCCACAAGTGCCTCTCCCTCTGCCGTCCCCCTTGTTATTGGTCTCCGGATTCCACGTCCTGGCCTGTGTGTCTGCGCTCAGTTTATCCAGAGCCCGACCCCTTCCGCCCTTCCTGGTTCCTCCTGGTGCATCCCCAGCGGCTCCCCTGGGTGAGTGCACTGGGCGCCCGGCTGGCCTCCCTGCCTCCATGCTGGTCCTCGGCTGTCTGTCCTCCACTGGATGACCTGGGTGATCCGTTTAAAACATGACTCAGATTGTTCACTCTTTGGCCCAAAACCTTGTGATGAGTCTCTATTTCCCTTAGAGGGGGCGCGTCGAGGGGTCTGCAAGGCTCCAAGTGACCTGGATCCCCCCTGGGGTCCTGACCTCTCCCAACTTTCCCTCTCCCTCCCTCTGCTCTGCTGCTCTGGCCTCACTAACTCTCAACCACACCAGGCTCCCTCCTGTCTAAACAGGCTTTGCACTGGCTGTTCCCTCAGCCAGGAACGCTTTTCCCCACCATATGCACATGGCTCAATCCCTCATCTCAAACATCACCTAAGGGCCACCCTGCTTACAATCACAAGCTACTTGCGGGTCCCATTTTTTTCAAGATTTTACTGTGCTTTACTATCCCCACCTCCCCATTTCTCCCCTCTCAAAGTACCAAATAATTTGCTATATTTATTTCCTGTCTGTCTCCTCCAACTTCAAAGTAAGTGCCATTAGGGCGGGGGATTTACGTTTTATTCGCTGACCTACCCTCAGAGTCTAAGTTAGTCCCTCAGACATAGCTTGATCTTCATTCATTCACTCATCCAATCAGTGCTGAATGGCTGAACGGGTAAATGAGTGAATTACTGTTTAGCCCGTGCAAAGCTGATGCTCACGTCTGTCTCACCTGAGCCCCCAACCGATCCCAGTGCCATCTGCCCCGCTCCACCTGCAAGAGGTGGAGCCACGGAGAGAACAGCGTGAGTGTCCTGGGGTTGTGTGAGGATCCTCACGACTCAGCGCATGTCAGTGTCAGAGGAACCCTCAGCCCCGCCCCCTCTGATGTCACCATCTTAGAGAAGGAGCAGCTCAGGCCCAGAGCCACGCAGGCAGCCAAGGGCAAGGTCACCCCTGGATGGGCCCTCCCACCTCTGCCCCCACCCCTGAACATTACTGAGGCCCGGGGGCTGGGGGTCCGGAGTCCTGGAAGAGGGGGAAGGGCCGAGAAGGCAGGTGGGTCCACGGCTCCGGGTCCTGGGGACAGTCACCTGGGCTGCAGGGAGTCTCTCCACCTCCTCAGCGTCTCTGGGAGCAGCTTGGCCTCCAGGTCGTGCGTTTTGCCCTCGTCAGGGAGGATGAAGGGCGCGCTGCCGTCGCCGGTGTACCTGAGCTCCACCGCGGTGCAGGCAGCTCCTCGTCCCGGAAGTAAGGCGTTTCCAGGCCCCCAGTGGTCATCATGGGCACCTCCACTGTCCTGTTCCCGTTCACGTGGAACTCTGACTTATAAGTATGGCTGGGATCAAAGGGCTTCCTCCACTGGGCTAGAGGTGGAGGGACAGGTGAGGGGTCTGTGGTGCAAGGGTTGCAGGCGTCTCACTCCTCTGCCCTGGTCCCTGAGCGGGGGAGACCCTCCCCACACCAGCAGCCCCCCACGTGCCTCTAGGGATGGCCCTGCTAGGTTTGCACATATACCTGGGCAGGTGGGTAGGCCCTTGGGGACGGGGGTGAGCCCACGGGTCTGGATTGGGAGGGGGGACATGAAACAAAACAGGTTAATTGTGCTACGTGAGAAACCAACAGGAACAGGACAGGGCAAGGGAGAGACGGGGTGAGGCTGGGACTGCGGAGAAATGGGAGCTCCTGGTCCTTAGAGGGAACAGTGTTAGTGACCAGTGGCTAGTCGTTGGCTTTGTAGGTGGAGCACATGTCCCCGCAGCCTTGTGAGCCAGGCTGAAGCAGGAGCCACATGGGTGCTAGGAGGGCAGGGCGGGGTCAGTAGAGGAGAGGGCTGAGGTCTCCCCACAGGAGGATGGAACATTCAGTGATGGGGGCTTCTTGGGGAGATTAGGGCCCTGGGGCTTCATGGAGTGTGCATCCACCCCCGCTTCATGCTTTGTTTCCACCCCTGCCTGTGTCCCCAGAGTTAGAGGCAGGAGCAGAGGGAACGCCGGGCTGGCTGGGGTGCCCCTGGTGGGGAGATTTCGGAGGAGAAAATCCTAGGACAGTGCAGGGTTATAAGAGAGGAAAGCACAGGAGACTCGAAGAACAATTGTAGCAGGCCTGGCCTGGACTCCTTTTCCAAAGAAATGCAATTCTGTGCCTTCATTTATAGACGAAAACACAGATCCAGGAAGGGTAGCCCTGGGCTCTGCCAGGAGCCCCCAGCACAGGGCTAACTTGTTTCCCCACAGCTAGTGTCTCCTAGGCACCTGACCACGCCCAGTTTCGATGATAGTTTTTCCTGTCCTTATCTATTCTGGGTCTCTATTGCACTACTGGCTCCATATATGAAATCTATCTGCCTTCACTCTGACCCTTATGAATTTCCAGGCTGAGGTTTGCAATATCGAGTTTCTATCAATGGGACTGGGCACTGGTCCAACTAGAATCTGGGAAAATACACTGCCCTGGATATTGTCTTCCCGCGACTTTCCCCAGATGGTAGCCTTGCCATTCCCACCCTCAGGATGATAGAAGCACACAATTGAAGAGCCTTGGGGGGTCCAGGCTGCTCAGAGGCTGTCACACTGTGAAGATGGCTGCCAGCCCCACCTTAAGCCCCGGAGACCAAGACCCTTAGAGGGAGCCCAGGTCAGACACAGCCCACGGTGCGCACAGCAGAGGCCTTCCTGAGTGTGTCCAAAAGCATCTCAACAGGCAGGAACCTGGAGTTCCCGGCCACCCCGGAGAGAGCTGAAAGAACAGCTTCTTCTTTTGGCAAGTCAGAAAAAAGTCTCTCTCTGCCTCACACAAAGTAGTGGCTCCACTGCACTTATGTCTTGTAAAGTGAAGTATAATTTGGATAAAGCTAAAGTAGACAAAGCCTATGGTCGGGGCGGGGCCTTGGTGCCTAAGCTCCCTTAAGCCACGGGGAGCCCCTCCTGTAATGGCTTGCTAACAACACATGTGGCTGAGCCAGAAGAGAAATAGTCCTGGAGCCTCAGAACTAATTTCATTTATCTTCCCAAACCCCAATCTGGCCACCCACATTTAGAGAAGATGTATTTCACCAGCATCATCTCTGTGAGCTTGTCAAGGTCCTTGAACAGCTCCACAATTTTCCCCTGCGTTTTATTCCTCACATAGCCGTTGATGAGCTTCTTGGCAGTGTCAGAATCCCAGAAGTCGGTGGAGAAGGCCTCGGAGGCACACAGCGCCCGGGCATCTTCCCTGAACTTGTCCAGAAGCTTCAGCTGCTCCTGGACGAACACGGCGTTGCCCAAGCTCAGCTGCAGCTGGTCGCTGGGTCGGCCGAGCGTCTGCACGAGGTGCTGGAAGCCCTGGTGGACTTCTGTCTCGGGGGTCTCTGTGAGGTTGAACTTGAGGCCTTCCAAGGTCTCCGTCAGGGTGGGTGCTCGGGCCCCCAGGGACAGGAAGGCCAAGGCCATGGAGACGCTCAGGGGGGAGAAGATGACATTCTCATTGGAGGTCTTCAAAGCCAACTGCTTGTAGAGGCTGAAGGCGAAGTCGGTGTTGCTGGAGACGAATGTGTGGTCATCCACAGGTGCCCCTTTGTGTTGGTCCTCTGGGGTCACATCCTCCGGGTCAAGCCCGCCCCCTGGGAGGCAGTGGACACTGGAGCAGAGCCCAGCCACCAGGAGCCCCAGAGCCAGGAGTGGGGACATTCCCTCTGCCCTCATCTCTGAAAAGCAAAGCTCCTTTAAGTCTCGGTGTGTCCGATGATGTCCCAACCACCACCCAGTGTCCCCACGTGGTCTCTGTTCTCTCTGCCTCTGCTGCTTTGTGACCTCCCAGTTCTAGGCACCCTCCTGGGCTCCCAACATACATGAGGAGGCTTTGGGCTCCCTCTCACTCTTTGATGCAAGTCTTGTAATTGTTACCGATTTCCCCAATGGAGAAACTGGGCCCAGAGGCGGAAAGGGGCTTTTCTAAGGTCACCCAGCAAGGAAGTAGAAGAGCGAGGGCGAGAAGCCTGGGTTGCCTGGCTCCAGTGGGGAGCTGGTGATGGGTGTGAGGTGCTTTCCAGTGAGAACCCATCCCCCTCCTGCTGGGAGAGCAGCCACCGTCAGAGGGGACCAGGCAGCAGGGCCTCCGTTTCCACTATGTCCCCTGTCTGCCCCCCAGGACGGAGTCCTGGACTTAGAGGACACAGCACCTCTCCCGGCCTCTTGATGACAAGTGTGTGACATTAGGGGGGCACTCTCATTGTGGTACCTCGTTGCAGTGAGGGTTCAGTGAGAGAGGCCACCGCAAGCAGCGGGGCCAGCGCTGGAGCCTAAGTGACCCTGATAAGTGTTGCTGTAAAGATCAAAGGAGGGTAGAGTGTTCTCTTCAGCCCCTGGCAGGTGGACACATGGTGGTTGATTCCACCATAAACCTGTAAAGGCCTCCTAGTGGGGAGAAGCAGCGTGGTCTCAGAGTGCCAGAGGCCTGGACAAGGATTCCATTTCGACCACTAGTGAGTGCTTTGTGGTGACAAGCGAGTGACTGAGCCCCAGGTCCCATCTCTGTCCATGTTGAACGGCTCAGGTGACATGAAGTATGAAGGTGCTGGGCTCATAAGAGGAGTTCCAGCGGTGTCATCTCCTCCACATGCCACCCTCACTAGGACCCTACAGGCCAGAGCTGTGATCCCTGAAGATAGGGGACAGAGGACAGAGTTACTGCATGAAAGTCTGAGAGAGGCTGAGTTCAAAGCTGGAGGCCTCAGCAACAGGACTGCTTACCTTCAGCCTCTGGCCCCTCATCTCAGAGTTCAGAGGAGAAAGGGCTGCTGGGGTGGTGTGGGGGAGGGGAGCAGAAAGGAAGAGAGAGAGAAAAGGGGCAGAGGAGGGAGAGGAGAGGTGGGAGGGGGTGGAGGGGAGGGAGCTGAGCTGAGTCTCATCCAGAGGCCGGTGGAGAGGCCTTTGGACAAGCCTGGGGACAGAGGTGATCAATTGTCCCAAATGTCAGTTTCCTCAGTGCTGATGCAACCGTTTCTTTCAAAAAGGAGTCAAACATTATCCCCAAAATTATTTCTGGAGAAATAGTACCTGTGTATCTGGCCTGGTTGGAGGGCTCTGTTTCTGAGCAATCTGTCTTTCCAGTGCTGGACAGACTCATCTCCTGTTGCTTGGCTGTGGGGCCCTTCAGGGACAGTATAGCCCAGGAAACCCCCCTGGAGACCTTGCAGCCTCTGCCCAGAGGGACCCAGGGCACTAATTCTGTCCGCCCGGCCCTGTTGAGAGCAGCGCCCTGTGCCGGACAAGGAGACGCGCCTCACAGCCCTGGTGGGAGTTCTGACCCTGGCGGTGGATGCACAGCTATATGGGGTGCACAGCTGGCTCGAATCAGAATCCCACAGAGCAACTTCCCTGGTGGTCCAGTGTTTAAGACTCTGTGCTCCCAGTGCAGGGGGCTGGGGTTCGATCCGTGTTCAGAAAACTAGATCCTGCATGCTGCAACTAAGAGCCCTCATGCTGCAACTAAAGATCCTGCAAGCCGCCACGAAGATCCCGAGTGCCCCAACTAAGACCAAGTGCAGCAAATAAATAAATAAATATTAAAGAAAAGAAAATAATCCCCCAGAGTCAAAGGCAGAAATGACCCCAGAAGCCCTGGTGGCATGTCCCTCCCTTTGCAGAATCAAAACTGAGACCCAGAGAGAAGACTGGTCTTCAGAGGGCGCAGAACCCTCCCAGCATCGTGACACAGGTCCTCTTGCCTCCCTCCTGCCTCATGTTCCACAGGCTCCATGCAGAGTACTAGAACCATGCGAAGGAAGGTTTCTCCAAATGTGGGCGCATCACAGATTAACTGCCTGGGAGAGCGGGATGTGGGGACTGGATCCAGAACTGCCACCTGCCCGGGATGCTGGATTCTCATGGGTGCTGCTGTCTATTTATCCCACAAAGATCTCCCCTGCTTGCGAGATGTCTGCGGGGACAACACAGTGTTCTGTCCTCAGACTGGAAATGGGCAGATGATCGTTTCTGATAACAAGATTTATTAGATCTATTTGAACAACCTAGTTACAGAAACTGCTTTTGGTTCCTTAAAAAAAAAAAAAAAAAACTAAACTAAAAATAAACAAAAGAAATTTCCCTTGAGAGTGTTTTCTCCTGTTTAATAAAACTCATTGAGGAATGTGTGAAAGCTCAGAATATGTAAAAAGGGACTTTGAAAAATCCTCATGACTATTGTTCTTTTTTAGAAAAAATATCAACTCTTCTTAGTTTTCCCCCCTTTTTATGATTTACTCATTGAGAACCATGTAAAAACCCAGAAAATGGAAAGAAGAATATTTGAAAATATTCCCCAGAATTGTATCACTCTGGGACAGCCCTAGCGAACGTTATCTTCTGTTTCTTTTATGTCATTTTTCTTATGTTTGTTTGCGAGTGTGTGTATATGATAAGAATTTCCAAACACAAACTCAGATAACTTTAAAATGCAATACACCTTATATGTATATAGCTCGATTTGCATGTTGTTACACTCCCCCTTTCTTGAGAAAGGAAGGCATGTCTAAATAGACTAAGTGGGAGAGACCTTTAAGATAGCGGAGGAGTAAGACATGGAGATCACCTTCCTCTTCACAAATACGTCAAAAATACATCTACATGTGGAATATCTCCTACAGAACACCTACTGAACACTGGCAGAAGACCTCAGACTTCCCAAAAGGCAAGAAACTCCCCTCGTACCTGGGTAGGGCAAAAGAAAAAAGAAAGAACAGAGACAAAAGAATAGGGACGGGCCTGCACCAGTGGGAGGGAGCTGTGAAGGAGGAAAGTTTCCACACAGTAGGAAGCCCCTTCGCGGGCGGAGACTGCAGGTGGCGGAGGGGGAAGCTTCGGAGCCGAGGAGGAGAGCGCAGCAACAGGGTTGCGGAGGGAAAAGCGGAGAGATTCCCGCACAGAGGATCAGTGCCGACCTGCAGTCACCGGCCCGAGAGGCTTGTCTGCTCACCCGCAGGGGCGGGCGGGGCTGGGAGCTGAGGCTCGGGCTTCCGACGGAGCGCGGGGAGAGGACTGGGGTTGGCGGCGTGAACACAGCCTGAAGGGGGTTAGTGCACCACGGCTAGCCGGGAGGGAGTCCGGGGAAAATTCTGGACCTGCCGAAGAGGCAAGAGACCATTGTTTTGGGGTGCGCGAGGAGACGGGATTCCTGCTCTGTGTGCCCACAGACGGCAGAGCCCCACCTAAGCAAACTCCAGAGATAGGCACAAGCCATGGCTATCAGCTGACCCCAGAGACAGGCATGAACTGCGAACACTGCCACCAAGAATCCTGTGTGCAAGCTCAGGTCACTATCCGCACGCCCCCTGGGAGCCAGTGCAGTACGCTACTGCCAGGTTCCTGAGACCCAGGGACAACATTCCTGGGAGAACACATGGCGCACCTCAGGCTGCTGCAATGTCACGCTGGCCTCTGACGCCACAGGCTCATCCCGCATTCCAATTATGACTACCATATCCCTCCCTCTCCCTAGCCTGAGTGAGCAAGAGGGCCCTAATCAGCTGCTGCTTTAACCCCCTCCTGTCTAGGCGGGGAACAGACGCCTGAGGGTGGCCTACACACAGAGGCGGTGGCAAAACCCAACCTGAACGCCAGGAGCTGTGCAAACGAAGAAGAGGAAGGGAAATCTCTCCCAGCAGCCCCAGGAGCAGCGGATTAAATCCCCACAGTCAACTTGATAAACCTTGCATCTGTGGGATACCTGAATAGACAACAAATGTTCCTAAAATTGAGGCGGTGGACTTTGGGAGCAACTGTAGACATGGGGTTTGCTTTCTGCATCTGATTTATTTTTGGTTTTATGTTTATCTTAGCTTAGTTTTTTTGTTTTGTTTTGGTTTTATCTTTTTAATTTTTATTTATTTATTATTTTTGGCTATGTTGGGTCCTCGTTGCTGTGCACAGGCTTTCTCTAGTTGCGGCGAGGGGGGGATACTCTTCGTTGTGGTGCGCAGGCTTCTCATTGCGGTGGCTTCTCTTGTTGTGGAGCACGGGCTCTAGGCACGTGGGCTTCAGTAGTTGTGGCTCACGGGCTCAGTAGTTGTGGCTCATGGGCTCTAGAGCACAGTCTCAGTAGTTGTGGCACATGGGCTTAGTTGCTCCGCGGCATGTGGGATCTTCCCAGAGCAGGGCTCGAACCTGTGTCCCCTGCATTGGCAGGTGGATTCTTAACCACTGTGCCACCAGGAAAGTCCTATCTTAGTTTAGTTTTTAGTGCTTGTTATCATTGGTGGACTTGTTTATTGGTTTGGTTGCTCTCTTCCTTTTTAAAATTTTTTTTTCCTTTTCTCCCTCTTTGTGAGTGTGTGTGTGTATGTTTCTTTGTGTGATTTTGTCTGATTAGGTTTACTTTTACCATTTCTCCGAGGGTTCTGTCTGGTTTTGTTTGTTTGTTGTTAGTTTTTTCTTGTTTATTTTTTGTTTGTTTTTTCTTTCTGTAAGTGTGTATGTGTATTTGTATAATTTGTCTGTTTAGTTTTGCTTTTACCATTTGGTTTGGGGTTCTATCTGCTCTTATTTACTTTTTTCTTCCTTTTCTTCTGAGCCATGCAGCTGTGAGGGTTTTGGTGCCTCGCCCAAGTGTCAGGCCTGAGCCTCTGAGGTGGGAGAGCCGAGTTCAGGACATTGGACCACCAGAGACTTCCCAGCCCCGCATAATATCAATTGGTGAGAGCTCTCCCAGAGATTTCCATCTCAACACTGAGGCCCAGCTCCACCCAACAGCCAGCAAGCTCCAGTGCTGGACGCCCCATGCCAAACAGCTAGCAAGACAGTAACACAACCGCACCCATTAGCAGAGAGGCTGCTTAAGGTCATACTAAGTTCACAGAGACCCCAAAACACACCACCGGGTGTGGCGCTGCACACCAGAAGGACAAGATCCAACCCCACCCACCAGAACATAGGCATCAGTCCCCTCCACGAGGAAGCTTACACAAGCCACTGAACCAACCTCACCCACTGTGGGCAGACACCAAAAATAATGGGAACTACGAACCTGCAGCCTGCAAAAAGGAGACCCCAAACACAGTAAGTTAAACAAAATGAGAAGACAGAGAAATACACAACAGATGAAGGAGCAAGGTAAAAACCCACCGGAACAAACAAATGAAGAGGAAGTAGGCAGTCTACCTGAAAGAGAATTAAGAGCAATGGTAGTAAAGATGATCCAAACTCTTGGAAATAGAATGGAGAAAAAACCAGAAACATTTAACAAGGGCCTAGAAGAACTAAAGAGCAAACAAACAGTGATGAACAACACAATAAATGAAATTAAAAATTCGCTAGGAGGAATCAATAGCAGAATAACTGAGGCAGAAGAACGGATAAGTGACCAGGAAGATAAAATAGTGAAAATAACTACCACAGGGCATAATAAAGAAAAAAGAATGAAAAGAATTGAGGACAGTCTCAGAGATCTCTGGGACAACATTAAATGCACCACCATTTGAATTATAGGAGTCCCAGAAGAAGAAGAGGAAAACAAAGGGTCTGAGAAAATATTTGAAGAGATTATAGTTGAAAACTTCCCGAACATGGGAAGGGAAATAGTCAATCAAGTCCAGGAAACGCAGAGAGTCCCATACAGGATAAATCCAAGGAGAAACAGGCCAAGACACATTTAATCAAACTATCAAAAATTAAATACAAAGAAAACATATTAGAAGAGGTAAGGGAAAAGAAACAAATAACATACAAGGGAATCCCCATAAGGTTAACTGCTCATCTTTCAGCAGAAACTCTGCAAGCCAGAAGGGAGTGGCAGGACATATTTAAAGTGATGGAAGGGAAAAACCTACAACCAGGATTACTCTACCCAGCAAGATCTCATTCAGATTTGACAGAGAAATTAAAACCTTTACAGACAAGCAAAAGTTAAGAGAATTCAGCACCACCAAACCATCTTTACAACAAATGCTAAAGGAACTTCTCTAAGTGGGAAACACAAGAGAAGGAAAAGACCTACAAAAACAAGCCCAAAACAATTAAGAAAATGGTAATAGGAACATACATATTGATAATTACCTTAAATGTAAATGGATTAAATGCTCCAACCAAAAGACATAGACTGGCTGAATAGATACAAAAACAAGACCTGTATATATGCTGTCTACAAGAGACCCACTTCAGACCTAGGGACACATACAGACTGAAAGTGAGGGGATGGAAAAAGATATTCCATGCAAATGGAAATCAAAAGAAAACTGTAGTAGCAATTCTCATATCAGACAAAATAGACTTTAAAATAAAGACTATTAGAAGAGACAAAGAAGGACACTACATAATGATCAAGGGATCAATCCAAGAAGATATAACAATTGTAAATATTTATGCACCCAACATAGGAGCACCCCAATACATAAGGGAAATGCTAACAGCCATAAAAGAGGAAATTGGCAGTAACACAATCATAGTAGGGGACTTTAACACCCCACTTTCACCAATGGACATATCATTGAAAATGAAAATAAATAAGGAAACACAAGCTTTAAATGACACATTAGACAAGTGATTTCATGAGCCAGGTTTTAACCTAGAAGCTGGACATCCAGCAGGGAATGAAACAGGTAAAGCTCCTACTGTGAGTCACCTCTCTAGTTCTAGAACATTACCCTTAATGGAAGTTTGGGGTCAGTAATCCAGTGGTCTGCGAATGTTTTCTGTAAAAGGCCAGAGAGTGACTATTTTACATTTTGAGAGACACATTTGGTCACCTCCTCCCTTCCCCTCCCTTTTCTCCTTCTCTTTTCCTTTTTTTAGCAAACTTTTACAAATGGAAGTTAAATATAATTTTAAAATATTTTCATAATATTATATATAATATATTAAAATATAATTCTTAGCCTGTGAGATACACAGAAACAGTCTGTGGGCATATTTGGCCAGGGACCTGGTTTTACTGGGAAGTGACCAGATGCACATGGAATCCATAAACGTGAAGAAGCATTTCCCTCCTTTAGTTCAGGCTTACATCACAGCTTCCAGCCACAAATGGCCCATAGAGGTCTGGGGTTTGGGCAAAATTCTTTGCCTCCCTCCCATCTCCCCATTCCATCCTACCCTCCTTGCAGTTGCAGGGAAGCCCTTCCCCACGGGAACCTTCTTGTTTTTCTCTCCCTTCTTCTCTCCATCTCTCTCTTGCTTCTATGGCCTCTTGGTCCTGAAAAACCCTCTGCTTCTTTCATTTCCCCCAATCCCCTTCTCCTAGCTCCTGGTCAGGTTGCCAGATTGTCAATCATTCATTCAGTCCCACCAGGCTCCAGGTGGGACTCCCTGGGTGGGACCAGGTCAGTGCTGCATGTTCCACAAGCAGAACATCTAGTAGATAGTCTCTGTCTGACTTTGCTACAATTGACTGCCTCTTTGTGTAGCTATGATTCTGATTATGTTGATTATTTTGATTATTAGGTCTTGGTCTGCGCTAACCTCCAGGAAAGTGGTTTAGGAAGAAGGAAAAATTCCAACATCTAATCTCATGGCTTACACAAGGACCCGCACCTGTTAAATGGTAGAGCTTGTAGAGCTTGGAAAAAAAAAAAACAACCCAAAGCCAAAATCAGGCTCTCTCTACCCTTCCTGCTCTTTCCTAAAAAAAAAATAGGAAGACATTTCCATGCTTGAGCATATGAAAGAAAATTACAGTCTTGGGAGTATAATTCTTGCACAAGTACTGGGGCCACGGCTTTTTTAAGGCATTGATTGTCTGTGGATCTGCACAGGAAGGCTGTGTCCTTTAGTTGAGGTGGGGTCCTAGCTGAAAGCGTGCTCTGTCCCCATCAGTCACCACTGAGTGAGAGATACATTTTTTTTTTGTTAATGTTGAGTGAAATGATCATTTTTAAATGCTGATAACCTAGAGAGAAACAAAATGGTTGATAAGACAGGGAAGGAAGATGTTAATCATGGGTGTTAATCAAGTTGGTATTGCACATTGATGGGGCCTTGAGCTGTAGGGGACCTGCAGGAACAACCAGTGTGAGTTTTCCTGTCTCATGGGTGGACAAATACCTGGAGACCAGAGTCCAAGTGTCCTGGGAGAAGCTGGGACATAGGGGATCTTGGGAAGAGCTTGGCCCACAGAGATCCCTGGAGGGAGGGCTGACTTTGACTTTTTTTATTATTAATTTTTTAATCTTTTAATTTATTTTTGGCTGCATCAGGTCTTCGTTGCTGCACGTGGGCTTCCTCTAGTTGCGATGAGCGGGGGCTACTCTTCGTTGTGGTGCGAGGGCTTCTCATTGCGGTGGCTTTTCTTGTTGTGGAACATGGGCTCTAGGTGCGTGGGCTTCAGTAGCTGTGATACGTGGGCTCAGTAGTTGTGGCACACGGGCTTAGTTGCTCCGTGGCATGTGGGGTCTTCCTGGACCAGGGCTCAAACCTGTGTCCCCTACATTGGCAGGCGGATTCTTACCCATTGTGCCACCAGGGAAGTCCCTGACTTTGACTTTCTGACTAGCCAGGCTGAGACTCTCTGTCTCTGAGGCTGAGAAAGACCAAGGGGAACACAGAACTAAGATCTGCCCCAGGAACCTCCGAAAGGCGGTGCTCAACACCACCAGTGTAGGGAGAGGTAGGGCTGCTCCTTCACCATCAGACCTAACAAAACCTAGAGGTTGACAGGTGTGTTATTTCCTATGGCTGCTTATACAAATTACCACATACTTGGCAACTTAAAACAGAGCCTCTAGGGCAGATTCCACTCCTTACCTCTTCCAGATGCTGCTGGCTGACCACACCCTTTGGCTTACGGGTGCATCTCTCCAATCTCTTCCTCCATAGTCATATTGACTTTTCTTCTTCTGTCTTCGTCAAAGCTCTCTCTACCAATCTTATAAGGACTCTTGCGATGGCACATAGGGTTCACAGGGATAATCCAGGACAACCTCCCCATTTCCCATCTCATGATCCTTCCGTTAATCACATCTGCCCTAATCCTACCCCCACCCCCAGCATCAGTTTTGTGGGCATAAAGGTTACATTCACAAGTTTCACGTGTTCAGATATGGATATATTAGGGAGTCATTTTTCAGCTTACATCAATGGACAACAAAGAATAAAACAAAATACAGAGCTCTCAAATGCTTCATAAATGGAGGAGCAGGGAGAATGAGAGAGAGAGAGAGACAGAGACAGAGAGAGACAAACAGAGAGAGAGAGGTGAGTAGGGTAAGTATTTTGGACGGTCTCATCTTATTAGGATGGGAGATAGCCATGGGATTTGGGGCAGGTTAATATTACATTTGGTGGGAAAAAAAGAGTATGTTTTGATTGGAATAAAGAGCTGGTATCTAATTTCCAAGGATAGTTGAAACATACATCCAATTATGACCAGTGATAAAAGGAAGGTAAATATCAAAAGGTATAAGTGTATTTGACCCTCCAAATGGATAGATGGCAAAAAAGAAAATAATAGAATTTTAGTTAAAGTCGGAAATATATGGAAAAGAAAAAGGGGTAAACAAGAAAGCAATGCATCGTAAATCTAAATTATGATGAAGGAACACATGGGAGAATAAATTTTCCAAAGAGAACCAAAACCATATTTGCCATCCCACCATGTGACCTTGGGACTCCCCAGGTGAGCTTTTATGACCCCATCAACCAGTATGGGAGGGGAGGACTAGTGACGCCCTGTGACTTCTGAGTCTACACAGTACTGTGAGGAAGGCCAAGCCACATGGAAAGGATTCATGTAGTTGTCCTGACCACAGCTCCAGCTGAGGTCTTTGCTTACAGCCAGCATCAACCACCAGACATATGAGGGAGGAAGACTTAAATGGTTTCGGCCCAGCCATTGTCTGAGAGTAACCACAGGAGACACCCAGAGTGAAAATGACCTCATTGAGCCTAGTTAGAGTCAAACGCCAGAATTGTGAGAATTAATAAAAAGAAATGATTGTTTTATAAAACTACATTCTATACTTAGCAAAAATATTCGTCAAAATTGAAGGCTAAATATAGATTTTTTTAGACAAACCAAAGATTAGACAGCTCATTACATAAAAAAGGAAAAGAAAGTTCTTGGGATAGAAGGAAAATGCACAGGTAGAAAATGGTACCTAAACACAGGAATGAAGAGTAGCAAAAATAGAAAAAGTAGATTTTTTTTCCTCATTTTGAAACTCTTTGATGGATATTGACTGTTTATAGCAAAAAAAAAACAAGTTGCAATGTATTGTGGAGTTTATAACATATGTAAATTAAAGATAAGACAACAATAGCACAAAGTACAAAAGGGAAAAAATCAAGAATATTGATGTAAGATTCTTACATTTTACTTGAAGAGGTATAATGTTATTTGAAAGTATACATTGATAAGTTAAAGATTTATTGTAAATTTTTAATCTACTGAAAAAAATGTAAAACAAAGAAGTATAGCTTATAAGCCAACAGTTGAGTATAACAAAAACATAAAAACTCCTCAAATAACCCAAAACTATGGCAAGAGAAAATATTCAAAGCACAGATGGGTCAAATAGGAAACAAATAGAAAGTTAGTAGTCTACCCTAACCATATCAGTGATCACATTCTGTAACAAAAATTATAGCAATTAATTCATTTATTCATCCATTTATTCACTATTTATTGAGTACCTACTATCTGTTAATCACTACAGTCTTATTGAGAATACAATGGTGTACAAAAGTGTCAGAGTCCCAGCTCTCAAGGAGCTTTGAGTGTAATAATGGACACAGATGAGTAGCTTGCAATTAAAATATATTGTGATATATTCTTTGATAACAGAGTGGGTCAGGCTGGGCCTCTACCTCACACCATATATAAAAATTAACTCAGAATGGATCAAAGACCTACTTGTAACACCTAAACCCAAAAAAACTGCTAGAAGAAAACAAAGGACTAGATCTTCATGACGTTAGATTTGGCAATGGATTCATAAATCTGACACCAAAAGCATGAGCAACAACGAAAAAAGGAGGTAAATTGGACTTCATCAAAATTAGAACTTTTTCATGTGTCAAAAGACACTATCAAGATTGCAGAAAGACAACCTGCAGAATGAAAGTAAATATTTCCAAGTCATGTATCTGATGAGGAAATTGTATCTAGCATATTTAAAGAATACATACAACTCAATAGTTAAAAGACAAACAATCCGATGAAAAACTAGACAAAGAACTTGAATAGACATTTTTCCAAAGAAGATACACAAATGTCCAATAAACACTGAACAAATGCTCACCATCATTCATCCTTAGGGAAATGCAAATCAAAACCCTAACCTGACATCTACTAGGGTGACATAATAATAATAATAATGATGATGATGGAAAATAAATAACAAGTGCTGTCAAGCATATGGAGAAATTGGAGCCCTCATACATAGCTGGTGAAAATGTAAAATGTGCAGCTGCTGTGGAAATTGGTTTGGCTGTTCCTCAAAGAGCTAAATGTAGAGTTACCATATGACCCAGCAACTCCATTCCTAGGTGTACACACGAGGAAAATAAAAGCATACATGCACACACAGACCTGTGCATGAATGTTTACAGTAACATATTCATAATACTCCCCAAAATGGAAGCAGGCAGATGTCCATCAAATGACCAATGGATAAACACAGTATGGTACCTTCAGACAATGGAATACTATTCAGCCATAAAAAGGAATGAAGAACTGACACATACAATGTGGATGAACCTTGAAGACATCAGCTGAGTGAAAGAAGCTGGTCACCAAAGATCACGTATTGTATGATTCCATTTATATAAAATGCCCAGAGGTTAAATCCAGAGACACAAAGCATATTAGTAGGTGCCAGGTGATGGGGAAAGGGGGTAACAAGGAGTGACAGCTTAATGGGTATAGGGTCGCCTTTGGGGGTGATTCAAATAGTTAGAAACTAAGAAGAATTGGTGGTTGTGTAGCATGGTGAATGTACTAATTGCCACTGAATTTTACACTTTAAAATGGTTATTTTATGTTATGTAAATTTCACCTCAATAGATAGTGAGAGAGACTTAGAGATACGGTAACTAAACGCCATGTGTAGACATTGTCTGGATCCTAATTCAAAATAACCAACTGTAAACAAAGTTTGGGAACCAGTTAGGGAAGCAATGACTTGATATTTGATGTTATTAAGGAATTATTTTTTACAGTGTGATATGTTACGGTGGGTATAAATTCTTATAGTTACAATAAAATTCTGTGTAGGATTTGCTTCAAAATAACCCAAGGGGGAAACGGTTTGGGAGGTAGGGGGAAATGATGTTGGCCCCATGTTGATAATGACTGAAGTAGATTATGTGTATGTGGGGTTCACTATGCCATCCTACCCATTTTGTATATCTTTGAATTCTTCCATAATAATAAGATGAAAAGCAAAAAAATCCTTGAGGGCAGGACTGTGCTTTATTCCCCAGTACTTAATGCATCCTTGGCATGAAGTGGGCACTCCATAGTGAATGAATGAATGAATGAATGAAACCATGCATCTCCTCATAGTCCCTGTTGTACCCTCTCATTAATGAACATTAAGAGAAAGAAATGACGGTCCTGAGAAGTCATGGAAAAGTGAGAGTGTGGGTGTTTATGTCCAGGCAGTGGATGTGCAGATTAAAATTAAAGTTGTAAAAAACAAAGCTGGGAGAAAGAGAAGTCTGGCTCACACCCATTAACCCATGAAATCTCTGCTTCTGCACTCAGACTGGAGGCCACCTTTGTGCCATCTCTGCCACCAAGCCAGCTCAGGAAGGACAAGGCTTTTGAGTTACAAAAGTTTTGTAAACACTCTTTCTGTTGAGTACATATTAACTTTTCTGTTTATGCTGCATTAAAGTAGAAAGTTTTATTGATTTGTATTTACCACTTAAAAACCACCACTCCAGCCAAAATGAATAAGCCATCACGATATTTGAAAGAGTTCATTAGCCAACCTCCTAGGAGGCAAGATCAATGACCTGAGCTGCGCTCCTGTGAACGGCACAACTGCAGCAGGAGGTGTCCCAGAGGAGAGAATGACACCAGGAGAGGCTGGAGCAGTGCTCCAATGAGGTCAGTGCTTCCCTGGTTTAAAGAATGTCCGTCTGCAGCATTAGGTTTCAGTTTTATGGCAACCTTGAGTGGTCAGGAGGGCAAAGGAGGAAACTTATACTCGGGAGAGTCAGGCTGCAAACACCCGAGACTCAGCCCAGGACCCCAGCCCCAGTCTCAGGGAGCCTCGCGTGCTCACAGCTTTTTCTCCTCCACACATGGATTCCCACACAACCCGCACTGAGGGGTCAGTTGTTTTCCTCACTATGGGTGATGGGCCAAGGGAGCTTCAGAACAGTCTGTGTCATCCCAGGAGGCCAGCCTGTCACAATCCTCCCGGCAGAGATGAGCTTCTGTGCAAAGGGCCATGCAGACTTGCTGAGTGTCCCCAGCTCCTCTAAGGTTCAGACGAAGATTTCAATTTCAGGTGATTGTGGGGCTGTGAGTGAGGCTGGAGTTTTGGCCCCCAACCAGCTTGGTGAGCAGGCCACATTTCACCTCCTCACAAGACACACACATGCAGCCCTCAAGCTCCAAGAGCTGCACATGTGAGCAACAGGCTGTGGGGTGCCAGCTCACTCTGCCTCCATGACTTTGACCATACTCTTCTCTGGGCTGAAATCTTTTTCTTGGCTCTCTGGTGATCCATCTTCCAGTCTCAGCTCGGGAGCCACCTCCTCCAGGAAGCCTTCCAGGAACTCTCTAGAAATAAAGGCCTGCTGGATTCCTCCTATGGAGTCAATTGATGATTCCAGAGTTTTCCTTGTGGGCCACTCACAAGGCCACGATGGCTCTGGATGAGCAGAGTTCAGAGGCTGCTGCCGCCACCAGCATCCAGCTCACTCCCAGGCCTCACCCCGACATGGACCGCACACCCTCTCCAGGTGCTGAGTTCAACTGACCTTTTCCTGCTGATGACTTTCCACACAGAAACAGGAAGCCTACTTTTCCTGGGGAAGATTGTCAACTTATTGGGATCATGCCCCCTCGGGTGTACTGGATGACTCCAAAGGAACAGAGCAGGGAAGCGCCCTGGGTGGTTCTATACGGCCCAGGAGACATCCCCGGACATCCGGGGTTCCATTTCTTCATCTAGAAGTGAAATGGGAAATATTGGGGTTGGCCAAAAGGTTCGTCCCCGTAAGATGTTATGAAAAAACCCAAATGAACTTTTTGGCCAACCCGATATTTTGAAGCAGTGATGATGGCAGATACTCTTGTACAAGCTTCATGCCGCCATGAAAATAACCACTGGCCCACGTGCCAGGAGCCTCTGTTGCAGAATCGGGTTTAATGAGATATTCCATATACCCTGGCTCCCTTGCCTGGTTTTCATGGGAACCTATGGGGTGAGGGTAATAAAGGAGGTCAAGGCTGTGCCATCGAGAGCACACCTCCTATGTACCAGGTGCTTTACATATTTTATCTCATTTTAAAATTATCTCCCACAACATATAAACAACTGTTAAGCTGAACCATATGAAATTGATTATATTTGGCCTTTTTTTAACCTGCAAATAGGGCACTTTTGTATAGTTCCACCTAATACTGTTTCTCCCTTCTCTTAGCTGAGGATCAGAGCTTGAAAGACATGCCCCAGCTCACTCAGCTAGAAAGTAGCCAAGCTGGGATTCAGGTGTGTTTTATTTCAAAGCTAGACTTTCCATTCTCATTCGTCTTCTAAATCGGTGATTTTCAAACTTGTTTGTGTGCCCACATCCCCTGAGGATACGTTAGAAAGCAGATTTTGATTCAGTAAGTCTGGCCCGGGTCCTGAGGTCAGGCATTCCTCACAAGGCCCAAGGATGCTGAGGCCTCTGGTCGGGTGATCACGCTCTGACAGGTGCTAAATGCTCCTGTCCCTGTGACCCCAGGAGGGGTTATGTGGGTTTGGTCACCAGGGCACTGGAGCAGCATTGGCCCTTCAGTGTTTGTGCTTCAGGCAATACCTTTCTGAAGGCTGCAGACAAAGCTTGCTGTAGGGTTACCTATTAATGAGTGTTTTGCAGGGAAATAAGTATTTTAAATAAAGCCTTTTTGCCCATTCTAGGCTTACCGTGGGGGCTTGTCACTGTCTGTGGGCTGTGTTCCACGTCAGTCACAGCAACTGGGACTTTGGCTATCAGCCGGCTCACATCCGTGTTCTCCAGCTATGCAGAAGGGAACCACACAGGCTCTGGGGCCAGACACACCGGAGATCGAATCCCGCCCTGGCTCTCACCCGGTGCCCACCTGGAGCGCTAAGAGAACAACAGGCAACACAAAGAGCCGGGCTGAGTGCCAGTCAACTGGTTGTAACATATGATCTCATTTAACCCTCACTTAATATATTACATTTACTCTCACAGATAAAACTTACTGATTTGTTTTCTCATCTCCAGTGAGAAGGTGCCCACCAAGCACCAGTGAGTCAATAAAGTTAGCCTCCCAGAAGGGGGAGCCCCAGAGTCACTGAAGGTACCCCCTGAAAAATAGAGGTAAAAAGTACTGGAAAATGGGTGTCTTGTCTTTTGTTTTTTTCAGGGTTGACAATGAGGGCCCCAAACTCAAATGCTTACAGGGATAGGTGGACCTAGCAGGGGTTAGGGAAAAAATAACAGCACAAGTTCAGTGGTGGATGTCAGCTGAGCTGGTGTTGGGAAGGCATAGGGAGTAGCGGGGACTGGAGTAAACTGGGTCTCATCTAAAGGGGGCATCCAGTGTTGGCCTGCCTGTGACAGTGGCTTAGATGAGACAAAAATTTAAATTCCGACCTCACATAAAAGGGAGCTGGCATGGTAGCTCTGCTTTACCCATGCTTATTGTAAATGTGGGTCTGCCATGCTTAGGGTATTTTCCTCACCTGCACACTTGAAGACCATGCACAGTGCTTCCACCTTCCAGCCAACAGGAAGGGAGCAAGGGAAAAGGTACAACTCATGAGTTACACACGTCTCTTCAGCTCATCTCCTATTGGCCAGAACCTAGTCACGTGGTGCACCTAGCTGCAAGAGAGGCAGAGATGTATCATTTCTATCTTAGGTTACCATGTGTCCAGCCACAAATTGGAGGTTCTTTTATTTTAGAAGGGATGATTGGCTATTGGGGACCCCCTAATACACAGCCTCTGCCTAAGTTCTCGCCAGCCTCAGTTGGATATCACCTTACAGAAAGGTATCCCAGGGTTGCTGGCTTTTCAATATCTTAAGAGAAACTAAAAAGCCAGGTTTTTACATGAAAATGTTCCCATTTTTGATGCTGACCACTAATTCAATTTAAAAACTTCTCCGCTGGCCAACAGCGTGTAGGGTAAATAAGCACACAGTGGGTCTGGAAGGCAGCTGTGCAGAGCAGAGAGAAGTCAGCAGGGACCCTAAGGCTGGCCCTACGAGATGCTGGCATCAGGACCTCTGTTAAAACCCGGTCCTGGGGTGTGACCTGCATTGAAATCCCCAGGCAAACATGAGACTGTCCCCCAAGAGTGAAGATGGCAGCTACGAAGCAGCTTAAATCACAAGACGACGTTTCAGAAATGTTTGCCCACGTTTTACAAAAGATGTAGCACACTCATTTTGAGACTATTTCTAATAATAAAGCCAGTTTTTACGAAAATCATTGTTATAACAACATAACCCGTGATTTTGCTGAAATGGAGGCAAAAATAATAAATATTATGAAAAATATATGAAGATTTGTGAATTATGTATATCTTTATTTCTCATCGAAACATTATCAGCCCATCACCAGACACCCAAGACGCCTGCAATAAGTATTTGATTCAGTCATGATTGATACTTTGCTGATTTTCGGTCATGTAAAACCATAGCTGGAGCCAGAATTTTCAATTCTACTGTTTGTTTTAAAGGTATCAATTTTCAAGGGATGGATTTTATTCAGAAGTTTGCTTTACCCTGATTAGTGGCTTTCAATCTTTGGATACATGGGAAATGGCTTCCTTTTGTACTTTGTCCTTGGAGAGCCTGGCTTAGAGGTGGCCGGGGTCTCCTATCTGTCCCCTCTGGGCAAGGATACAGCCCTGGAGGTGTGACAGCAGGAGGGAGGGGTGGACAAAGCTGGGACTCCTCAGACCAGAAAGAGGCAGAGGCCTGGAGCCAGAGGGTCGCAGAGCAGGGGTGGGTCTGCTCAGCTGAAGGGTTCACCCATCATTCATTCCACAAGCATCTACTGAGTGCTCACTGCACACCAAGCATTGGGCATGACTCACGTTTACATGTTCGGGGTGCGTGAGGGAGCAGGGACCCATCTTACAGGTCACTCCATGGAGAAGACAGGGTCCTTGATGCCGGAAGTGCTAGTTGGGAGGGGCCCCAGTATCAGCGCTCCCTGCTTGGATGGCCATTGAGGATGCCCATCGAGGATGGCCGGAGTTCCTTGGGCAGAGATCCTGGGCATATGATGAGGAATGTTGTGGGATGGAGTTGCTCTTCTGTTTTAGGAAGAAAGAAATGACCAGATCAAGTCAAACAAACAGGGAGGGTTGGGAGAATGACCAAAGCCTGGGGCTACCAACCTTGACCTCAACCCACTGGACGGCTCAGCCTTCCAGAGAAGTGACCAGGGAGAAATTCAGCCTTCACCCAACAGCACTGCCTGAGTAACTCTGCCATGCAGACTCGGTTGGGCTACACCCCGTGTCAACAGTCCCTAAAGAGACAGGAGCACTGCAGACCTACAATGAAGGGCTATCTGGGTGTCCTCCCAGTGACACATTCGAGCCTGGGTAAAGTTGCCAAGTGGTTAGGAGCTGGGTTCACATCCTGCCTGATTGATATTCATCCTTTGTGGCAAATTATGTAACTTTTGTCCCTTGGCTTGCTTCTATGGGCTGGAACTTCTCTCACCCGTGAATGTTTTTTGTTTTTTTTTTTTGCAGTATACGGATCTCTCACTGTTGTGGCCTCTCCCGTTGTGGAGCACAGGCTCCGGACGCGCAGGCTCAGCGGCCATGGCTCACGGGCCCAGCTGCTCCGTGGCATATGGGATCCTCCTGGACCGGGGCACGAACCCGTGTCCCCTGCATTGGCAGGCGGACTCCCAACCACTGCGCAAACAGGGAAGCCCGCGTGACTGGGCTTTTGCTAGTCCCTTCCCCACGGGGTTGTGAAGGTGAAATGACTTAATGTGTGGGACAGGCTTAGAAGAGTCACCAGGCCAGGAAGGTGCCGTGGAAATGTCCGCTGTCATCATTCCTGGAGTGAGCTGAATGGCGGCCCCCAGCAGGTGGCCCACATCCTAAGCCTCTGTGAATATCACCTTACGTGGCAGGAGGGTCTTGGCAGGTGTCATCAAGTTAAGGATATGGAGAGGGTCATCCCGAATTAAATCCAATGACAGGTGTCTTTATAAGGGACAAGAGAGGAAAAGACACAGGTGCAGAGCTTGATGGAGTGATGTAGCCACGAGGAAGGCTGACAGCCACGGGAGCTGGAAAAGCTAAGACCCTCCCTCCCCGCAGAGCTTTTTGAGGAGCATAGCCTGCCCACACCTTGATTTGGGACCTCCAGACTCCAGAACTTTGAGAGAATACACTTATTTTTAAAACAAAATTTATTGGGGTATAGCTGATTTACAATATTGTATTAGTTTCAGGTGTACAGCAAAGTGAATCCATTATACACATACAAATATCCAGTCTTTTGTAGATTCTTTTCCCATATAGGCCATTACAGAGTATTGAGTAGAGTTCCCTGTGCTACACAGTGAGTCCTTATTAGTTATCTATTTTATATATAGTAGTGTGTAAATGTCTATCCCAATCTCCCGATTCATCCCTCCCCTTCCCTTACACCCTGGTAATGATAAGTTTATTTTCTACATCTGTAACTCTATTTCTTTTTTGTGGACAAGTTCATTTGTACCCATTTTTTTAAGATTCCACATACAAGCCATATCATATGATTTCGCTTCTTTTGTTTTAAGCCACCCAGTTTGCAGTCATTGCTTTCGGCAGCCCCAGGAAACCAACATAATACGCACCACAGTCAGCACAGTTAGTGCCAATTTAGGGTCTGCAGTGGTATTGTAGTGGGAGAACGCTTGTTGAATGAATACCATGTGGGGCTGCACTTATGGCTGGTGTGACTTTAATCCCCACCTCTGGGTCAACAATGCCATGTCCTTTGAGTTCCCTGGGTGAGTCAAATCTGTGCTGGGTCCCATCCTGGGGGTTGGCGGAGAGTCCTTTCCAGCCATTTGAGACTCTTCCCCCGGCCCTTCTCTGGCCAGGAGCTTCCTGGTCCAGCTCATGTGCTGCTCTACCCTCAGAGGCCTTGCTGAGTTTCTCCCTGTCCAGGGCTGCAGGGGCCCTTGGAGCCAGCCAGTATTCAGGTATCCAGGTTTCTGGCCATTCTCACCTATCCCCAGGGACCCTTTATAAGATTTGGTCATCCCCAGGCCTTTGCAAGGGCCCCTGCTCATGTACCCAGTCTCCTCTCTTCCGGGTTTAAGGGACTTTTTCCTGTTTGTCCCTCTGATCTGCCCGCCTCCCCATGGATACCCTGAGGGATGATCCGGTCCAAGTCCCAGGGGAGCTCAAGCATCCGCAGTACCAAAGCCAAGGGGGCCTCTGCTGTCTGGTTCTCGGTCCTATGACCCAGAAGGCCTGCAACAATGAAGCTCAAACACGTGTCAGCCTTCTGGGTCAGGCAAGCAAGCACACGGGCGGCACAGGTAACATTGGAAAAGATCATCCTTCCACACGGGGGAGCTGGGCCCTGCCTTCCAGGAGCTCCCAGTGGATCAGGCAGAATGTCAGCCACGGCTACGAAGGAAGGTAAATTGAGGACAAGTTTAGCTTGACGAGGGAGGCAAGGTAGCCTTTCAGAAAGACCTTGGGTGCCAGGGGGTCCCAGGTGGCACCTTGATGCCAGCCATTGGCCGCGTGGTCATGAGCAAGTCCATCTGTAACACGGAGGCCATAACAACGCTTGACACGTCTCATTCAGCCCTCACTCCAGCCCCATGACAGACAGGCTCCTTGCATTTGACAGTGGGGGAAACCCAGGGACAGAAAGCCTTAAATAACTCCCTCCTCTGAGCCCCCCAAACAGAAGTGATGTCACCCTGGATCCCTCAGAGCCCTCCACAGCTCTCCTGAGCCCTGACCCCTCCTCCTGCGTGGTTTGTGTCCACTTCTGATGCAGACGAGAGACCATGCCATGTCTGGGCCACCTCCGGATCTTCCAGGGCTGTGAGGCAGTGCCTGGGCCAGAGTGGGCATTCGGGGGACCCTAGCTGGCTGGAGCCTCGGCAGATCTGGGCTGTTCCCAAGTGAGGAGCAGAGGAGAGAGGGATGGAGACTGAAGTGAGAGGGAGAGAGGTGTTAACACAGAGCCATTCTCTGTCTTACACACACACACACACACACACACACACACACACACACACACACAGACATACACACATATGGGGCAGGATGGGGTAAGAGGGAAAGCGGAACCCCAGGGACAGCAGCAGAGAAAGGCAGCAGGGAGACAGGAGAGAAAATTTCACAGACTCCCAAAGCAGAGCAGAAGAAATTGTTTCCAGAGGCAGTTTGGAGCTGGCCCCCCTCGCCCCTGCAGCCCCGCCACTTAACAGGTCTAGAGGTCCCCTTGCAGCTGCCAGGACCAGGATAAGGTGGAGGGGTGCAGGGGTGGACGGGGCCTGCTGGAGAAAATCTCCCCAAACCAGGCTTGGCATCCGGGCCTCTGATTGCCCTGAGCCTGGGGGAGGGGTGACAGAGAAAAGTGGTCCAATATGGTTGGTCCCCACGCACAGCCCAGATGCCCGTCTGCTCGTTAGGAGAGGTGGGCGCGTAACCTGAGAGCTCCGAAGGTGCGGCCCCTAGAACCAGGCCCTCGCTAAGCAGGGGGCTCCGTCTGCTGGGTCTGGGGTTGGCAAAACAAAAACACAAAACCTCAAGTGCTGCCCGAGAGGAAATGCAGCGCGAAGTGAGGCGAGCCAGCTGAATTCCTCCTTTTTTTTTCTTTTGCTGTAGTAAGAACATTTAACATGAGATCTACCCTTTTGACAAATTTTTAAGTATACAACACTTTATTTTTATTTTATTTTATTTTATGCTGACAGAATTTAATGTAACTGAGCCCATACACTATATTCAGTGCCAAGTCCAGAGAAACTATCCCATCTTTCATCTGGACATTACTTTTTTTTTTTTTTTTACATCTTTATTGGAGTCTAATTGCTTTACAATGGTGTGTTAGTTTCTGCTGTGTAACAAAGTGAATCAGTTATACATATACATATGTTCCCATGTCTCTTCCCTCTTGTGTCTCCCTCAGTATACAGCACTTTAAAAAGTGTATTGTTAAGTACAGGCACAAGACCGTTCAGCACATCTCTAGAATTTTTTCATCTGGCGTAACTACTGCTTTATATCCATTGAATAGCAATTCCCCGTTTCCCCTCTCTCAGTCCCTGGCAACCATCATTCTACTCTTTGCTTCTAAATGAGTTTGGCTGTTTTAGGGACCTCATGTTAGTGGAATCATACAGTATGTGTCCTTCTCTGACTGCCTTATTTCACTCAGCATAACGTCCTCCAGTTGCATCCATGTTGTCACCTATTACAGAAGTCCTTTCATTTGTAAGGTTGAGTAATCGTCCATCATATACAGTGAAAAGAAAACCTACAGAATGGGAAAGAATATTTGTAAACTACATATCTCATAAGAGGTTAATACCCAAAATATATGAGGAACTTCTACAACTCAATAGCAAAAAGAGAAATAACCCTATTTAAAAATGGACATAGGACTTGAATAGACGTTTCTCCAAAGAAGACACACAAATGGCCAACAAGTATAGAAGAAGATGTTCAAGGTCACTGATCATCAGGGAAATGTAAATCAAAACCACAACCAGAAATCACCGCACACCTGTTAGGATGGCCACTATCAAAAAGTTAAAGAGAAGTGCTGGGGGTGAAGTGGAGAAGTTGGAACCCTTGTGAACGTTGGTGGGAATATAATGGTACAGCTGCTATGGACGATGCTCAAAAAATTTCACAAGGAATTCCCATATGATCCAGCAATCCCACTTCAGAGTATTTATCCCAAAGAATTGAAATCAAGATCTCCAAGGGATATCTGCACCCCCACATTCACTGCAGCCCCATTCACAATGGCAGAGAAGTGGAGGCCGCCCTAAATGTCCATCGTTGGAGGAGCAAATAATGAATTTCTCTCGTTCTTTTCCTTCTTTCCGTCTTCAGTCTTCATCCTCTAACGTTAGAGCAGGAAAAGATCCCACGAGCGTTTATCCCTGTGCTCTTCAAACAATGTCCCTCCGAGGGGAGGACGAAAGGACAATGGGGCAAAGGGGCCCAGTGGGTGAAGCTCCGTGTCCCCCACTCTGCTCCAAGCTGGGCTTTTCTGCTCCCTGTTATTTCCTTTTTTATTTTTATTTTTTTTCCATCACACCACACAGCTTGCAGGAGCCCAGTTCCCTGACCAGGGACTGAACCCAGGTCACTGCAGTGAGAGCCTGGAATCCTAACCACTAGGCTACCAGGGAACTCCCTTGCTCCCTGTTCTTGAGGCAAGGTTTCAACTGAGAAAGAGATCGCACTGATAAAACTATTAAAATCTAAACAACTCCTGATAGCACCATATTATATAACTTGTTATTCCCCCGGGGAATGGAAAGTGGCTGGTAATGTCCCAAGGCCTCATGGCTGGAATGAACAAAAGGCCAGCCTGAGGCACATGGGCCTCTGGGTCAGGCAGCCCTGGGTGCTCTCCTGAATTCTTTTCAAAATTTGTATTGGAGTATAGCTGCTTTACAATGTTGTGTTAGTTTCTATTGTACTGCAAAGTGAATCAGCTATACGTACACATATATCCCCTCTTTTTTGGATTTCCTTCCCATTTAGGTCACCACAGAGCAGTGAGTAGCCGCATATATGTGGAATCTGAAAAAATTGGTATAGACGATCTTATTTGCAAAGCAGAAATAGAGACACAGACGCAGAGAACAAATGTATGGATACCAAGGGGGAAAGAGAGGGTGGGATGAATTGGGAAATTGGGATGGACATATACACACTATCGATACTATGTATAAAATAGATAATGAATGAGAACCTACTGCATAGCACAGGGAACTCTACTCAATGCTCTCCTGAATTCTCCTTTTAGCTGTGTGACCTCAGGTGAGTTGCAGAACTGGCTTCACATCCCTTCCTTGTAAAACTGGGACCATGTAGTGCCTCCTTCATGGGGCCATTGCCAAGGTAAAACAAATTCTAACTCCACCGCCCTCAGGAGCTCGCCTGCGGCAGCCTTGGAAGACACAGCTGCTATCACCCGGGCTGGGTACCCCAGAGACCTAGTTCTGGCCTCAGCTTGACCACAGACACCTCCTCCCACTTCCCCGCTCTCTCCTCATCTGTTCAGCAAGAACATTGATCTACAGCCCTGGTTCTCCACTTTGGCTACACAGTAAAATCACCTGGGAAGTTTTAAAAGGTATTACTCCCCTCTCTCCCCAGACCTCACTCCTACAGTTTCTGATGTCACTGGTATGGAGGGGGCTTCGATATCAGTGCTTTTCAAAAATTCCCTTGGTCATTCTCAACCAGCGTTGAGAACCACTATTCTAGCTAATTTTAAGCCCCCTTCTAGCTCTAAAACTCTGTGGCTGGACTCAGCTTCATTCCAGAAATATCTGATAAACTACCTAATAGGCTTCAAGCACTGTTAGGTCTCTGGTCCAGTGATGTTTGCATTCATTTCACCGCTTAGGAAATGTCTGATGTGGCTTAAACTGGGAGTTTTCAGATGATTCTTTTCTTTCTTTGATATTAACCTGCTTTCATCTTGCTAATTTTCCAAATAAACTAACTTTGTGAATAACAACCATATGGCTCAAGTTCATTGTCCTATGATCTATACAAGTTAGATATGGGAATGAAGTGGCTGTGAGCAACTGTAGCTTACCCTGATGTCAACATTAGGTCATTCCTACCCACCTTATCTTCGCCTCCAGTTTAATAATTTTTAAAAAGTTTGGAGAAATCCATAACTTTCACACATACACATAATGGGAAAGAAAGAGAGAAGGAGAGGGAGGAAGAGAAGAGAAGAAGGGGATGGAAGGAAGAAAGGAAGGAAGGAACAGATTCATTTTTATACGATAGCAATAATGATAACAAATAAAATAGTCAGGAACAAACCTGGGAAATGTATAAGCTCTAGATGGAGGAAAAGTTTTAACACTGCTGAAGAACAGGAAGAAGTTTCAAACAAAAGGAAGTCTTGGATAGGAAGACTTGACACTGTAAAAATGTCAGTTCTCGGGCTTCCCTGGTGGCGCAGTGGTTGAGAGTCCACCTGCCGATGCAGGGGACACGGGTTCGTGCCCCGGTCCGGGAAGATCCCACATGCCGCGGAGCGGCCGCTGAGCCTGCGCGCCCGGAGCCTGTGCTCCGCAACAGTGAGAGGCCACAGCAGTGAGAGGCCCGCATACCCGAAAAAAAAAAAGAAAAGAAAAAAATGTCAGTTCTCCTCGAGGTAAGTTATACATTTACCAGGAACTCAATAAAAACATCAACAGGATACTGTAACTAAACAAGATGATTATATGATTCACATGAAAAAAATAAACAAGCAAGAATAATCAGTAAAATTATGAAAAGATAGAGAATATTAAGAAAAAAGGAAAATATTGGGAGAGGACTAGCATATTAAAATATATTACAAAACTCCTAATTGTAGATTATGATTGTAAGTTATGAATTATCAAACATATCATTAAAACCAAATGCTGCATGAATAGACAGACTGACCAATGGAACAAAATAGAAAATCTGTAAGCACTCCCAAACTCGTAACGGAATTTAGACCACAGTAAAGAAGGTATCTCAAGTCAGTGGAGAAAATGTGGGTTAGCCATTAAATAGAGCTGAGACAACAAAGTTGTCATCTGGAAATAAAAGTTGGATCCATAATTCTGGTCGAAATCACTGAGTCTGTTCACAGATATTCCAGCTCTCCTTCTGACCGTGTGATTTGCTCTGATCAATGAAATGTGAGCCTAGGTGTATGCCTTCCAAGGGGCAGCCTTTAAGAGCCAGGGTGTGAGTCACCATACCTCTGTGTTCCTGGCACAGTGACCAAAAATGTTCTCTGTCAGCCTGGCTCCCAGAGCCCCCTGTTAACCAAAAATGGACATGTAATATGAGTAGGAAATGAGCCTTTGTGCTTTCCAATGATGAGGCTCTGGGCTGTTACTGCAGCGTACCATGAGCTTATCCTGACTGTTGCATTCACAACCTACACCAGGATGAATTTCCTAGACATTAAAGATGCGAATGTAAAAGGTGAAACCCAAAAAGTACTAGAAGAAATCATGAAAGAACTTAAAACCCTGGAGTAGGGAATGTCTTTGTAAATAAGAAACAAAAACCCAAAACTTTTTTTTAAAGATTAATAATTTTTTAAAATAAATTTATTTATTTATTTTTGGCTGCGTTGGGTCTTCATTGCTGCACGCAGGCTTTCTCTAGTTGCGGCGATCGGGGGCTACTCTTGAATGCGATGCGCAAGCTTCTCACTGCAGGGGCTTCTCTTTGTTGTGAAGTACGGGCTCTAGGTACAAGGGCTTCAGTAGTTGTGGCACGCAGGTTCAGTAGTCGTGGCGCACGGGCTTAGTTGCTCCGCGGCGTGTGGGATCTTCCCGGACCAGGGCTCGAACCCATGTCCCCTGCATCGGCAGGCAGATTCTTAACCATTTGCGCCACCAGGGAAGTCCAAGATTTATAATTTTAAATGCATATGAAAATTTTAAAAAATCACTGCATTACAAAAACTGCCATAAGCAGAGTCGAAACACAAAGGAAAAACTTGGGTAAATACACACAACTTGTATCATGGAAAAAGGACTAATTTCATTTATATATAAAGAGTTCGTACAAATCAATATAAAAAAACTAATGATCCAACATAAAAATTGACAAAAAATAGTAATTGATTGTTCATAATAAAGCAAATGAACTTGGCTCTTAAACTTATGAAAATATCACTCAGGCTAAGAGAAATGCAAATTAAAACTACAAATGAGAAGCTCTGTTTCATCTGTCAGATTGGCAAAGATCAAAAGAGTTGATGCTGGGCTTCCCTGGTGGCGCAGTGGTTGAGAGTCCGCCTGCCGATGCAGGGGACATGGGTTCATGCCCCGGTCCGGGAAGATCCCACCTGCCCCGGAGCGGCTGGGCCTGTAAGCCATGGCCGCTGAGCCTGCGCATCCGGAGCCTGTGCTCCGCAACGGGAGAGGCCACAACAGAGAGAGGCCCGCATACCGTAAAAAAAAAAAGTTGATGCTGTATTGATAAAGAGTGTGGGAAATAGGAAGTCTCATATATTCTTAGAACAAATATAAATTGGAAGAGCCTCTCTGGATAGATACCTGATAATATCTCTTAAAATGATACATACATATACCCTTTAACCCAGCAATTCCATTTTCTAGGAATTTATCCTATAGGTATATTTACACAGGTGAAAAATGATGTGTATAACAAAGTTATTCATTGCAGCATCATTGAAATTGCAAAAAAAAAGAAAGAAAAAGAAAAGGAAGCAACCTAAATACTCCACAGGTAAATGACAATTTACATAAATGAGAGTCCATGCATACAACGGAATCTGTTGCAGACATAAAGAAAGAGTGAACTCACTGTGACTCTTTGTGAACTGATGTGGAAAGATCACCAAAACATATTGCGAAGTACATGAAAAAAGCAAGGTGCCGAACAGTGTATTAGGCTGCCATTCGTATATGAATAAAATATTTCTGGAAAAAAATGTTCAAGTTGTTTAAAACGTGCTTCCCTCTGGGAAGGGGATGTCAGTGCCTGGGAGAGGTTTGGAGCTAGATTTGATGGCATTCCTTTCATTCATTTTGAATTTCGAACGATGTGAATATTTCCTCTTCAAAAAACAACTTTAAATAATGGGGAGAACAAAAAACTCTCTGAATGTAACTAGTTCTCTAGAGTTGGCCAGCATAAGACCACAACGAGGACCCATCAAACAATGAAATTAAGTGTTTATGTGTTTCTGTTTCTGAGTATTGGAAATAATTATGTAACCCTAGATGGGTCTGAAATCTCATACCGAGAAGGTTCAAGGCAATTGACTATAATTTCCCACTGTACTGAGTTTCATATATTTCAGAATTGAAAACCATTTCTTCAGAAAAGCTAAAATCAGGTTTTTTTTTTTTAAAGGTCAACTCTAATTCCACTTCAGCTGAGAGATTTTCTTCCTAACTAAAGCCATCAAATTACTCTAGAGTATCAAATGTATTTTTTTTATCTTCTTATCTTAGACAGAAGCTCCCATGGAGGTTGTACTCACAGCTTCCTTCTCAACGGAGACCAGGAAAGGCCTTCGCCTTTCTATCCACTTAAACCACTAATTTCAGGTGAGAAATACCAACCTGTGCTTACATAGGCAGAGGGGTGATGACACATCGTGGACCTGTGATGCTTCAGTAGGAGCTGGGGGACAAAACTGGCTCCTACTCAGAGATCCACCCTAATCCTACCTAGCCCACTCTAAGGATGTCGTACATAGGGTCAGCATGAGAAGGAGCTTTAGATCAGAAAGACAGATTTGAGGGGACTTCCCTGGTGGTCCAGTGGTTAAGAATCCACTTTCCAATGCAGGCGATGCAGGTTCGATCCCTGGTCGGGGAACTAAGATCCCACATGCCAGGGCAACTAAGCCCTCGTGCCGCAACTACAGAGCCCACACACTCTGGAGCCCACGCACTCTGGAGCCCGCACCCCACAACTAGAGAGAAGTCTGCACGCCACAGCTAAGACCCGACACAGCCAAAAATAAACAAACAAATAAATACATATTTTTTAAAAAATGACATAATCCATGCTCCATTGAGGGACTTATTCAGAGTCCCTCACGTTCGGAAACCATCCCTAGCAAGAGGCTCAGACGACAACAGTGGATTTCCATTAGAATGGATACTGGAGAGCCAGGCACCACGACCGTGACAATAAAGACTTTGACAGTGAGCATCCCAGAAGCACCATTAGGACAGAAGAATTAAGGACTGCCTACAATTTAATAAGTCCCACATGAGCCTCTTCTTCCGCTACTTGCGGGGAGGTATAGTCACCCACACTCATTTCTTGATAATGATTGAAAATGAATTTCCAGTCAACTGGATGGGAACTCAGAGCCTGATACATTTAATTAAAAAAAATAGGAGATGTAACATTTCTTGTACACATAAGTTGACAGAGTAAAATAACTACCTACTACATTTTTATTGATATTAATATTATGTTAATATTTTGCGAGAGATGCTGCTTTTCTGATGTCCCAACCTATTGACTCACATAATTATGTGTCCACTGATGGAACCTTCCTCAGGCTTTGTCTCACCCCCCAACCTGAATCTACTTGTTCAGAGTTGGTGTCTCTGCCTGCCGCTCCATTGCTCAGCCCCTGCCTTCCGTTTTCTGCCCAGATCCTTTGGGTCAATGTGACACTTGTGCTTAGTTGTGCATCCCACATGGGTCCCAGACACCGTCCCTTAGCTCCACACTGTATTCCCATATAGGTTGGTCCCACCCACTCCCATATCTGGAAGTTTTAGCACCAGTAGATGACCAAGATTGTCCAGAGGGGTCATCTAACTTGCCCATTCTGAACACCAAAATCTCTGCTAAATTAACCAGGTAAGGTGGATCCAATCCATTTTGAAAGCTTCTTTAACTTGGAATTTTATGCATAAAAGAAAAAAAAGTTTATCAAGAATCATTGGCTCCATGTCTTGGAATAAGAACGGTATTAAGTTCATTTAAGCATAAATACAAGCATCACAGATGCTGTCTGGGGGTTTCTCAAGGCGCTTCTAGTTCCTCACCATCAATGAAGCAATGAGAACCCTTAGCCACGATGGCGAGAGAACAATCTGTGTTATGGCTGACATGCATCCCTTTTCTCTTACCTCTGGACACCGTAATGCAGACTCTCTGCTGTATGGCTTGGCCTTCTCATCCTTGTCCTTTTGCCCTTGGATGTCATCTTGATGGGACCCCCTGTCACCAAGTTCTCATCGACTGCGCTTGGACATGCTCAAGTTCCTTTCAAGTAGAATGTTACTGGAAGCTCCATCTCCCTCTCATATGTCTCTTAAAATTCTGGCTGATGCTGTCATTCATCTACTCAACAAATACATTATACTGGGTGCTTTCTGTTTGCCTCTCTTTAAACTCTGGGGGTGACTTTGTCTGTTTGTTGGTTTCTTTGACTCATATCTGGTTTGGACTAGATGGCCTCAAATTCTTCCCATCTTCTGGGCCATGGCTTAAAGGGTTTTGTGAGTACTGAATGAGACCACATAATAAGAGTGTCTCCCATAGTGCCTGTCATATAATAGCCGCCAGGAACTATAGCTATAATTATAATTATTATTATTGTCTCAAGTTTAGGCCATCCCTCATGACCTAGCACACAATAGTTGCCTCGGCAAATAAGTTTCAATGATTTCCAAGAAAGGGCCCCCAGTTTCTTATTACCATCTCCTTCTGCTCTTCCAAATTAGAGTAAAAATGCCAAACGACTTCCAAAAACCAATGACGTGTCATTTTTATCCTACACGGTTATAGAAAACTGCCTACTTCGTTGAGGCAATCCCTTGGTGTGCACGCAAAGTCCATTTTCCTATTCTTCTCTGATGTTGGGTCTTGACTTTCAGCAAGCAGAGAAACTCAACATCCCGTGCTGATGATAATCAGACCACTAATGGCATTCTCTAGCCCAGTAGGGAAGCAGCCTGACTCAGAGGTCCTCGGGGACTCAGAACCCTCTGCCCAAGAAGCCACAATCATGGAGATTATCTGAGGTGCCCTATTCTGAAGGCATCTGCTATGACTCAGCTCCTCCATGCGCCCCAGGCCCCATGACCTCCTTATGCCCTTTGAATCCTGGTTCCTCCACCACCATGACACAGCTCATCACCCAGGCCCAGGTCTTTGGAGGCCAGCCCTGAGGTCAGCTAACAACCAGACAGAACCAGAAATCAGCTCCCTGAGCCCAAGACATACAGACCCAGGGTCACAGGTGAGGGAGGCTCTAGAGGCTGGTACACGCATTTTTTCCAAGCAGCTTGGTCCCCAAGGCCTGAGTAAACCTATTCTGCTACCCTCAAATCAGGAAATTATAAAATAGTCCAGTAAGTATTAAGCCATATTGTATTAGAAATAGAATACATGACTTTTATTGAAAAAATAAAATGTTATAAGATTAGATTAAACCCTACGAAATTGCCATTTTTTGAGGAAATAAAATGATTGAATATTGGCAAATTCAAATGGTTCAATCCAGTGGTAGTAGCTGGTACCCATTGGGCACTCATCACATACCATGCACTGTCCTATATGCTTTACATGCAAACATCCTTTGAGGGAGGGCTGTTATCTTTGTTTTACTGATGAGGAAACTGAGTCTCAGAGGGGTAAGGTGACTTGTCCAAGGTCAGGAAGTTTGTAGTGTGTTCCTATTGGGTTTAGACAATATGCTGAACCCGTTCTGCTTATCTGTTAATACCTATATTTCCAGCCATCTTTTCCTCTACCCTCTGGGACCACCATTCCCATGGCTGCACCCTAGCTTTGGTCATGGCCGATAACTTGCATGATGCTTTCAGAAACATCAGCATCTCGCCCTTGATCACTACCCTCTCTATTTATAGCTCACTCACCCTAAGCACCCCATTCCAGTACTTTTTCTTTCTATTAAATTTTCCAGTCCCTGACTACCAACTGTTCCCCCTTCTTCAGACTCTCTCACGTGTTCATTTCCCTCCTCACCCCGCTGAGAGCCCATATCCATTTTTTGACAGTCATTCCCTTGCATTTCTCTCCACTTCTCTTTCTCCCTTCACCCCACAAAGTATGCACCTGGTATCCCTTTTGATACCTGAATCAGTTTACAGAGAGGATACTGATTCTGGGGATGCCCGATGCCCTTCACAGATCCAATCAATACACAGGAGATTTAGTTCTGTTACCATGCTCCGAGATAGAACAGCTTAGACATTCTGGAGATATTTCCATACAAGCGTTGAAATCAAATCAGAAGTTTCTAGTATTCTACAAATAAAAGAGGGAAGAAGCAAGTAAACTATTCCTCCCATCTTATTTTGAAAAATATCAAACACATAGAAAAGTTAACAGAATAACACAATTAACAACATACCCTCATTTTGAAATGTATAGAAATATTGAATCACCATGTTGAGTAACTGGAATTAACAGTGTTGTAGGTCAATTATACTTCAAAAACAAACTCATAGAAAAAGAGAGCAGATTTGTGGTTACCAGAGGTGAGGGGTTGGGGGGAACTGGATGAAGGCAGTCAAAAGGTACAGACTTCCAGTTGTAAGGTAACTAAGCACTAGGGATGTCACGCACAGCATGAGGAATATAATTAGCATTGTATTCTCTAGGGTATACATGAAAGTTGTCGAGAATAAATCCTAAGAGTTCTCATCCCAAGGCAAAAATATTTTTTCTGTTTCTTTAATTTTGTATCTCTATGATATGATGGATGTCACTAAATTCATTGTGAATATCATTTTATGATGTATGTAAGTCAGATCATTGTTATATACCTTAAGCTGTATGTCAATTATATCTCAATAAAATAGGAAGAAAAAAAAGAACCGTATACCCTTCTCCTAGCTTTACCAGTCCTTACCATTTTGCTATATTTGTGCCGTCTTGCTCTCTCCATATACACACACACACACACACACACACACACTTTAAAAATATATGTTTATTATTTATTTATAGCTGCGGATCTTTGTTTCTGTGCGCAGGCTTTCTCTAGTTGCATCGAGCAGGGGCTACTCTTCATTGTGGTGCACGGGCTTCTCATTGCAGTGGCTTCTCTTGTTGGGGAGCACGGGCTCTAGGCGTGTGGGCTTCAGTAGTTGTGGCACGTGGGCTCAGTAGTTGTGGTTCGCAGGTCCTAGAGCGCAGGCTCAGTAGTTGTGGCACGTGGGCTCAGTAGCTGTGGCTTGCAGGTCTTAGAGCGCTGGCTCAGTATTTGTGGCTCTCAGGTTCCAGAGCGCGGGCTCAGTAGTTGTGGCTTGCGGGCTTAGTTGCTCCACGGCATGTGGGATCTTACCAGACCAAGGCTCGAACCTGTGTCCCCTGCATTGGCAGGTGGATTCTTAACCACTGCGCCACCAGGGAAGTCCCACACTTTTGCCAATCCATTTGAAAGTAAGTTGCAGACATCAAGACACACACATATACATCTATGCTTATACACACTCCTGAGTGTGCACACACACAGATGTAGTGAAGAACGCTGGGCAGATATCGCCGACTCTCAGGAGTGGAGCTCAGCAGAACCCTAAACACCCACTCTCATGACAGCACCGTTCAGGCTGCAGGAAGTCAGAAACGTGTCTCCCTGTCTCTTGCCGCATGCCATCAAAACAAAGGATAAGTATGTCCGGATGCTGGAAAGGATCATGTGTTGTGTCCCTGTTGATTTTGGAGACGGACCCTGTTTCTGAGTTTAGGGAAGATCTGAGTGCTTCGGTAAGAAGCAAGACAGATATATTGATTCAGATAGAGAGAATGCAATAGATTCTTTAATGTGATGTATCATTTTATAGAAATACAGATGTTCATTTTCCTGCCTTATTTATGTTACCATTTGTGTTTCTGGAAGTACTCACAAATTAGCACAATATTCCCAAATAGTTGCTAATGACAGCTGAGGAACATTTTTCGATACTAAATAATTATATACTCCCAAATCTGTATAACATAGGTCTAGACAAAACACACATGAAGCGTGAGATGGATTTTTCACATTACCAATTATGCTAGAATTGCAAATGGCTTTATATTTATTTAAACATTTAATAAGATTTAACTAGATTTAAAAATAAATTCTGCTTTATTTTAAAAATTCTTATTTAAAATTTTATATTTATTAATTTAAAGTTGCATTTTGTCATTTAATGAAAGACAATTTAAATATGTTAGAAGAGAAAATCATGATTTGAAAACATGAAGTTTTTAATTTTCTGTGCAGAACACTTTTCATTTACACTTTAAAGAAAGTACACTCACATTTTGTAAACTTTGAATTAATGACATTTCATTGTTTAATACTTTAGCTCATTCCTGCCGATAGAAAATATTGTGTAATAATCTCGATTATAGCAATATAATCAGTGATTTTGCTGAAATCAAAGAGTAAATGAAGGGTTTCCCTGGTGGCGCAGTAGTTGAGGGTCCGCCTGCCGATGCAGGGGACGCGGGTTCGTGCCCCGGTCTGGGAGGATCCCACATGCCGCGGAGCGGCTGGGCCCGTGAGCCATGGCCGCTGAGCCTGCGCGTCCGGAGCCTGTGCTCCGCAACGGGAGAGGCCACAGCGGTGAGAGGCCCACGTACCCCATAAAAAAATAAATAAATAAAGTAATAAGAGTTCAATAATATGGCCAGATCTATGATAAGTATGCCAAAGTTAATAGCTTTTTTCATATACCAGAAATAACAGATGAGAGGCCCTAAAGAGAAAAAGAGATTCCCTCCATAATAACAATAAAAAACATAAAATCTCTAAGAATGACTCTAAAAAGATAATGGAAGAATCTATACAAAGAAAAATATGAAACTTTACTGAGGGCCATGAAAGAAGACTTAAGAAAATTGAGAGACCATGTCCCTGAATGAGAAGACACGATGGGGAAAAGCTGCCAATTCATCCCACATTAAATAAAGATTTAATGCAATAACAGTCAAACCAACAGGAGGTTTTCATAATTTGACAGAAGTGGATATAAAGTGACTCTTTTAAAAAGTTAGAGTAGTTAATAGAATTATTTCAAGTAAGCAAAAAACACAGTCATTACGTTTCCAGTTGTCAAAACGTATTATCAATGTACATTAATTAAAGCACTGTGTATGGGTGTGATTACAGATCCATCTGAGGAAAAACAAAAGCCCGTTTGTCTATAGCTCTTTAACAATCTTGTTCCAACCCTCCTTCCCAATTCCAGTTGCTGCTGACCTGCTAAATCCATCATTAGCACCAATCCAGTGAAAGTACAATCTACAAGATACTCCTTGATTTGTAACTTTTTATTATAGTCATATATTTGGAAAATGTAAAAATATTAATCTTTTAATGGTACAATTATAGCCTTTTGTTCCTTTTGACCAAATGTTTGCATCTTTTTTAAACTTTAAAATTTTATTTATAGCATATTGCAATGCACAGAAATTTTAAACTTCTAGGCAGACAAATCTATTGATCTTTTACCTTGTAATTTCTTGTAATATTTTTAGGCTAAAAAGTCTTCTTCAATTTAACCTATGATAAGTGTGACATTTTAAAGTGAGGGAAAAGATGAACTTTTCAATCAATATTGTTTGGATAATGTGGTAACTATGCTGACAAAGTTAATTTTGACTGCTTCTTCATTCTTTATGTAAATATATTCCAAATAAAGCAACAATTTAAATGTAAAAAATGAAAATTTAGAAAATGTATTAAAGCAAACATAGTGGACTTCCCTGGTGACGCAGTGGTTAAGAATCCACCTGCCAATGCAAGGAACACAGGTTCGATTCCTGGTCTGGGAAGATCCCACGTGCCGCGGAGCAACTAAGCCCGTGCGCCACAACTACTGAGCCTGCTCTCTACAGCCCGCGAGCCACAACTACTGAAGCCAGCACACCTAGAGCCCGTGCTCCACAGCAAGAGAAGCCACCGCAATGAGAAGCCCGCGCACTGCAACGAAGAGTAGCTCCCCCTCGCGGCAACTAGAGAAAAGCACTCACGCCACAACAAAGATCCAACGCAGCCAAGACAAACAAAAAAATTAATTAATTAAAAAAAATAGGACAAATTTGTTTGTGTTTATCGGGTGCGTGTATGTTTTCTCCTAGGCATGATCCTAAATCCAAAAGCCATCAAAGGAAATGTGATGAATTGGACTATGTAAAACTTCTCTATTCAATCAATATGGCAAAGGGACCATGAAACTCCAGCTGGCAGAGCTCCATCCCAAGGAGAAGAAGGATCAATAAGGAGGTCTCTAACCCATGGCTCTTACAAAGCAGAGGCTTCCTGGCTGCAGAACCTAGCTGGTTAAGGTTTTTGAAGCCATCGAGCTTGTGTTCTCCATGCCATAGGGGTAAAAAATATGCCAAAAGACATGCAGCTTGCACTCCTCACTCATGGAGAGCACGCTCAAGACCTCACTATGGTGGGAAATTTTCATTCTCCCAAAAAAAAAAAAAAAACAATCTCTTCTTCCTGTTATCGGTAATTCTGAATGTTTGATTTTTCCCTGCCATGGGATCAAAGGTACCTAAGCAGATGACTGTAAGTAGAAAAAATAGGGGTCAGAAATCAAGTATTGGCAGTTTTTCCATTTTCATAGTGTGTGAATTTTCAATAGAAGTGAGGGGACATAAAGCATTAATTCAGATCAGAATGCTTCAGGGAACGAGTTTCCGCAGTTCAACTTTACAATAAGTATAAATAAACCTGTTAAAATTTTCTGGACGATGTCAGAATTTGGATTTTTTTTAAAAATCAAGTGAATTTTTTTTATTGACAGCAACTACATGGCGATTGTAGCATTTTTATCATTCACTATACTTTTCTGAGTTGACCTGCTTGCAGGTACATGTTTTTAATGTTGTCTGTCTTCTGTGCTATTCCTATAAGTTTGCTATTAAAACACATTAAACTATTTTTTTTAAAGAAAGCAGAGCTACAACTACTGATAAATGATAAATTGCTGCGTGAAAAAGGTAAAAGATGTAGAACAGCGTGTGTAATGTGCTTCTATATATTTTAATACACATGCTACCTTTAAAAGGAAACCAAAAACTGGCAACAATTGTTAAAACGGTGACCCTCTGGGTAAGGGGCTGGGAGAAGGTGCAGGGGAAGGGGGACGGCTAGAAACGTACTTGACAGTGACATGCACTGGGGCCTGTTGAATTACTTACTGCATGTTAACTACTCATATAAATACATCTGAAATGTCTTCCCACCCGGAGATCAGATAAATAATCATTTATATTTCACTTGTTTTTACATTTAGCTCTCCAATTCAGTTGGGATTTCTGTTGGGAACTGGTACAAGACATTGCTTTTCCAACTCTGAGCCCAGGGGTCCTATGGAGTTACAGCCTTGGTGCAGGCTGCGGGATGTAGGGAGAGAAGGGGAAGAGCTCAGCCTCACCTTCATCTGGATTATAAATCAGGACCCCACCTCAGTTTTGCAGTGTGCATATAGAGGTGGAGATGTGCTGTTAGCAGTTGGAAATAAAGGTCTGGAATGCAGAGGAGGGGTCAGGCTTGGTAAGGACATTCAGTAATTTCAGAGAAAAGAGATGTCAGTATTCTTGTAGTCATGTTATCTGAGAAAGCAGAAAGAGAGAAAGAAAGAGAGCAAAAGAAAGAGGGAGGGCGCAGTGGTTAAGAATCCGCCTGTCAATGCAGGGGACACGGGTTCGATCCCTGGTCCAGGAAGATCCCACATGCTGCGGAGCCACTAAGCCCGTGCACCACAACTACTGAGCCTGCGCTCTAAAGCCTATGAGCCACAACTACTGAGCCTGCGTGCCACAGCTGCTGAAGCCCGCTTGCCTAGAGCCCATGCTCCACAACAAGAGAATCCACTGCAATGAGAAGCCCACACACTGCAACAAAGAGTAGCCCCTGCTCGCTGCAACTAGAGAAAGCCCATGCGCAGCAACAAAGACCCAACAAAGCCAAAAATAAATAAACAAACAAATAAATAAAAGTTAAAATGATGCTTTAAAAAAAGAAAGAAAGAGGGAAGCAGGAAGAAAGAAAAAAATATAAACCATCAACTTAAATTTTTTTAATTTATTTTTAAATTGAAGTATTGTTGATTTACAATGTTGTGTTATTTTCAGGTGTACAGCAAAGTGGTTCAGTTATACGGATATATATCTATTCTGAACAGTTATACAGATATATATCTATTCTTTTTCAGATTCTTTTCCCTTATAGATTATTACAAGATATTGAGTATAGTCTCCTGTGCTATATATTAGGTCCTTGTTGGTTATCTATTCTATTTATAGCAGTGTGTATTGTTACTCTCAAACTGCTAATTTATCCCTCCCCTCCTTTCCTTTTTGGTTCCAGAAGTTTGTTTTCTATGTCTGTGAGTCTCTTTCTGTTTTGTAAATAAGTTCATTTGTATCATTTTTTTAGGTTCCACATATAAGTGATATCATAAACCATCACCTTTTGAAAATCTGACTTAGCCTTAAGAAGAAACAAAAGGGAAAGTACCACAAACCTTTTAGAAGTCCACAAATGCGGTGGCCTTGTGGGTCTAGAGGACACGCACGTGACCGGGAACCTACACCTAGGACATCAGGTGGGAAACTCATGGTGGGCAGGTTGAATTCCAGGGCCACAGAAGCTGCTAACACAAGGAAGCTGAAAACCCACTGGGCTGGGATGGCTTGTTCCTGTACTCTTCAGTCTTTGTTGAATCCTACCGTTTGCCAGGAATGTCTGGGAGCAGCACAGGGAGAAAACAGCCAAATTCTTGCCCTGATGGTGTTTCCACTCTAGGGGTCAGACAAGCGACAACAGTGTAAATGTGAGATGTATAGCGTACGGGACGGAGATGAGTGTGGTCAGAAAAACACGAGGTTGGTGGGGAGGGCTGGGGGATGTGGGGTTGGGAGACGGTGCTCAAAGAGTGTCTCACTGAGAAAGCCACATTTGAGCCTAGATCTGGGGATAATCTGTGGAGAACCAGGGACAGACGGGCCAGGCAGGGGCAAATCTGAGCGTGAACCCCATGCAGGCGTCCTCAGTGTGCTGGAGGGAAAGCAAGGACAGATATTCAAGAGGAAGCCTGGTAGTTTCACTGGTGACCTCTCTACTGGGACTGGGACTGGACTGGATGGGACACTTGATCTCCACATTTGGGACTCACATTATGATAAGGACAGTTTGATGCCCAAGGCGTTTTGCGGGTGTCCGCTAAGGCAAGATGACATTGGCAAAACGTCTGTGGAGGCGATGCCCTACCCAAGAACAATTACCTTGTGGATCCCTTTTAATGCCAAGAGCCCATCACGGCTGGAAGGATTTGCCTCCTTAGAACCTTAGTTCACCAGAAATGTCAGTTTCCTAAATGTGCCGATCCTCAAGTTTGGGGAAGTCCAAGTTTGAAAGGCAATACAGGATTAAATTAACACACACACACACACACACACACACACTTGGGTCAGATCCAGCCCTGAAGGCGATTGGAGAATATGGGTGTCCTCTGGTCAGAGACAAAGCTCTAGGAACAGCTGTGAAAAGAGCCATGAGGCTGCCCGGGGGTAGTTGCTGTCACACAAGGAGTGAGCCCCCAGCTCCACCAGAAGAATTTTCCAGTCTGTCTCCCCATGGAGGCCAGAGGGGCTCGGCTGGGTTCTGGCCTCCCCCCTGGTAAGAAAACACTGAGTCTCAACACTTTTGTGTTTCTTGCCCCCTCCTGGGGCTGGACCATCACTGTCAGGATGACACGTGGTTCTCCAGTCTCTTCTCTGCTGAGATGTCTTCAAGACACAGTGCAGGACCGTCGGACGCAGGCTGAGCCACCTCTAGCCAGCACTGGGCTGCGAGGTCCTGAACCTGTTCGCCTTCCCACCTGCTGTCAGACCCCAACACTCAGTTGAGGTCAAAGGACATCAATACTTAGCCTCTCTGGGCTGCTGTCTTCTCATCTACAAAATAGGGACCAAGGTGCCCCACCTCATAGCATTGGGGGTTCATCACACTGTCCTTTTCTTTTTTATTTAATTTTTATTTTATCTTGGAGCATAGTTGATTAACAATGTTGTGTTAGTTTCAGGTGTACAGCAAAGTGATTCACTTATACATATACATGTATCTATTCTTTTTCAAATTCTTTTCCCATTTAGGTTATTACAGAATATTGAGCAGAGTTCCCTGTGCTATGTAGTCCTTGCTGGTTATCTATTTTAAATATAGCAGTGTGTATATGTCAGTCCCAAACTCCCAATCTATCCCTCCCTCTCACCCTTCCCCCCGGTAACCATAAGTTCATTCTCTAAGTCTGTGAGCCACAGCGATCTTTTCAAAGACAAAGACTGAGTCTTGTTCATCTGCGGGTCCTCAGGGCCTGGCACAGAGCCCTGGGTTAGGCGTTGTCCCGTTGAAGTTGGAATGCAACTGCATGAAGATATCTACAATTTAGTGTAAATTAATTTATTAATATTTTTGTGTCATCTTAAAGGAGCAGCGAATGAGGGGAGCCACCAGTTAACAGAGCTCAGAAAAGGCAGCGGGTGGTGTGGGTTATAATCTATTCCAAGATTCCCATTCTGGAGCCCTTTGAAAACCCGTGGAAAACAGGGGGCATAAAATGGCTCTGATGAGCCCCACAAGAATGTTCTTTAAAGGGCACGTGGTCAGCAGACCAGAGTCCAAGTCCAGGCGTCGTGCTTCCTGGTGGTAAGAGCTTGAGCAAATTCCTTGACTTCCCTGAGCCTCAGTATCCTCATCTGTAAAATGGAAACAAACCTAACTGCCCTCCTATGTCCCCCACATTGATGGGGAGTGTCAGTGAGCTGATGTGTAAGATCACCCGGTAATGGCGAGCGTGGGTGGGGGTGACAGCTGTGGCGTAGCCAGAGGTGAGCAGGGCAGCCACTGCGGCGCTAACTCCAAGCACAGGAGGTTAAAGTGTGACTCCATCTCAAGCCTGGACCGCAGACCCAGAGCCCAGTAGCACAGCAACAGGTGCCAGACATCCCCGCACGTGAAGGTGAGGCTCTACTTACCTGTGTGGGATTCGCAGAGAAGGTGGATGAAACCTGTTTGGGTAACTCTCAGCCCAACACCCAATATTAGGTGAAGGGACAGGACAGAAAGGAGCTCTTGGGGACAGCTGCTGGGGTGTCCCCTGCCCCATGGAGGAAGAATCCTCTGCCCTGGGAGGGGGTCTCAGGGGACCCCCAGACAGCTCGTGCCCCCAGAGGATGCCCTCTGTGGATGCAGAGCTGGCGGGTGTCAGTCCCATGCCTGAGAAACCCTCAAGGCAAGAGGCGGAGCTTCCAGCCTGGAGTGGGAGAGAGCAGAGGAACCGCGGCGAGGAAGGAGAGGGGCTGAACAGGACTTCCGCTGAGGGCGGGGCAAGGACACGGAGGCTGCTCCTCCACAGACCAAGGGAGCTGGCTCGGGGTCATCTTGGAAGGGACTTTGCCCAGAGGGCACCTGGAGGGGCAGAATACCCAGGACAGGGTGGGCTACAGAGCCCAGAGCCTGAGGGGGAAGGTGAGAGATGCATCCAGGAGCACAAGAAGAAGTGCACCTGGGGGCTCCTGGTGAGGGGATCGCTAAGAATCCCACAAAGGCTAGAAGGATGCTCAGCGAAAGTCGCCAAGCCCAGGTCGCCGCTGCTCCGTCTAGCAGAGCATTCCTGCACCTCGCCTCTCACTGCGCCTTCCTTCAGCCCTGGGGCAGCAGGAAGGACAGCTGAGGAGGCCCAGCCGCCTGCTGGCGAGAAAAGGGGGAAGAAGCCTCCCAGGCCCCTTACCCCTTCACCCCCACCCCCATGGGCTCCCAGCTCAAAATTGCAGGGAAACAAGGAGGAGTTTGGGTGAGATTCAGTGTTCTCATTATTACACTGGACAAAACAAAGCAATTGGGGCTTTTTAGCTAAAAGTAGACAGAGGACATTATGTTATCCAGGAGTGACCAGAAAAGGTATGGGAGGGGACTTGCCCAAGACAACATCTGTGGGTAGAGAAAGACATAGACCATCACCGGGAGGACATCAGGATGGACTCCTAAGGGCTCCAACCTGCCCCAAGTGGGCATAACTGTGCACAGAGAAGCATAATGCATGTAGGGGGGTCAGGGGAACAGAAGGCGCAGGGCTAGTGAAGGGGGCGACCGAGCTTTTTATCCTAGGTGATTTTGTGTCTGGGGATGCTTTTTGAAATGAACGTGTAGACAAATATCACTTGAGGAATTACAGAAAAAAGTTATATCTATATATGTATACACACACACACACACACACACACACACACACACACACACACACACGTTTCCCTCCCTTAAAGGCCAATCTTTGTTCTTTGGCCCTGACCCGCACTTGCAGATATAAGCGGCTTCTGGAACCATCCCATAAATGCTTGCCACAGTCGGACTTCCCTGGTGGCACAGTAGTTAAGAATCCGCCTGCCAGGGGTGGGTTAGGGAGGGTGGGAGGGAGACGCAAGAGGGAGGGGATATATGTATACATATAGCTGATTCACTCTGTTATACAGAAGAAACTAATACAACATTGTAAAGCAATTATACTCCAATAAAGATGTGAAAAAAGAAATCAATAAAAACCCAACATTACCATAGGAAAATGGGCAACAATAAGAGGATATAAATGGTTCTTACATATTTGACAATGTACTCAACCTCACTCATGGTAAGAAAAATGGAAACTGAAAATACAATTAGAGAACATTTTTGCCTATAAATTAGGAAAGTTTGAATGCTTTGCTAACACATTGATTTGGTAAAAGTGTGAGAAGATAAATCTCCCTACATTGCTGGTGAGAGTAATACCAGCCCAACCTGTATGAAGAGCAGCTAAGACAGTCAGGCAATACATGTCAAGTTATAAATGCCCTTGACCCACCAATTGCCCTTCTAAGAAGCTGGCTTACAGATATGCATGTACACAAAGGAAATTTTACTTGTGTGTATGTAAAAATATCAAATATTTTTTGATATTTTATATCAAAATATTGCAGATTTTTTTTGATTAGCACAATATTGGAAACAATCAAACTACCTACCAATAGGAAACTGGTTAAATGAATTATAGCAATCCATACAAGGAAAAACCATGTTTTTAAAAGAGAGTATAATTCTACATTTGGGAATTTATCCTACAAATATTCTTGCATATAAGTGATGTACCTGCACAGATAGACTTGCAAAGTGAATGAAATAATATACGAAAGAGGCTATTTATTGAAGCATTTCAATAATTCTAGGCCAAGGGTTAGAATTAAACCAAATGTCCATTAATAGCAGATTGATTGAGTAAAGTGTGGTACACGTAAACGATGAAGTACCATTCCATTGTAAAAATGAATGTAGAAACGCTATGGGTAAGACACTGAAAGTTCTCTTCAGATAAATTGTTAAGTGAAAAGGCAAGTATATCTTTTGTGAATAAAGAGGAGAAAAATATACACATTTGTATTGTACTTACACAGAAAAACTCTGGAACATAGCAAGAAAATAGAAATAGGGTTTCCTGGTTTGGTGCTGGAAACTGGGCAAAAGGGGAGTAAGAGTTAGAGAGTTTACACTGTTTAAAAAATGAATAATATTAATATATTGCTTCTTCAATGAATATATTATCTCTTTAATTTTTTAAAAAAAGAAAATCAAGAAAAATTAGTGGAAAAATGAAATGGTTCCATATGTATTTATATTAAAAGATATAAAAAATATATTGCTAAGTAAAACAAAAGCAAACTAAATAAACATATCACAAAAGCAGAATAGCGCATGGAGTATGATACCATCGTGTTTAAAACAAAAGCCTGACTGCCAGGCTGCATAGGCACAAACTACCTCTGGGAGGATACACAAGAAATTAGGACCAGCAATTGTCTCTGGGGAAGTGAACGGGAAGGTTAGGGGACAGGGATGTAAGAGAGATTTATATTTGACGGTAACCCTGTCTGTACTTTCTAATTTTTTTTTCTATGTGTGTGCATCACCAACTAAAAAAATAAAATACTCTTTCAAAATTGAAAAAAAAAAAAAAAAGAATCCTCCTGCCAATGCGAGGGACACGGGTTCGATCCCTGGTCCGGGAAGATCCCCCATGCCGCGGAGCAACTAAGCCCATGCACCACAACTACTGAGTCTGTGCTCTAGAGCCCACGAGCCACACCTACTGAGCCCGTGCACCACAACTACTGAGCCTGCGCTCTAGAGCCTGCGAGCCACAACTACTGAAGCCTGTGTGCCTAGAGCCCGTGCTCTGCAACAAGAGAAACCACCGCAGTGAGCTCAGGCACCTCATCGAGGAGTAGCCCTCGCTCACTGCAACTAGAGGGAGCCCACGGGCAGCAACGAAGACCCAACGTAGCCAAAAAAAAAAAAAAAGTCTGCCACCATTGACCCAAATTCTGGCCTGCCACGGCCCAGCCCAGCAGTGAGGTTTGAGGGAGAAGGAAACACAGAGAAGAAGGAGGGGCAGACAGGTTGGGCTGGGGGAGAACCATATGCCTTCTTCTCCTTCCTTTTATATAAACACTGTCATTTGCCATTAAATGTGAAGACGACATTGACTGGAGAAACTGCCTGACAGCTCAGTGGAAAATATTCTCAGCTCATTACGCAAATACCCAAGGCCTCACTTTTAATTACTCACTTAGTGCCGGATTAACTGCCAGTTGCCGCCAACAGCACGGCCTTCCTCTCGGGGAGGTCAGAACGCATCAAGAGGAAACCAGAAGAGCCTGAATCTGTCCCCCACTCCCTGACTCTGGTAGGAAAATATTTAGCTAGGAAGGCAGGGTCACCACACAGTCGAGGGGTATTACTCAGCCGGGAAACAGCCCCACTTCCTGTTGGCGTATTTTCCTTTGGTTTTAGCCCCAAGTATTATTCTAGGTGGAAAGACCTCCTAGAATGCTGTTTTCTTGGGGGAATCGAAAGAAAAGAAGCCTGGCGAATGTGGGCCCACTTCGACGCCTCAGATCTCAGACCGAGTAAGGGCTTGCAGATGCTTTTGAGGTGGGCAGCAGAAAACTCTGTGACATGGACTTTGTCATTCATTCCTTCCCCTCACACACATGCACGGGGCGCTGACTTCGTGCCAGCTCCATGCTACACATGTTGCAGAGTCAGAGACGGAAAGGGTAGGCCCACAGCCCTAGAGACTCCGTCCAAGGAAAAGAGAAACAGGAAAATAAATAAGAGTGATCGGGTTCTGTGGATGCTGGGACAGAAGCCTGCACGGGTACCGCGAAGTACAAAGGAGGCGGTGGGAGAGGAAGCGGGAGAAACTTCGTGGAAAGGAGCTGGATCAGAGATGACCAGAGAACGAGGGCAAGGAGGAACTATGAGAGGCAGTGGGGTAGTGAAGTGTGAGAAAGTTCACGGGACGGGAAAGGGACTGACGTGGAAATGGGGGGCACGTGCGCTGCTCCTTAACTGCCCAAACCCCCTGAGGTCTCTTCCTATACTTTAGAGCGTCCCTCTTAGGAGTCCTAGCCTTCCCCGGGTAGAAGCCAGAAACTCTTCTTCCCAGCTTCCCTTGCAGCTAGGGCACAGCCACATGACCTTGAATCCACCAATCAGACACAGCCATGGGAGACTTGATGGTATGACAAGGGATGCCTTGTAGGCTGGCCGTGCGGACTCCATCCTGCTGAGGGTGGTGAGACACAGTGCCCAGCATCATCAGCACCAGCTTCCTGTCTGTTCAGCGGCAGTGGCACTGGTTCCTCTACTGGGGTGGAGCCATTGCTTCTGCTTGTAAGGCTCCAAGCCTGCACCCTGGGCTCTCCTGGAGCCCTGGAGAGCTTCCAGTATCCTTTCACAACTTCCTTTTCTCTTTAAACCTACCAGACGGGTTCTGCTGTTTATAACCAAGCATGCTGATTGGTACAACCCAGTGGTTTTCCGGTAGGTGCGGTAGAGACTTTACAATTGGGGGAGTTTCCTCAAAGCTTGGACTGATGTAGGGGCTTCTGTGCCACCTCCACCCTTTCCCCCACCCCATTGCTCTACCCCCATCTTTTTCATATGCTGCTCTTCCAAACGAAGATTGCACTCATAACACAATAATAGTAGTAATAGCACCTAACATTATGGAGCACTTGCTACGTGTTGGGCGCTGTGTGGCAGATGGTATTTCCCAAGATGGCCATAGCAGTCTCTCCCATCTCACATGCTTTTCTTTTTCATAAATTTATTTATTTTATTTTTGGCTGCATTGGGTCTTCATTGTTGCACGCGGGCTTTCTCTAGTTGCAGCGAGCAGGGGATCTAGGTGCGTGGCTTCAGTAGTTGTGGCACACGGGCTTAGTTGCTCCGCAGCATGTGGGATCTTCCCGGACCAAGGCTCAAACCCGGGTCCCCTGCATTGGCAGGCATCTTAACCACTGTGCCACCAGGGAAGCCCTCACATGCTTTTCTTACAACATGGTCTTGACAGCCCTCCCTCCCCACCAGGAAGCGCTTCTCTCAGCCCTTGAATGTGGAAAGGCCTCTGACTACCGCAGAAGTGCCACTGTGTGACTTGTCATAGAAGCTACTGCAGCTTCCACCTGGTTCTCTTGGGCTCTTCCGTCTCAGAGCCCAGCCACCACAGAGTAAGGAAGCCCAGGCCAAGCGTGGGTGGGGCAGCCTGCAGCCACAGCTGAGACCCCGGCCCACAGCCAGCCACCCCTGGCAGACAGATGAGAGAAGAAGCTGGGAGATGGCTTTACAGAGTAAAACCGTGTGAGAGACACAAATGAGAACCACCCAGCTGAGCCCTGTCAATCTCCAGAAATGTGAAAGAGATTAATAAAATCATCCTTTTAAGCTGCTAGGGTTTGGGGCATTCTATTATCGCAGCAATAGATAACGGGAACACGCTGTTTAGTCTTTACCACAGCCCTGTGAGGTAGGTATTATTACTATCCATTATTATTACTATTCTCCTCACCTTTATCAGCGAAGTAGCTGAGGCACAGAGAGGTTGAGTAACTTACTCAGTGACACACAGGTGGCTGGTGGTAGAGCTGAGATTCATACACAGACCGTCTGGCTTTAGAGTCAGTATGCGTTACCACAATGGTGTGCTGACTTTCTTGAAAAGTCCCGCTGTAAACAACAGAGTCATTGAAGGATTTTTAAGTGGGGAAGTGGAGAGGGGCAGCCATGGTCATATTTGTGTTTCAGAAAGATTGCTGACATGGTGGGGAGGAGGGATTGAGGACCGGTGTCAGAGCAAGGCTGGAGGTAGGGAGGCTACCTCAGCCCCTGCAGCATCCAGGTAAGAGGTGACCAGGCCTCACTCAGGCAGTGGCCATGGGGATGGAGAGAGGGAGACAGATATGAGAGACAGCTCAGGGGGAGCATTGGCTTGGCCATGGGGACAGGAGAGGAGGGACACAGAGACGGCACATCAGAAAATGTCCCCATGGTTTACTTGGGTGTCCCGAAGGTGAAGACAACAATATCTTACTGATTTCAGCAATCACTGAATGACACGAATCACTCATTCTTAATTGTCAGCCTTGGTTATCAGCTAATATCATAGTTACCATCAAACATCTTACAAGGATGAGCAGAAGTAAGCCTCGTAACAGTAGGAATGTGCTCTGTTCTGCTGTTAACCTCAACCCTACAAGTGTTACTCAGCCATAAAAAGGAATGAAATAATGCCATTTGCAGCAACATGGATGGACCTGGAGCTTATCATACTAAGTGAAGTAAGACAGACAGAGAAAGATAAATATATGATATCGCTTATATGTGGAATCTTAAAAAAACTGAGATGATCTTATTTACAAAACAGAAATAGACTCACAGACATAGAAAACAAACTTAAGGTTACCAAAGGGGAAAGAAGGTGGAAGGGATAAATTAGGGGTTTTGGATTACATATATACACTACTATATATGAAATAGATAACAAAGACCTGCTGTATAGCACAGGGGACTATATTCAATATCTTGTAATAACCTATACTAGAAAAGAATCTGGGGACTTCCCTGGTGGCGCAGTGGTTAAGAATCCGCCTGCCGATGCGGGGGACATGGGTTCGATCCCCGGTCCGGGAAGATCCCACATGCTGCAGAGCAACGAAGCCCGTGCACCACAGCTGCTAAGCCTGCGCTCTAGAGCCTGCGTGCCGCAACTACTGAGCCTGCACTCAGAACCCGTGAGCCACAGCCACTGAGCCCACGTGCCTAGAGCTCATGCACCGCAACAAGAGAAGCCGCCACAATGAGAAGCCTGTGCACCGCAACGAAGAGTAGCCCCCACTGGCCGCAACTAGAGAAAGCCTGCACGCAGCAACAAAGACCCAATGAAGCAAATAAAAAAAAATTAAAATAAAATATTAAAAAAAGGAAAAGAATCTGAAAAAGAATAGATTTATGTACCTGAATCACTTTGCTGTACACTTGAAATTAACACAACATTGTAAATCAGCTATACTTTGATTAAAAAATAAAGACAAAAAAATGTTAGAAGTTAAACCACAATGAAAAAGAAAAGAAAGCCATCAACCCTACAATCTCAGTGACTTATCAGGAAAGTGTACTCTATCAGCATGTCCTCTGAGGTCAGCTGAGGGCTCTGGCTCCACCTTTTCCGCCTCTGTGACCCCCATCTCAAACATCACTAATCACCATTAGAGAGGGAAAGATAGCTTCGGAGAGACTCCTCCAGCAATATTTCACCCACAAGGGACATGGCTACGCCCACTCACACTGATTGGCCAGAACTAGTCACCTGGCCCAACTGCATGGGAGTCAGAAAGCCCAGCTGCGTCCATCACCTTCTGACCAGCAGCGGGAGATCCGAGCACAAGGCATGTCCTGTGTAAAGAGCAGCAGGTCTGCACCACTGTGCCTTGGCTTTGTTTTGGTTTCTATCATCGTGAGTTACTTATGCATCCTTTTCTTTGGCCGACTGTGAGATCCTCAAGGGCCAGGAGCCTGACTCACTCCTCTCTAGAGTAGCAAAGCCCCCCATCGATCTGGGTGTTTGTTGTGTAGACATCAATCTGTGCACTTTTGCTCTATGTACATTGTATTTCGATAAGAAGTTAATTTTTACAAAGTAAGGACCCACACACTCCAGCAGGGTAGAAACCCTCTTATTCCTGATTCTCAGAAGTTGGGGACGTTCCACTCAGCCCTCATCACAATCCCTCAGGGAATCAGAAAGCTGGTCCTAAGTCTGAGAGCTGTCAGTCGAGGCAGGACCAAACCAGCCTCCGCCCTCATCCATCCTCCATGGGGTCTCTGCTCTCCGGCTGAGGCCGGACAAAGGCACCGAGTGGCTTAAATGTGTTTCTAGGCAGCGTGAGCCTCTCGGATGTTTCCCAGCTGGAAACCTGGGCAAGGAGACACTGTGTATCTCCTGGCCCGTGCTCTTGGGACCTGGAGAACATCTGACCCGTCCTGGATGACTTTTCCTGGTCAGCTTATTAGGAACGAATCCTGACTAATTCGGTCACCATCCCATTTCTCAAGCATGATTTGTGGCTTAATTGCAGCAGGAAAAAAATAATACAAAGTGCACAGCCCGGGCCATATCCATAATTCATAACTGCAATAAAACCCTCGACATGCCGTTGTGACTTATAGCAGTCTGAGGGGTATGCACCCTGGGGCCAGCAGAGGGCCCAGATGTTTCCGTTACAGAACATTTTAGAGTTCACGGGCTGGGGAATCCGGGCTTCCCAGCTATTACAGCAAAGCTCAGCCCTAGCTAGCGGCAAAGCCAGAGCCCTGACCCTGGGTCCTAGGGCCTCGGAGGGGTCCGTGCTCAGGCTGCCCTGGAAAGCAGAGCGTGTCGAAGCCTCAGAGGTTGCAGCCAGCATCTTGGAGGCAACTTCAAAGCATCTTAAGCCTACAGAAGGTCCTCATCATGCAGGAGGCTGGCCTGTGTGGGCCCCAGGAGAGCATAAGGCTGATGTATCAGGTAGGGGGCTAGACTATGAGTGACAGAAAACCCAGGTCAAACAGCTTAAACCATAAAGGGAATTTACTTGCTCACATAAATGAAAAGTCCAAAGATTGCTTAGGCTTCAGGCGAGGTTTGATCCAGAGGCTCAAATGATGTTACCGGGAAGAAGTTGTCTTCCACCAATTTTCTTTGCCTCCCACTTCAGCCCCACTGGCAGTCCTAGGAGTTCTCCTTCAAGAAGCAAAACGGCTGCACCAGCTCCAGACCTCACAGCCTCAGGGAAAGAAAGATTGTCTCTTTTCTCCAAGCACTGAACGAAAGCTCCAACTCTCACTGCACCCACTGGGTCAGGTGTTTGTTCTTGAACCAACTGGTATTTGAGGGGTAGGGAAGAGGGCAGAACATTTGAAAATGAGGGAAGAGTAGTTCCCAAAGGGGAGACTTGTTTTACCCAAAGAAGCAAGAATGGATATGCTGGGCAAGCAAAGGGCAGGTGTCTGCCATGTAGAGCAGGGGTGGGCAAGCAGGGTCTGGGGGCCACATCCAGCCAAACACTCGTTTTAGTAAGTAAAGTGTTATTGGAGCACAGCCATGCTTATTCTTGTGTGTATTGTCTGAGGCGGCTTTCACACTCCAGCGACAGCTGATTAATTGCAACAGAGTCTGTCTGGACTGTAAAGCCTATAAAAGTTACTCTCTGGCCCTTTACAGAAATGTTTGCTGACCCTTGACGTAGAGGTAGGTTCATTTAAGTGGGAGCCTTCTGAGACGATAGCTAAACACAAACAGTGGGCATTTCCAGCGTCCAGACGCTTTGAAATCATAGTTAGTACCTGCTTCTGCCTTCTGCGCACACTCTGGCTGGGGATCAAGGGGGAGCCAGGGGGCCAGGAGAGCCAGGGGGCCAGGTGAGGTGGTGAGGGGCTTGGAGCGTGTGAGCACAGGCAAGTCGGGAGAAGGGCACCTGGTCCAGGATACACTGGCTGCTGCCCAGGTGACTTCGGTCGGGCCACATGCCTTTCTTGGCCAGGTCAGGTGGATGGGATGACCCCGAGGATCTCACATCTAACGGTCCGTGTCCTTCTGGGCCATGACTAGAGGGAGAACTTTCCCCTCCCCTTCCCCAAATCTGTCTGCAGGAGGAGGAAGCCCTCAGCAGGGGGCGAAAGAGGCACCACGTGATCGCCCCTCTTTATCCAGCCCTCACCCTCCTGCAGGGCTTAGTCACCAGCTGTAATGCTAATTACCTGCTGGAATAATCCTCTTGCCTCTCTCTCATTTGGTCGTGTCCATCCTTTCTTAGCAGATCAGAAGCCTGAAACCTTCCCGGTCCCAGTAGCCTGGAATGCCAAGTTCTGGCAGGGTGAGATGGCTGATTCCCAGTTACCAAGGTTGTCTTCATGTTCAAGCTTATGTCCGTGTTCATTGGTCCCTGTGTTCGGACTAGTGCACGAATGAGGCTGCAGACAAGGAAGATGCATGCACACCTTCAGAACCTTCTAATGCACTCTAATAACTCAGTTCTTGCCTCTGACACTTGCAGTTAAGAGCTGGTGATGAGCTACAAAAGATCTCTTCACTGTAGGCAGAAAAGCGTGTATCCACAAGCACGTTCACCCACAAAAATTCCATCAGCATATGTCCAGGTACGTATGGCAATACCTACATTCATAGGAGCCCTTGCATCTGCCTGTACCACGTGTGAAAATACATGCACACCCACGCAAGTGCGTGCACAGATTCGTGCAGACAGGACCCCACAGCAGATCCTTGACTGTGCATCACATGTATTCACTGCAGGCTCAGGTATTAGCACCTGTGTGCCGAGGTCACCTTTAAGAGGCCCTAAGCACGGGAAAGCTCATGGAGCCCTCACACAGAATTTCAAAGAAAAGGTTATTTTTGTAAATAGAGCTGCAATGAACATTTTGGTACATGACTCTTTTTGAATTATGGTTTTCTCAGGGTATATGCCCAGTAGTGGGATTGCTGGGTCGTATGGTAGTTCTATTTGTAATTTTTTTTGTGGTACGCGGGCCTCTCACTGTTGTGGCCTCTCCCGTTGCGGAGCACAGGCTCCGGACACACAGGCTCAGCGGCCATGGCTCACGGGTCCAGCCGCTCCGCGGCATGTGGGATCTTCCCCGACTGGAGCACGAACCCATGTCCCCTGCATCGGCAGGCAGACTCTCAACCACTGCTCCACCAGGGAAGCCCCCTGTATTTGTAGTTTTTTAAGGAGCCTCCATATTGTTCTCCATAGTGGCTGTATCAATTTACATTCCCACCAACAGTGCAAGACTGTTCCCTTTTCTCCACACCCTCTCCAGCATTTATTGCAATAGCCAGGACATGGAAGCAACCTAAGTGTCCATCAACAGATGAATAGATAAAGAAGATGTGGCACATATATACAATGGAATATTACTCAGCCATAAAAAGAAACAAAATTGAGCTATTTGTAGTGAGGCGGATGGACCTAGAGTCTGTCATACAGAGTGAAGTAAGTCAGAAAGAGAAAAACAAATACCGTATGCTAACACATATATATGGAATCTAAGAAAAGAAAAAAAAGGTCGTGAAGAACCTAGGGGTAAGACGGGAATAAAGACACAGACCTACTAGAGAATGGACTTGAGGATACGGAGAGGGGGAAGGGTGAGCTGTGACAAAGCGAGAGAGTGGCATGGACATATATACACTACCAAACGTAAGGTAGATAGCTAGTGGGAAGCAGCCGCATAGCACAGAGAGATCAGCTCGGTGCTTTGGGACCACCTAGAGGGGTGAGATAGGGAGAGTGGGAGGGAGGGAGACGCAAGAGGGAAGAGACATGGGGACATATGTATACGTATAACTGATTCACTTTGTTATAAAGCAGAAACTAACGCACCATTGTAAAGCAATTACAGTCCAATAAAGATGTTAAAAAAAAGGTTATTTTTTGGAAACGTCAGAAAACTTATGTGTGTGCTGAAACTGAAGCAGATGCTTTTCTATTTTTCTGATTAGAACTTTAAATTATTTTCCCTGCACATATTTGTTCATTCATTGATTCATTCACTCATTCATTTCAGCACCCCTGCTTTGCTGGAGCCCCGGATATGTGCGTGCATAATTCTGCCTTCGGGATGACCCAGCAGGGATGTGCACATGTGTTCACACAGCTGCACTACCAATGGCGAGTGAGTACTCACGCATGGTCACACCGGTGCTCCCCATACGTGCGCACTCACACACACACACACACACACACACACACACGTAGCCTAACGGAGCTCTGAGCTGGAAGCCCCAAGAAGGAATCGTGTGCTAGCACCTGCATGGTCAGACATAGCCAGCGCCTCTGTAGGAGCCCCCTCCTCCCTCCTGGTGTTTTGGCCACTGCAGATTCCAAGCTCAGCAGGAAACCTCAGAATATGCTCTCACACAGCAAGCCCTGCAGCCCTCAGAGGTGGGCAGGAGAAAGATGGGGGCGTGTGGAGTGGGGCCCAGGGAGGGAGGGTGGGCACACTCCACACTGGGGGACGGACTGGGGGGTGATGGGGGATGGCCCAGGGCACCCAGGCAGGGGCCAGCACCGTGCCCTGGCTGTCTGGATGTCAGATGATGACCGACATGCCAGCCTGACCCCCTTCGAATTATAATATGAGATCACCCAACCCCAGACTCAGACTTTAGTCCAATTCAGGATTTCCGTTTATAGCTTTCAAAACTGCTGGGTGGGTCCCATCTCCCATGTTCTGATCAAATTGGTCTGGGGGCAGGGCCTGGGCATCTGGATGTATAAAACCTTCCCAGGTGATTCTAATGTACAGCCAAGGTTGTGAACCTCTAGTCTACGGAGCCCAGGTGAGTTCCTGGGACGGGGAGCTCACTACCTGTCCTGGCAGCCTCCTTGCTTTGGGGACAAGTTACGAGCCTTTCTCCACAGCAGCGTGGTAGCAAATTCCCAGGACAGTGAAAGCAAAGCTCAGGGAGTGTCGTACCGCCGTCGTCATGGTTCTTGCTCCCGTCTCTCTGGATGTCCATTTCCGACGACACCTGACTCCTCCTAAACGCCTGCTGCGACTGCTGGGTCCTGCACGCGCCTTGCCAGGCTCCGAGCACCCACAGCCTGAGGGCGGAGCCCTTGCTTCCCGTCCCGGGTGTCCAGCCCCTGAAGGCACTGCTGGCTGGCACGTTAGAGGCTGGGGCTGAAGGAGCACAGGGCTGGAGTCTGGCACATGACGGCCCAGTGTGTGACCCTGGGCAGTGCCCCTGCTTCCCAGAGCCTGCTGGCTCGGCCACAAGGCAGGGAGAGGAGCAATGGCAGGGGAGAGGGGATGCAGCTGCGTGAGGTACAGCTGAGAGAATTTGTAGAGCATGACAGCACCTTGCCTAGCCTGCAGAAGGGGACCCATCATGGGTTCTCCCACCTGGAGCAGGGTGCCTGATGGGCAGGTCAACCTCTCCACTCCACACAGCAGGCCCAGTGCCTGAAGGCCAACATACTTTTCAGTGAGCCACAAAAATGTCTTCATGGGGCTTCCCTGGTGGCGCAGTGGTTGAGAGTCCGCCTGCCGATGCAGGGGACACGGGATTGTGCCCTGGTCCGGGAGGATCCCACATGCCGTGGAGCAGCTGGGCCCGTGAGCCATGGCCCTGAGCCTGCGCGTTGGGAGCCTGTGCTCCACGACGGGAGAGGCCACAACAGTGAGAAGCCTGCGTACCACAAAAAATTTTTTAAAAGATGTCTTCATTTCTTTTAAAATCAGAAGAAAAACTGAATGTCATCCAGCCTGGATTATATTTTCCTTCTTGCCAATGCTGTTGTAAAATACAAGCTTAAATGTTTTTTTGGAGGAAGGGGCCCCCAAAAGCCAAACCACAGTCCCATGGAGGGGGTGATATCCAGGCCCAAAAGCACACCCTGGGTGGACCCCCCCCCCGCCACCTTCCAGTGCACCCAGACCAGTGTCTCAGAAGCAAGGTGTGGACCCCCCCCGCCACCTTCCAGTGCACCCAGACCAGTGTCTCAGAAAGCAAGGTGTGGACCCCCCCCCCCGCCACCTTCCAGTGCACCCAGACCAGGGTCTCAGAAAGCAAGGTGTGGACCCCCCCCCCCCGCCACCTTCCAGTGCACCCAGACCAGGGTCTCAGAAAGCAAGGTGTGGACCCCCCCCCGCCACCTCCCAATGCACCCAGGCCAGTGTCTCAGAAGCAAGGTGTGGACCTGACAAAGCCGACCTCAGTCAGCAGAGCTTCTCCAGGAAACTGAGGCAGGTGAGAGTGCAGGCTCTGGAGTTACACGGTTCAGACCTCATCTGTGTGTCTTAGGCAAGTTACTTCACCTCTCTGTGCCTCCATTTCTGCTTCTGTAAATGGGGGTGCCCCCCCTTGGAGGGTTGTCATGAGAATTCAGGGAGATGTTGCATTTAGAGACACAGGCACCTGGAAGGTCTGTCGTCAGCTTCAGAAAACAAGGAGACTCAGGGCCTTCTCAACCTCAGTCTCCCTCCTCGTGCTCAGTTCCTTGTGACCTTGGGTCAGCCACTACCTCACTCTCGCCTCTGTCAGATGTTCATCTGAGGGCGCCCTGGGGCTCCAAGCCCCCTCCTCCCTTTCAGCTTTAATCTTGTAATAGACACCCTGGAGGGAGGGTCTAGATCAATTCCCCCCAGACCTGTCCCAGCCGGTCTGCAGTCAAGCCAAAAAGGTGAGCCTGGGGGAGGGCCCTTGCCTGCGGGTCCCAAGAGCCCTGGGGATGAGGTTGACCTTCAGCCCTCTTGTGAGAGGTGACGTGGCTTAGCGCACTGGCGCTTAGAGTGTGGGTCATGGCTCGCCACCTACAGCCATGTGGCCCTGTGTGGGCCTCAGTTTCCTCATCTGTGAAATGGCCATAGCCATCTTCCAGGGCTGTGTGAGGATGCAGTGAGCTCCTATTGGCTGCAGGCCCTGTGAGTGCTCAGCCACCCAGGGGACCGCCCCCCCCCCCCCCCGGGCTGTTCTTACTCCTCTGGGCCTGGCTGAGACCCAGAAATCCCAGTAGCGGCTCTGTCTCCATCCCCCAGCAACACTCAGTAGGTGCCCAGTGAACACTCACACATAGAATCTTCCTAAAGCACGCGTCGAACTTGACAGCTTTCTAAACGCTTTGCATCTGACAAAGCACAGAGACGCCTATCATCTGTGTCTCTTCACTAAGTCCTGAGATGTCTTCTTTTTTTGACCATGCTACATGGCCTGTAGCATCTTGGTTCCCTGACCAGGGATTGAACCCATGCCCCCTGCAGTGAACGCGTGGAATCTTAACCACTGGAAGATTCCGGGGAAGTCTCCATATAAGTCATCTTTCTTAATGATGATTTTTCTGACTATAAATACTGAAAGCACAGCAGTGTATAAAAAGAAGAAAGATTACCCACAATCCTTCTCCCCAGAAGCAACTACCTTTATTAATATGTTAGCATGTTTTTTCCTACTCCCTTTGCTATTTTTTTAAAAAACTTTTTATTGGAGTATAACATCCCAAAACTATGTACAGGGCACGCCTTAGTCCCTTTGGACGGCTATCACAGAACACCATAGACTGGGCGTCTTATAAATGACAGAAGTTTTATTTCTCGAAGTTTTAGAGGCTGGAGGTCCGAGCTGAGGATGCCAGAGTGACCAGGTTCTGCTGAAAGCCCTCTTGTGAGCTGTAGATGGACATCTCCTCGCTGTGTGCTCACAGGGCAGAAAGAAAGAGAAGGCCTTCAGGGGTCCCTTTTATAAGGGTACAATCCCATTCGTGAGGCTTCAACCTCACGGCCTAATCACCTCCCAAAGGCCCCGCCTCCTAATACCCTCACCTTAATTTCAACATATGAACGGGAGGGCACACAAAACTTTAGCCCACGACAGTGCATAACCTGAAGTGTACAGCTTGCTAAATATTTCTATGAATGTAGCCACCAGCTAGATCAAGCTGCAGAGTAATTCGTCCGTCTCCGCAGCAGGCTCCTCGCCCCACCCACGCCTGGCCCGAGACAGCGGTCATTCTAACCTCTATCACCATAAACGAGTGTTGCTTGTTTTAGGATTTTATGTGCCTGAGATTGTTTGTATCTCCCTTCTTTCACCCAATATAACGACTGGGAGGCCTTTGTGTGGCTGCCTGTGTCTGGGTTTGCGCTTTTTCATGCACCGTCGTTAATGGGTCCATTCTGTTGACCGACTTTTGGGCCGTTTCTAGTTTGGGGCTGTTGTGAATACAGCTGCTATGAACATCCTTGCCCTTTGGTGGATTTCATACAATTAATACATCGTCATCATGTATATTGTACATCGTACATTACGTAGCATATCATACAAATAATAAATGCATTAAATGATAGTAATACATTAATGGAAACTAATATGATTTTATCACAGTAGGTGAAATCTTAACTGCGGGGTCCGTATTGTCACCTAACGTCACAATGCAAGTATTTCCCCACATCATTAAGACACCTCCATAGTCACTGTGCTTCGAGGCTATATAAAAAAACCCTGATTTCTTTTTTTTTCTTTCTATTTTATAGATGAGAAAACTGAGGCTCAGAGAGCGTGGCAGTGAAATCACACCTCAAACACTGGCCCCCGGGCTTTTTGCCCTCATTATAGAGTTTCACTGTGAGGAAGAAAACAGCATAAAATATAAACACGCAACCAACCAACTACGGAAAAGAACATTTCACACGCAGTAGAGAAATTAAACGTTTAAGGAAGATGAAAGGCCTTTTGCGGGCTGGCTTTTACAAACATGAAGCAGAAAGAACTGAGAGCGCCTGCGTCCCACCCCGTCCTCCAGCCCGGGGGCGTCCAGGGCGCCTCCGCAGCGGGATTTAAGGGGGCGCTTGCGCTCGCCGAGCCAACCACTAGGCGGCGCCAGAGCAACGCCGATGCCGGGTCGCTCAAGCCGGGCTGGGATCGCAGGAGGGGTCCAGGGAACCAAACCAGGGCACCAACCCAGGGCCTCTGACCAAGGTTTCTGGGAGAAGACCAGGTAGGAGGAGAAGGCTCTGGCCGAGGATTAGAAGCTTTTAAATGGATACCCTGCCTCCGCATGCCGAAATGTCCTGAGTTTCCCTGACCTCATTTATCGGCAGGAAGGATGGAATGAGGCAGTGGGGGGCATGATCAGACACAACGCAGGGAAACGGGGCGGTTCCTGCTGTCCCTCCTCCACGCTTTCACAGAAACCCTCACCCGCTCGGGCCCAGATGTAGAACTTTCCAGCCAGGCAGTACCCGGAGCCCAGCCTCTCAACTTTGCTGCCGAGTTCAGAGAAGGCCATCACGAGCCCGGGGCCACACAGCCATCACGGGGCTGTGGTCTTCGTCGGGTTCCTCTGCATCTTGCTGACTCCCCGCTGGGGGGCGGCGGGAGCAGACAGAGAGGCAGCCAGCCCTGGAGGTCTCCCTCTGCACCACCCCACCTCCTCCTGCGAAAACTCTTCAGAATAATTGGAGTCTCCTGCGGTATACGAGCAGGAACTTTTCTAGTTGCTCTTCCAGACACACGTATGCTTCTTGGGTTGCCAGAAGACACTCAAAAAAGCTTTAAGACAAAAGCCACGTGGATGTCAGACGTGCTTGTGGGGCATCTCCCCAAAGCCAGCTGTGAAATCATCCATTCGGAGGGAACTCGGAGACGCTTGGTGCTACAGTTCATTCTGTGCACTGGGGACCCAAGAGGTGTAACTGCCCAGGGCCACATGGCAGACGTGAGGTCACTGACAGCTGACATTCCCATGGGGTGGGACTGGGGTGTCTCCTCAGTGCAGGGTCTGTGCTGTGAGGGCTGCAGGAATGACTTGAACCATCCTTCACCTGTGAGAAGCCCGAGAGACAAAAGGATGGGAAATAGAAGAGGAAATTCAATGCAGCAGAAGCAAGACCCTCTTCCCCACGTCAGAGGAGGCCACATTTCAGAAGGGGGGGTGGCCACCATTCTGGTACCCCTTCCACCTTGTGTCAAGTCCCTTCTCACATGGGAACAGTGAACTGAGAGCTGACACACACACCTGCACACACGGAACACTGATTATCCAATACTTACTGCCATCGGCATCACTGTTATTGACTCTCGTAGCACTGGTCCCCCGCTAGGCATGATAACTCTGCAGAAGTGTATGTTGTCCTCTCCACGCTACAAGAGAGAAAAGATTTGGGGAGGCAGTGTGCCCAGCCCCCACAGCTAAGAACCGAGGAGGCTGGTGTCACAGCCAATGCCAGTGCTGGGGCTTCCTGAGCCAGGGGGACCCTGACTGTCCAAACTGGGAGGAAATGTAGCGATTGCCTTTCAAGGAAGCTTCTGGATGGTTGGCAAGGGCAATAGTACATACATGTGCACAAATACAGTGGAAATCCTATAAATCATAATTCTGCTTTTAACATCCAATCGCTTCTCAGGAAAATATCGGTAAAACCTCTGTCAGATAAAGAGAAATGCCTCCATTTGAGTTTGAACCAAATTCCCTCTCTTCTTGTTTTGATTCTGCAGCCACTTCTCTCTGGTCCCTGCTGTCCACATCCTTCTCCGCAGTATGGTGAGGGGGCACATCTCAAGTGGCTGGAAATTCTCAGTCTCTCCTGGCTGGCCTTCTCTCAGTGGCTCCCCACACTGGGTCTGTCCGGCTGGCTGGCTTTCCACTGGGCTGCATGATCCTTAAGGGGCAGGACTGACATTCATCTCCTGTCTCCAGCGTCAGTCCCAGGCTTGGCACGAGAGAGAGGGTCCAGGCCTCTGGCTCAAGGAGCCCTCAAACCTCAGTTGCTGTTGAGTGGCAGAGGTCTCAGAAATAGAGAAGGCCTCATCTAAGTTATGATGTCAAGCTTAGACAATAAACTCCTTACTTTTTTCTAGAATCTCCAATACCACCAATTGCTAGATATTCATGGTTGCCCCTAGACTCTGAGCGGTGGGTCTCCTAATTGAAAAGACTATGTCACAGCGAATAAACACACCTCAAACTATACATCAGAATAAACTCCAAATGGAACAAATATTTATATGCAAAACAAAAACTCTAAACTCTAAAAATGTTAGAAGAAATCACAGCATTTTACATACACTTCCAGAATGGGGAAGTCTTTAAGCATGACACGCAACTCAAACACCATAAAAGACTGTTGAATTCTCATAAATGAAATTTTTGAAACTGCAAGGGGAAAAAATCAAATAAACAAAATCGAAAGGAAAGCAACAAACAGGGGGGAAATATCTGCGACTCATATCGCAGATGAAGAGACACTTCCCTTGATATTTAAAGACCTCCTACAAGTCAATGAGACCAGAAGTCCAACAGAAAAAAATCGACCCAGGACATGAACTGTCTGGGTTCAAATCGCAGGTCTGGGACTTCCCTGGTGGCACAGTGGTCAAGAATCCGCCTGCCAATGCAGGGGACACAGGTTTGAGCCCCGGTCTGGGAAGATCCCACATGCCGCGGAGCAGCTAAGCCCGTGTGCCACAACTACTGAGCCTGCGCTCTAGAGCTCACACGTCACAACTACTGAAGCCCAAGCGCCTAGAGCCCGTGCTCTGCAACAAGAGAAGCCACCTCAACAAGAAGCCCATGCACCGCAACGAAGAGTAGCTCCTGCTTGACACAACTAGAGAAAGCCCGCGTGCAGCAATGAAGACCCAACGCAGCCAAAAAAAAAAAAAAAAAAATCCCAGCTCTGCCGTTTACTAGCTGTGTGTCCTTGGGCCAATTACTCGACCTCTCTGGACCTTGGTTGTCTTGTCTGTATAAGGATCCTGTCCTTGTGTGGGTTATTGTGAAGATTAAATACATGACTGTTCCCCAGAATTACTTCTGTTTACTTGTCTGCCTCCTCTAAGACTGGGAGCTCCCTGGGGCAGGGTGTGGGCCCAGCACAGACGCTCCTGTCCAGCAGCCACGTTTGGTGAATCGAGCCCATCTGCCTTGAACTTGCCAGGAATGGCAAGGCGAGTCAGCATAAAGGATCCAATCCTGGGTCTTTTGGCCTAAGACTCAGATAACCCTGCTAAGGTCCCCACTGTGCATCCAGGTTAAAAGGAAGGAGAAAAACGCGCTAAGGACCTCGAATGGCAAATGCAGCCCTCCACCGAACAAACGTTATAGCTCCACGGGCCCTGGATGGAACTTAAAATTCATAGACTGTTAATTAGCGTGTGAAACAGGAAGTTTCTAAGTAGCTTTGCTGTGAGGCAATTCAGCAGGCTGACGGCCAGAGCTTAAAAGCCTGGTTTAAAAGAGGGAGGGGGGAAAGGGAGGGCAAAAGCCCAAGACATCCCTGCTCCATTTTACATCATGGCAACCCACATGCTCGTTTCTGCCAGGACCTCCTGGGGAAACAGCCGCCTGTCCTCCTGGTGGGCTTTGAAAGGACATGGGCGGCAGCAACCCAGGGCTGGGAGAGAGTACAGGAGGGTGGAGTGTGTGTGTGTGTGTGTGTGTGTGTGTGACCACCTTCACAGGTCACTAAATGCTGTTCTTGCGTGCTTTTGAAGCCACCTGCATCCTTGATAAACCAGGATTCAGTGTCAACTGTCATGGTGACATGACATGGTGAGATCAGGAGATGACGGTGGCCTTGATTCAGTGAAATGAATGCCTTCGGATTGAAGCGAACATTTCTGGGGACCTTGAATCCCAAATTTGCAACTCAGTGACTCCCTTCCCTCCCTGGGCCTCAGTTTCCCCGTCGACAGGGAGGCCTAGGCTCCGTAGCCTGCCAAGGGTCTGCAGCCACACAGGTGGGACGTGCCCCATCCCCACGTGGCTCACTGCTCTGCAAGGCTGACCCTAGTCCATAAGGCAGCATTTCCCATGCGTCGTGATTACGAGTTGACCATGTTCACAGCAGCCGCTGCTCTTTTGGTGCTCCTGACACTGCCACAGGCTGCTCGTGGACCAGGCCAGCCCGCTGCCCAGTGCCCACCTCTGGTTAACTGCCCTCAGTGCCTGTGACAGGGCATCAGGCATCTGAGCTCACTCTGCTTGGAAGGTCATCATGGAAACATCTGCCCGCTCTCAATGATGTGTACGTGCAGGGCACGTATCCTGTATTTCAGCCTTTGAAATAGGATTGTGCCACCAAGGGTCTAAGAAGCGAACTTTTGCTGAGTCTAAGAGATTCTAAAGGAGCCTGTCCCCTGGTGAGGAAGCCTTTCCTAGTCTCTTCCAGCCCCTCGAGGCCTAGCCAATGGGCGCTGCCTCCAGGAAACCTTCCCTGACTTTACCAGCTTTATTCAATGCTTGCAAGCTCCTTCTGACCAGCACGGGCTGGTCATCCACACCACACCAGGCGCTTTAGAGAGCCAGGAGACCTGTGGAGTTTCCCTCTCCAATCACTGGCTCCATTGCCCTGTGGCTTCTCTTGGACTGCTATCTACTCTCTCTCACCTTTGTCTCTCCCCCGACTCACACCACCACCCCTTGAATACGCCTAGCTTAGTGCTTAAGAGCCAGACTCCCTGGGTTCAAATCCTGCCTCTGACGCTTCTGGCTGTGTGACTTTGGACAACTTAACCTCTCTGTGCCTCAGTTTCCTCACTTTTATAAAGCTCTTAGAACAGTGTCTGACCTGAGTAAGCTCTATGTAACGGTATTGTTTTAAGTGAATAAGGCATTAGTAGATTAGGGCATACATCATGCCCCTGGGAATCACAGACTCACATGCCTAGAGACATCAGACAACATCAGACATCAAGTGAGTGAGAGGGCTGGGTGTGGACTGTGGCAAACATGGGCGCTCCAACACCACCAGAGGGGGGGCGGGAGCTGCTCAGCACCGAGCTCACTGCTCTGTGGGAAGGAGACACCGGATCTTTCCATTTTCAAGAGGAGCTAGAAGTTCTGAGTGTTTGTTTTTATGTAAAATCTCTTAACTTTCAAATATTGGCAGCTAATTTAGAAAACAGTTCAATGCATTGAAAATTTCTGTCCACACAAAGACCGACACATGGATGTTTATAGCAGCTTTATTCATAATTGCCAAAACCTGGAAGCAACAAAGATGTCCTTCAGTAGGTGATGGATAAAGAAACTGAGGGACATCCAGACGATGGAATATTATTGAGTGCTAAAAAGAAATGAGCTATCGAGTCATGAAAAGACATGGAGGAACCTTAAATGCATACTACTAAATGAAAGAGACCGATCTAAAAGGCTACATATGTATAACAGCAACTATACGAATTCTGAAAAAGGCAAAACTACGCAGACAGTAAAAGGATCAGTGGTTTCCAGAGATGCGGGGAAGGGAGAGGGATAAATAGGCAGGGCACAGAGGATTTTTAGGGCAGTGAAACTACTCTGTATGATACCATAACAATGGATACATGTCATTATACATTTGTCCAAACCCATAGAAAGTACAACATCAAGGGTGAACCCTAATGTAAACTACTGACTTTGAGTGGTAATGACATGTCCGTATAGGTTCGTTGATTACAACACATGTACCATCAGGTGAGGGATGTTGATACTGGAGGAGGTTGTGGTGGGGGGGGGAGGAGGTATATGGGAAATCTCTGTACCTTCTGCTCAATTTTGCTGTGAACCTAAAACTGCTCTAAAAATGAAGTCTATTTTTAAAAAAAAAAAAAAGTCAACACATTGCTGGCCAAGCAAAACACATATACAGGCTGGCTAAGGAAGACCTGTCTGTTATCTCAGGCATGCACAGTTTTTGTTCAACAACTAGATTGTCAACTCCATGAAAGCAGAGCCCTTCTGTTCTTGTTCACTGCGGTATCCCCCGGGGCGGGGAGGGGTGGCTAGCACAACGCTGGGCAAAAGTGAATGAAGGAAAGAATGAATGAATTGAATGTTCTTAACAAGAAAGATGATGGAAACCAATATTTACTGAGTGTCAACTATGTAGCAAGAACCACACCAGGCACTTAATGAGCTTTGTCACATGAATGTCACTTTAACACTCTCGTATGATGAGCTCTGCTTTGCAGGTGTAAAACAGAGGTTCGGGATATTGTTTGCCCAGTATCACGTGCAGAGCCTGGAAGCGTTCCCAGGGCTTCCGGAATCCAGTGGTGACAGCTCCCACTCCAGCCTGCCCTGGTATGGGTGGAGGTTGGATGGATAGATAGATGGCTAGATGGTGGATGGATGGGTGGATGGAGGGACAGATGGATGACTGTTTGAATGGATGATGGATGGACAGATGATGGGTATATGGATGGGTGATGAATGGATCTGAAGAACCCTTTCCCTCATGAAAATTCCAGCGTAATCTTTCTTCCCTTTCCCTCTTCCCATCACTGCAGAGACTCCAGATATTTCCATTAAGCAGTTAAATGAGATGCCCAAACAGGGTTAGTTTCACAGTTAGCAACAAAACCGGTTTAAACTGTGTGTGTGTGTGCTGGGGGTGGGGTGGGGTGTGGGAGGAGTTACCTTTCTTTCCCCCTCACACCTTGATCAGGTATAAACAATGTAATTAGGTTAATCACAGAGCCATCCCCAAGTCCTGCTGCAGAATCCACATTTCCTAAACCCCTCCAGTGAAATCAGGAAGGGCCACCTCCCCGTGATAATGGGACCCTACTGGGGGAAGGAGCTGAGATGCATATGGCTCCCCAGACACGTCCCAGCACCCACTCCCTTCCTAGCTGTGTGATCTGGGGCACAGAACTGACCCTAGCTGAGCCTCCGCTTCCGACTGCACAGAGGGGTACGTACAGTACCGAGCACAGAGTAGGTTCTCGTTAAATTTTGGTTTCCTTCTGCCCCCATGCTCAGCCCTTTCCCAAAGGGTTCATCCAGGTCCAGGCTAAGAGACTGGGGGGACTGGACCATTTCCTTTGATAAGCTGAACGTTCATGCACTCTCCTTGCACAAGGCGAATAAGTACCAGCCTTGGGTCCCGGGACTTCTGACCTCCAGGCATCCATGCTGGGGAGCTAGAGTACCCCTTTCAGCTGAGCCAAGCGCTGTGTTTAAGGCTCTTTATGCCTCCCCAGGTGCCCAATTCTGTGAGCATAGGTTGTAACTTCAGACCCCCAGGATCAATGTTCATTCCCCACTTAGGTGCCTGAACCAAGAGCTTGGTTAGTGTCAAGTGAAAGGGGCATTTTATTGTCCCCAGGCTTCCCTGCCAGGGCCTGCCTCTGCTTTTTATGTGCCCCAGTAAAATCCCAAGGTCTTCTCCGGTTAATACGGTAATTATGGCTCCCACGTCAGTGGAAAGACCAAGCCTTTCCCAGAGTCTCCAAAACTGGAGTCTCTGAAACCTGGGCCATAAAAACCAGACCCGAGGACAGCGAACTGGAATCTGGGAAGCAGTGTGGCATCATGGGAAAAGCTGGAGGCCCGGACCTGGGAGAGTCTCGACTCTGGCTCCCACCCTTGGAGTGACCCTGGGTGAAGCACGTTCACTCTGTGGTCTCAGCTTCCCCATCTGTGTGATGGGGTCGCCATCCAGGAGGATCGGGAGCCGGAGACCCTGGGGGCATCCATGCTCACACGTGCATTCATTCAACACGTGTTTATTAGTAGTCTGCTGTGAGCTAAGTGGTCAGAATCATTTATCTCATCCATTTTTTTTTAAATTATTATTTATTTATTTTTGGCTACACTGGGTCTTCATTGCTGTGTGCGGGCTTTCTTTAGTTGCAGCGAGTGGGGGCTACTTTTTGTTGCTGTGCACAGGCTTCTCTTGTTACGGAGCACGGGCTTTTGGGCTTTGGTAGTTTTGGCACACGGGCTCAGTAGTTGTGGCGCATGGGCTTAGTTGCTCTGCAGCATGTGGGTTCTTCCTGGACCAGGGCTCGAACCTGTGCCCCCTGCCTTGTCAGGAGGATTCTTAACCACTGCGCCACCAGGGAAGCCCCATCTCATTAATTCTTACACAGATCTCCTGAGGAAGGTAGTCTTATCTCCATTCGAAGAAATGAGGCTCAAAGAGTGTGGGAGACTTAACCAAGGCCAATAAGAAACACAGCAGGAGTCAAACCTACGTCTCTTTGGTACTAAAACCTGGGCTGCTGCCACTAAGCTATGGAGGCCCCCACTGGATGCTCAGGTCAGAGCTGGAGTGACCTCAGGTGTGTCCACGGGAGAAAACTAAGGCTCAGAGAGACTGACTAGCCCCGGGCCGTACCTATGTGTTTGTAGATCACTCCAGAGTTGAAGCTAGGCGTTGCCACAGATGAGTCCCTGGTCTCATGTAAAGCTCCACTTTGCAAAAGAAATGCCCAAGGTACGCAGCTACCTCTGTCCGTCCAGAGCAGAGTTACCTGGAGGTGGGAGAGTGCCAGCCATGGGGGACCCGACACCACCTCGAAGAACAGAGCACCACACAGTGGGAAAGTTATTCCCTTTACAATTCTTTTCCAGTCTTGCTGACGTTGTCTAGGACAAGAAAGGCTCGGCTTGGTGCTGATGATTTCAAAGCCTCCCCAGTACCTATTCGTCTCTGTTTTCCACCTGGGAGAAAGCGGATATGGCGGTCACATCCTTCAGCAGACAAAAGACAAAAGTATACAGCTAGGATGATAAACCTTGCTCTTCATTTTGTTTATTTTTAAGATTACTTTCTGTTGATTGCAGGGGGTACGGTTTTCTGTTTCTATATATAGTTTCCTCTGTAAGGAAATTTATTCAAGTAAAAAGAGGATCGAGGGCTTCCCTGGTGGCGCAATGGTTAAGAATCCGCCTGCCAATGCAGGGGACACGGGTGGTTTGAGCCCTGGTCCGGGAAGATCCCACATTGCTGCGGAGCAACTAAGCCCGTACGCCACAACTACTGAGCCTGCGCACCACAACTACTGAAGCCCGCGTGCCTAGAGCCCGTGCTCCGCAACGAGAGAAGCCACCACAATGGGAAGCCCGCGCACTGCAACAAAGAGTAGCCCCCGCTCACCGCAACTAGAGAAAGCCCACATGCAGCAACGAAGACCAACGCAGCCAAAAATAAATAAATCTTAGCCTAGTCCCTGCCCTCTCTGGGCCTTCTCATCAGTAAACAGACAGATGTTATCCCAGATCAGGGGTCAGAGAACTACAGCCTTCAGGCCAAATCCGGACAGTTTTGTAAAGTCTTACTGGAACAGAGCCTCACCCGTTCACTCACGTACCGTCCATGCCTGCCTTAGCGGCAGAGTTGAGCACTTGTGATAGACCTAAAACATTTTCCATCTGACCCTTTAAAGTTTCCCACCCGTGTCCTAGCAGATCCGGGCAGAGACTGTCTTGTTTGATGCTATTTTCCCGGAGCCTAGAGCAGGAAATCTAGTAGGCTTCCCCTAGATGTTTGTTGAATGAATGAATGACTGAATCTCTGAGCATCCTGTCTGCTTTGATGGCTGGTGGATTGGGGTCACCTCAAGGCCTGTGACCCACATGTCTCCTTTGGCTGTCATTAAGCAGATTGCCCAGTGACTGGCGGTCATGGAGATGTGCCATTCAGGTCTCTCTTCAAGAAGGAATTTGCGCTTCAGCTGCAAGAACAGAGGTTAACTGACAACCTTCAGCTGTGGATACCATCCAGCTCCACCAAGCATTTCAGGGCCAGTCCCCAGCCAAACACTGGCCACTCGTGCCCAGCACGGGACACCTTAACGTGCAGTATTTGTTCTGGAGCTCCACATTGGGCTGGCCAAGACTGTCAGCCGTTCACAGGGATCTGAGTCTCCCCCTGCCACACCTGCTTCCTCTCCCTTCATCTTTTTTATGGGCATTATCTGCGTAAGCCTCTATCACTCCTAACGCCACCACAGCAACTGCTTCCTGCAGGACCTGAACTGCCACGGGGACCAATTCCTCAGCAAGTGTTTATCAAGCACCTACTGTATAAGGATCACTGGGCTAGGAGCTGGGGGTGGGGACCCATTCGTCTCAAGATGAACAGATCTGGTCACCAGCCTTGAGAGCTTGTCTGCACGGTAGAACAGTCAGCACCTCTCCCACATTCCAAGCACTGAATCCTATGGGTTCCAATATTCACAGACTTGAAGCATGTTCCAGCTGAGATGGTGAGTATTTGGTATTTGTAGAGGACTCATCTCAGAGAGGTGCTGGGGACGGAGGGGGCCAATGTCCACCGCCCTCCTGAATTTGGAAGCAGCAAGAAGTAGGGATAAGAATCATGGAAACGGAAATTGCAACATCAGGTTTATTGGAAGAACTGATTGAAGAGTGAGGCTTAGATGTGTGGCCAAGTCCGAGTCCCTAAGACTTCCTGCATGGAGTTAAATTCAACCACACAACCGCAGGCCTCTTTCCTCCCCAAAGGAGGGGCTGGGTTGAGCCCTCTTTTTCCCCAATCCCAAAGTCACCATCAGCTAAGTTACTCCTCCTCTTAAAGAAAAAACTGAGTCAGGGGATGGCGGATGGCCAGACTATTTACCTCTCACTGGTTAATCCTGCAGAGGGGAGGGCAAAAACTACCCCTCTCTGTGGACACTTGAGGAGAGCAGAATTAACAGAAGAGGCTTGTCTCAGATCACACATGGGCTGTTGGGGGCAGAGCTGGAACTAGAAGGGAAAGAAAAACTGACATTATCGACCACAGCATATCGAGAGGCCTGGCAGGAAGCAGGCAGCTCACTCCACAGCTGGAATCTGGGGAGAAGGTCAAAAAGGGACTAGTCATAGAACGTGGGCAAAGCGAGAAGACCAGCAAAAGAAGACGCATTACTGCTCTTTAGGACTGAAGCAGGACAGATGTGGAGAAAACTGTGTTCCTGGATCCGGGTGAGAGCTAGAGCCTGGCGGAGGGGCTGCCTGGTGGGAATAGTTCTAGAGGGACTCACCCCCTGGGTACCAGCCCTGAAGCAAGGAGGGACTGGGGAACAAATACCCCAGCCCCTCTCTGCTGCCACCCTCTGAGCTCCTACTGGTCCTCCCACTGGCTGATGCCACAGAGCAAGGGAACCTGGGAAATGAAGTCCACAGGGGCGAGCTCCCCGGGCACAGAGCAAGAAGGAATGGATCTGGAGGGTGCTGGGGGCACGGGAGAGATGCAGGCCAGCAAAAAACGGCGAATGAAGAGCTCAAAAGCTGACTATGGTGTGTGCTTTATGTACAGTATTACATTTAACCCTCCCAGCATGATTTGAGGTAGGAGACATCTGCCCCTTTTACAGATGAGAAAGCTGGGGCTCAGAGAGCTTAGGAAATGTGGACAAAGGATCACGGGAAAGAGTTGCTGGGGCCAATACTGGAACCTCCATCTCTAGAATCTTTCTTCTCTCCCACAGCAGACCCCATGAGGGGTAACCAAGCTTCCCAGGGCTCTGTCTGGGTCCCTGCCAGGCCGGAGAAAGGCTGGCTTTTCCTGACTGACTGTTCCAACGTCTTATAAATTCATCCTGCATTCATTCCAAGCACCTTTTTATTTGCCGATTCTGCAGTAAAGTGTGAGTCTCTGCTAATTAAGCCCCAACGGCCGTTGACGCTGAGCGCTTTCGGCTTCATTACCCGAGTGCACCCCTCACTTGGTTTCTCCAGACATCCAGAAGCATCTGTTCAGCATGTGGCTTGTGAAGCCCTCCGACGCTCCCCTTCGGGAGCGCTCAGATGACTGTACCGACAGCTGAGAAGGACAGGAGGGCGGGAAGGGTGTGAGGAAGGCCCCCAGCACTAAGGGAGAGGCTGGAAAACCCTCTGTCGTTGGGGGCAGTGAGGAGAGGCTGGAGGGACACTGCTCTCGGCTTCCGCACACAGTGGGTGCTTCATAAATTGTTCTGAAATGGTTGAGCACCTGCCCTGTGCTAGGTGGATGGAGGAGAGAAGAAGTGGGCCCTGGCCCCAGTGATTCCCCCACACGTGAACGAGTTCTGTTCCCAGAGCACGTTCCTATTTGTTTGTAAGTCCAACAAAGGTAGCCTAGGTACCCAGCTAACACAATCGGCTATATAGTACTGTACTGTGATAGGTTTATAAGACTCCTCACACAAATAATACATCAAAACACAAAACAAATACAAAACAAATACAAAAAATACAAAACAAATACAAAACAACACAAAACAAACACAAAAATACAGAAAACAATTTTAAGCTTACAGGACAGTACCTTAAAGGGTACAGCAGTACAGCACAACAGCTGGCACGCAGCGGCTGGCATCGAGTGAACAGGCAAGCAGAGTTACAGACCGGAGGAGGGAGAGGAGGTGGGAGGTGGCAGAGCTGAAGGATCGTCAGCAACAGGAGACAGAGGACAAGCTGCAGTTTCACTCACGCCTGATGTGGATGGAATACACGTTCGCATCTTTGAAAGTTCACGACTTGAAGGTTCGTATGTAGGGGACTTACTGTACTGTATTTCCCTCCAGGGAAAATGCCCAACACAGAGCCGGGTGTTCACACACGTACGGCAGGTGATGAATGCCATGGGCTCCAGGCCTCAGGCCCTGGGTTCTAATCTTGGCTTCCCTGCTCACTGGCTGTGTGACAGTGGACAAGGACTGGCCTTTCAGCCTCGTCTTCTAAATTTGTAAAATAAGAATAATAAACATGAACCAAATGACCAGTCCTTACTTCATGGGATTGGTGAAAGATATGAAATGATGTAAGAATTGAAAACCAGTTAACCCTCTAAATGGTGTATAAAAATCATACAGTAAATACTTTTAAACGTAAAATATCTGTGGTTATTTTAATGAGCTGTGTGATCCTGGGCAAGTTACTTACCCTCTCTGTGCCTCAGTTCCTTCATCTATAAATGGGGATAAAATAGTGCCTACTTCATCAGGTTGTTGTGCAGATTACATAAGACAACCCATATGAAGCGCTAACACGGGCGCCGGGTGGACAGTATAGATTCCCTAAATGCTAGCTCTCTTTCTTGTCAGCAACCATCATCATCCTCAACAACAGCACTGGTCTCTCTTCCCTTTCCCAACTCTGACTCAGCCTGCAAGGGTCACCTCCTCCAGGAAGGCCTCCTGGATCTTGCTCTGGGATCTCAACGCAGCCACATAGCTTTAACCTTCCCTCTATCATTGTTTTTGTTTTGTTTTCTTGGCTGCATTGGGTCTTCGCTGCTGCACGCAGGCTTTCTCTAGTTGCAGCAAGCGGGTCTCCTCTTTGTTGCGGTGTGCGGGCTTCTCATTGCGGTGGCTTCTCTTGTTGCAGAGCACAGGCCCTAGAGATCGTGGGCTTCAGTAGTTGTGGTGCATGGGCTCAGTAGTTGTGGCTCGCGGGTTCTAGAGCGCAGGTTCAGTAGCTGTGGCGCACGGGCTTAGTTCCTCCACTGCATGTGGGATCTTCCTGGACCAGGGATCGAACCCACGTCCCCTGAATCGGCAGGCGGATTCTTAACCACTGCGCCACCAGGGATGTCCCTCTATCATTGTTTTGAAATGACGACCTCCCAGGCTGGTCTCTACCTACCGGCTTCTTCCCTGGGGCCAAGGCCCACTTCTTCTCTCCTCCATCCTCCTAGCACCAAACCAGGGCCCACCCCTCAATAGGATTTCCACCAGTGTCAGCTAGATAAAAGGAATTAAACTGACTTAATAGATATTACCTGAAACTGAGTCTGAATATAGGTGGTAAGGGAAACAAAAGAGAAATTCAAGAAAGATATAATCTCTGCTTTCCAGGAGGTCAAATTCTGTGTGTGGAGAGAGAGGTGAGCCAAAACTTGACAAGATATTACTCTCCCCATTTTGCAGATTATAAAAATTGAGGCTCAGAGAGGTTAGGTCACCTGCCCCAGATCATACAGCAAGAAGTGGCAGGGCCTAATCGGGAATGCCGGTTTGTGATGGCTTACCTGCAGCTAAGCCTTGTCACTTCTTTTTTCTATTTTTACCCTGTGGTTCCATCTCCAGCAACCCCAGCTCAGATGTGTTTTGCCAGCATTTCCTTCTAACTATAGCCAAATTCCTGGGTCAGCCAGTCCCCAGGGCCCCTGCCTAGGGCAGACCAAACTCAGAGAGGAAATTTTGCATTTAAAGTCAAGGATTTCACCACAGTCCACACTGTATGGAAAGCTGGAGAGTTCACACTGAATCAAGCATCCCACTTCCCAGTCCTCAGAGGGCTTTAGTGAAAAGAAGGAAATAAAGGAGGGCTGGGCCTTAAAGAATGTAGCCAGGGAAGACCTCTCCCGCTGAGACCTTCTTCTCCAGGACTAGACTTTAGAACTCCCTCCTCCCAACCCCCCGACTGGCGCTCGTGCCCTGGGACCATCACACTCCTGCCAGGGCAGCCCTGCACCAGCCCCGAGGTGCACAACAAGCCTTGGGACTGTATGAAAGGCAGGGTCTAGGGCAGTGGGTCCGGGTGGGTTCTGCATTCTTCCAAGCTTCCAGGTAAGGCTGGTGCTGCTGGTATACAGACCCCCTGCCTAGAGGGGCAGTGGGACCCCCCATGGGGCTCTTCTCCCCCAAGCCTTTCCTTCTAGTCAGGGCCTTCCCTCCCACAGCCACCCTCCCTCCAGACCCTCCACTCCCACTTAGACCTGAGTGGAAGTAGGGGGCAAGAGGCGCAAGGGCTTCCCTTCCAAGCCCCTCCACTCTTTGATACGGACGTTTTTAAAGTCTTATGTACATGTGATGCAAAGAAAGGTCCAAACCCCCGCAAACCACCTTCCCAGCCCACGTCCACCACACTTCCAGCCCCACTGCCCCCCCAAATCCTGCCACACAGAAATGCTGGGCCTTGTTGCCCCTGCTTCTCATAGCATATCATCATGGTTAATAGCCTGGATTGGAATCCTGGCTCTGCCCTCTACTGGTGGCGTGACCTTGGTCAAGTTACATGTCCTCAGTTTTCTCATCTGTAAAATGGGCATAACGACAGTACATCTACTTCCCAGGACCGTGATGGGGGTCGAATGAGTGAATATTGGGAAAGCACTTAGAAGAATATGTTGTCAGTGCCTAGATTAAGGTCTGTTAGATGATTACTTAATTATACCCCACCTCATGCTGCAGAAACCCACAGCCCACAGCCCGGTCACTGGTCTTGGCAGGAAGCATGTGCTTGTCCTTGTCTAAGTACCTTTCTACACAACAAACTTGACAGCTCGTATTACTATGCCCATTTCACAGATGAGTAACCTTAGGCTCAGAGATGTAAGTTATACAGCCGATATTAAGTTAATTGGTTGTAAAAAAAAAAAAAAAATGAAGGCATAGATCGATTTATCCCCAGTCCTGGACAAAGCACTGGACACATAACCAAAGCCAATATTTGCTGGATGAATGAGTGAGTGAATGAATGAATTATCCAAGAGCACACCAGCAGTTTGTGGTGGGACTAGGACCTGAACACAGATGGTCCGACTGCAATGTGAGAATCAGACTCAGCCTTGAGGCCAAGGGGCCGACAAGCAATGAGGTGACTGGTAATTAAAAGTTAAGATGCCTACAACTTCTGGTGCTTTAAATGACACCTGGAATATAACAGCCATCAACAAGTATTCTAGGAAAGAGAGAAGGAGGAAGGGAGGGAAAGAAGGAAGGAAAACACTGAATTAATTTTCATCAGAAGTTCTGCTGTTTCATTCATTCAAAAAATAGCTAAACGTTGGGCCCTGCTCTTGGTCCTGGGAGAACAAAACAGATGAAAATCCCTGCCCTTCTGTAGCTCACATTCTACTGGGAAGAGAAGGACAATAAATAAAGAAGGATTTTCGAAAAGTAAATTATGCTGCAATTTGGCCAGTGGTAAGTGTTACTGAGAAGTATGAAAGCAGGGAAGTTGTTTAGAAAGTGGGAGTCGGAGGTGGGAGGGATTTATTGCCCTTTCACAGCTATAAAATCCTATAGTGTGGAACTTTACTTGGGTCCTTTTCAATTAAAAAAAAAAAAAAGAACACTAACTACCAGTCAATGAGTGCCTACAGGTGCCAGGCAGTTTGCATCAGTATCTCTAGTAATCACCATAGCAACCACAGGAGCAGTACCAACCTGTTTCACAGGTCGGGTTTAACTTCCAGAGGTCAGAGCATTAGTAAGTGACAGCATCAGTTATTTTCTCTCAGCTTTACATCCACTCATCTACACTGTGTTCAGGGATGCGGGGCTGGGGGTGTGCAGGTATCATTCCTCAGATCCATCAGGCAGCCTGTCCCAGGGGACTCTGCCAAGCGGGGCACTAGTAGGAGGCTGGGTGGCAGGAGGAAGCGAAAGGCACAGCCTCTTTCCTGTGTGCTGTTCCTAATGGTATCACCCGGCAATGTCACCCTTCAACCCGACTCTGCACTCAGTTGCATTTCTTTCCCCGTCTCGGGGGTCTGATCCCCAACTCCACAAGCCCCTCCTCCAAGCTCCCCAACCCCAGTCCTCTTGTTCCCACCCCCCGCCCTCCTCACTGTGGGTGGCAGCTGCTTCCCGCATTGACCTCTGGCTCAGCTCAAGGGTCCTTTTTCCGCTCTTTCAGTCCTCCACCACCTGTGAAGTCCATTCCCCTGTTAATCCCCTCCCCGGAATGCCTACTGTGACTTGTTTTCCTGGATGCACCCCAACTGAAGTTGCAGGAGAGAGGCCCACAAAGATGGCTTTTGAATCAGTGTGGCTATGCCCTTGGTCTCGGACACAGTACGTGCCCTTGTCTTTGGAAGGCAGCACCCTAGTGTTCCTTGGCATGCAGGGTGACTATCTTACTCATGAGGTCATCACTTGTGTGGCTTGGGATGAAGTGCCTTCAAAGCACTTCCTGCTACTTGCGACGATCTGCTCGTGCATTTGTTCAGTCATTCATTGCCTGCAAGCTCCGTGGGTCCCAGGACAAGGACATTTCCCCAGTGCTGAGCACAGGACCTGGCACATAGTAGGTGAATGTTTCCAGATGGACTAAATGAACTCTGAAAGGTGCAGTGCCCTGGTGGGGAACTTGAACCTGCCTCTACCCTGACTCCAGTTCCAAGGGATCATGGGACCTGCCAGACCAAGTTGGGACTTCCACATCTGGCCCTGGCTGGGGTCACCAAACTTGAAGAGGGAAATAAAAGCCATGTGGGACAGTTGGAAGCATACAGGCTGGGAGTCAGACCCTCAGTTTCAAAGTCTGACTCAACCACCTAAAATTATTGGGGAACCTAATAACTCCTCTAAGCTTCAGTTTTCTTCATCTGAAATGAAATAATAATAATAGCTGCTTAACTGGGTGTTTACAGGGACAAAATATCATTGTGCTATTATCAGCCTATTAAGAGGGAAATCACTTCAAGATCACAGATTCCCGGAATTCTAGTCTCGGAAGATAAGCAGACATTTGCTCACAAAGACAATAATGAACTTAAAATTAACATTTACTCCTGCAGTCAGCAGGCTTTTCCAAGAGCTAAACCTGCTGACCGCCCTTGACACGCCAAGCCCAGGGTCTCCATCTCACCTCTGTCCCCAACCCCAGGTTCCTGAGCCATGACAAAGGTGACCCTAGGCAAAGCACTTCTTCCCTCTGAGTATCTGTTTCTGCATCTGTAAAGTGGATATGGGAGAATTAAATGAGATTAACATCTGTTAAGTTCCTAGAGGGAAGGCAGACAGTAGATCTAGATAAATGGCGATCTGCTCCCTCCAGGGATTGCTTTCTTTCTGCCACCAGAATTTCCCAATGTTCTCTGGTGGGGTGGGGAGGATAAGGGGTATCTGGGAGAGACCCCATTTCATTCATTCATTCATTGAATAAAGTGCACACGCTGTGATAGGTGGGAAGGTAAAGCCTGTGAGAATCCTCATCACTGAAGACCACTACCCTCTCTTCCAGAACTAAAATGACTGAAGTCCCTGCCTTGAAGAGGAAGCTCCTGTCTGGGGAGATAGGTCTGAACAGGAAAGGCAATAAGGTGCAAGAAGTGCCAGAACAGAGGTCTCTCCCGGGCTGAGGGCTGCCCGCAGGAGGAGGTAACATTTTCCTGAGTCCACAAGGTTCCCAGGGGTTTGCAGAGCCTATGAGAACATTCTAGATAAGGGAAAAACTTTAGGAAGGCATGACAGATTCAGACAGAGGCCTATGTATAACTCAGCATCACGCAGGGTCTTAAATGTTGGGCTAACGTGGATGGGACTGTTAGATAGTTTAGAGAAGGGAGGAGGATAAAGGATGGTATGCTGGGGAGTGGGGGATCAAGGATGGTATGCTGGGGAGTGGGGATCAAGGATGGGTATGCTAGGGAGTGGGGATCAAGGATTGGTAAGCTAGAGCGTGGAGAGGATGAAAGATTGTATGCTAGGGAGTGGGGAATAAGAGTGTAGGGGAGGGGGATTGAGGTTGCACGGGAGGTTTCTGGTAGTTCCTGAAGACTTTGTCTGCTTGGCTCAGACCTGTCACTCTATCATACGAGGCTACATCACTCTTCTATCTCCTGCTGACTGAACGTCTGGAAGCCAATCTGCAAGTGCTATGGTGGAAAAAAAATGAATTAACGGCAAGCTTTGCGCTCATCAGAGTTCTAATTTCCACTGGCTTTTGGTTTTCAGCTCTATAAATCCTAAATACGCCTTTTATTTCATATTTCCATCCTTTGAGGACATCTGTTTGGCATTTGCCTTGTGCGATTGGGAAGGTGGGCAGGGCTGCCGAGTAAGCTCCTTTTCAACTTCTTTTCAATGAAGTAAGAGGCCACGAATGTGCCCAAGGGCAGCAGGCAGCACCCTGTCTCTCACCCAGCGCCCTAAGGCTGGTGCTCATCTTCCCATCCTCAGGTGCTTTATGAAGATTGCTCAATTTCAAGATGATGTATTAAAAGTGTGATCCATAGGCCAATATAGGGCGACTTCACATGTTTCCAATTTATAGTTTCCAGTCTAGCATGTTGTAATATGGATTTTATATACATGTATAGTCAGGTTTTTTTCTTTTCTTTTTTTCTTTCAATGAGACTTACTTTTGCCTGTATATTTCCATTGTAATTTATCCAAATATTGCTGAGCTGGACCTGTGGGCTTTCAGTAGGGGACAAATGGTCACATAAATTTCAAAGTTGCTCCTTGTGACTGATGAGGTCAAGAGGCCCCGTGAACAGAACTTCGTGTACTAAAGCAGCTACTCTGCGCTGGTCACTGCTCTCATGCTTTTCCTGTGTTCTCTCAGATTTTTCTTAAACCAAACTGGAATATTTTGTGTTCTGTTTATAAAATTAATGCAGGCTACATTTTTTAAAAATCATACATTATAAAATGGATTCAGTAGATTGCAAACAGTCCCCATAGGCTTATCCCAAAGGAATAAACACTGTTAACAATTCGGTTGGTATGTACTTCCAGATTTATCTATGTATATTGAGAAAATATATAAATCAATACAAAAATCAAACAATACCCTTCATAGTGTTCCATAATCTGCTCTGCACGTGTGTGTGTGTGTGTGTGTGTGTGTGTGTGTGTGTGTGTGTTAACTTAGGTTTCACTCCTAGTCACTGAATGTAGATCTACCTGATTTTCTTCAATGACTGTAGCATGTTTGGGGCAGGGGAGCTGGGTGCAGGGCACCTTCTTTGTTGAACCCGCAGTCTATCAAGGGCTGGGTATTTGTCAGTTTTCATTCCTGCCCCACACAGGGTGGTCCTGAACCTCCTCCTCCATACATCTTTGCCCTTTGTTCAAATTACTCCCCAGGATCAATTCCACAAGTGGAATTACTGGGCCAAAGAATATAAACGTTGTTGATTCGAATCCCCCAGTCGATATCATTGATCCAATTTCCACAGCCACTAGCTGTGTAGGACGGGACGTCTTCCCCAGCCCCTGGCCTCATCACCTCATCTAAACCTTAGCTAACCCTGCAAGGGAGAGCTTCATTTCCCCCATGCCCGGAGGAAACTGAGGCTAAATCCTTACCGTCTGAGATTTGGCCACGCCCATAACCCACCCAGAACCATCTGACTGCAGGAATAAAGCACGCAAGGACAGAACAAAACGTGCTCTGAGCTGTCCTGGTTCCCGACCGGGCGACTCCACAGAAACCCTGCAGAAAACTTGCTGCCCAGGCAGCTGAGGCCAAGCGCGCACCCACGGGGCGCCTGCGCACTAACGGGAACAGGGCGCCCCCTCCAGGCGGAGGCAGCCCTGCGCCAGGGAGCAGGTTTGCCAGCCCAGCAAACACTAGCCGCCCGCCCACCCTCACCCGGCCACATCTCCTCCGGGAAACCTGCGCCTGCCCTGCACCTCGCGTTCCGCATCTGTCAGAGAGAAGAGTGGTCTGTCCTGCTGCCTTTCGGGCCTGTCGCCTGTCACCTCTCTTGGGGATAAATCCCATCAAAGACGTGGAAGCAGACGTTTCTGTCTGTTTTTCATCCCAGACAAGGACTCTGGGCCTGAAGATCGCCCGCCCCCAGCCTGGCAGTCTCCCCGCCACCTCCCAATTCAGGAGACTGATCGCTTCCCCCAGCTGCCCCTGGGCCTGCGCGGCCCTCCCACTCTGCATGAGTCCTTGAGTCCTTTTTGTTGAGTTATAAAACCAGGATTGGTTTTGGATTGGGTTGGTAAAAAGGCCTGGAAAGTTGGTAATCTGAACTTCTACGGTTTGTAGACAGATCTTGTTGCCCGGAGAGATATTGAGGGCTGCGTCTGCAAGTATTATTTTCTTGTTTTTAGATGGTTCTGGAGGCAATGGGCTCTGCTCCCTCTGTGGCCACAGCGGATGCTGGCCAGGGCTGCCGGTGTACCCAACGAGAGGGGGGCCGGGCGAGTCACTGGCCCAGGAGGGAATGCAGAGGACATTTGTGGGCCGTGGGGGAAGAGGTTTGAGGAGGGACCTAAGCTGTGAACCCAAGGAAACTGTCCAAGGCCGCCTGGGACAGGGGCAGGTGGCCCTGAGTCTACAGCCTTCTGGTTCTGCTGCACTTCACATGTGACCTTGGGCAAGGCACGGGCTGGCTCAGGAGCCCCAGTCTCCACATCTGTAAAATGGGAACCCCGAGGTCCTCCCCTCCTTCCTTACAGGATCAGGCAGGCTGGACTCCTCTCCTGCAGAATGACCACTATTCTGTGTCCAGATCCCTCCAGCCACAATCCCAGTCATAAGAGAGGAGCTAAGAATAGCTCAGCAAATACTAGTACCAACTCCTGCTTGGTGAACCCAGCTTCGAGATTCAGCAGTGCACGTTACCTGTAATGTTCACAGTGATGATAATTCAGAATAACGGTAACGCCAAGAACTAATGTTTCCCAAATGCTCATTCTATGCCCAGCATCACCTCCTAGGTTGCTGCAGTGGCCAACAGGTGAAGATACGAAGAGCATATACCACAGTGCCTGGTTCCACCATCATCCGACAGGGTCAATCAATTTTCCCAAGGCCATGGACTTGAGTGGCAGAAGAGAGATTCGAACCTGTACAGCCCCGCCGCTCAGATGATGAGGAGGGACTCAGTCCCCCACATCCTTGTCCTTCTGCCATGTTGTGTTGCTCCTGGAAGGGAAGAGGGTGTGGGGAGGAGGCTATTCTCTTATTAAGAGAGAGGATGGGGGGTTCCCTGGTGGCGCAGTGGTTGAGAGTCCACCTGCCGATGCAGGGGACACGGTTTCATACCCCGGTCCGGGAAGATCCCACGTGCCGTGGAGCGGCTGGGCCCATGAGCCATGGCCGCTGAGCCTGCGCGTCCGGAGCCTGTGCTCCGCAACGGGAGAGGCCACAGCGGTGAGAGGCCCGCGTACCACAAAAAAAAAAAAAAAAAGGATGAGGGAGTTCCCTGGCAGTCCAGTGGTTAGGGCTCAGAGCTCTCACTGCCAGGGCCCGGGGTTCAATCCCTGGTTGGGGAATTAAGATCCCACAAGCTGCGGGGCACAGCCAAAAAAAAAAAGTCCCACAGCCCCAAAGAAGCAGGGGTGCTCCGGGTCATCCCAACTGCACCCAATTCCAGCGTTTCCAGGCCTGCCTTTACACTGAGAACGGCAGGCACCACTCCTCCTAGGCAGAGTGCAAACTGGGGCTAATTTGAAAGTTCCAGAAGCACCCTCCCTCCCAGCCCCCAGTGCCAGTCTGAGAGCTCTCATTGTGCCAGGACCATTTAGCCCTGCAGCCAGCGGATCCCCTCGCCTGCAAAGGCCGGCGTCGGCCCAGGGACTGCATTCTATTTCACATCTCCGGCATGACGGCCCAGAAACTAAACAGCATCCCCAGGGCCAGACTCCTGCTAGACAGCAGCCCGTTATAAAATAGGGTGCCTCTCTCTGACCTGGGCTCTGGATCCCATCAAAACGACGTGTGTCTTTCCTTTCCTTCCCCGAGAAGGTGAAATACAAGCCTGTAATAACACCGTGCCCCTGTTCTCCTCTGGACAAAAGTCAAAACTCGAATCTGATAAATCTGAAATCAACGTTAATTTTCTAATTGGACTTCACGGGGTCTGGACATGGTGTCAGAGCCCGTGGTATTTCACATCGTATGTTATTGTTGGTGCTGACAGAAGAAATGAATCTTTCAGGAGATTCAAGGAGAAATTAGTATTTCCCTGATTCCAGGGAACTAAATACCTACCTATTCTACTTATTACAAAGGGGCCTATGTCCAGCCCTTAAAACTTTGCAGTGACCCCAGCGGCAGACATTGGGTTGCCCTTACACCCCTCCACACTTATTCACAGACCAAGGACCTTCCCCTCATTCTCATTCCAACCTGAAAAACTTCTACTCCACCTCCAAGACTCAGTTCAGAATGCCCATCTCTGAGAATCCTTCCTGACTACTGTAATCAATTACTCACTTCTTCCTTGGTGACCGAGGGTCTGACGTGTCCCTATGTCTTCCCAGCCCGCTTACGGACCTCACTTGGTTCCTTTGTCACTCCCCAAGCAACTCCAGGGCAGGAAGAATACTATTATTCCATTCTTCCTACAGTACCCAGAGCAAGCACACAGCTCCCAGGAGGTGCGCTCTGAATGGAATGCTTGTTGATGGAATAACTGTTGTTTTTACGTGTATAGTACTTAGTATTTACATAGTATAGCACAGTGTAAAGCAGTGATTCTCAACTGGCCAATTTTTGCATTACCTGCCCCCAAACCAGGACAATGTCTAGAGACATTTTTGATTGTCACAGTTGGAAAGGGGAATGCTAACGGCATCTAGTGGCTAGAGGCAGAGCTATACAGTAAGACTTTTGTGGGCCTGAGCCCCTTCCTCCATAAAAAATACGTTAAAAATTGTATTTTAAAACTAAGTTGGTGTGAAGAGAAATCTAATCCAGGCTGGATTCATTAGCATATATTCTTTATTATTATATTCATTTTTTCTTCTGATTTTGAAATTAAATTAAAATTAAAACATTTTTGTAAGCCCCTAAGATTACCATGAGCCCTAGGCACCGGCTCTACTGCGACGAGTGTACAACTGGGACCTGGGTGGAGGCCAAGGGGCCTGCTAGACATCTTACAATGCGCAGAACAGCCCCAAACAGCAAAAAGTCATCCGGGCCCAGATGTCAATAGTCTTGAGGTTGAGAAACCTGTTATAAAGGAAAACTCCAGAATGTCGAAGCCTGGAAACTTAATGTCTGAGCTTCCACAGCAACTGTAATACAACACGGCAAGAACATAACTTTTGGTAATTAGCAAGGCTTTGGGGCAGAGACGTGGACGAACACAGCACATACTTTCATGAAAGCATTCATGAAAAATCCAAATGCTTTTTCTCTTTCGTTCTCCAAATGGTGGATAAAGCACGGAACATAGATTTTGTTCCTAGTCAGCTATGCAGGCAAGGAGAAGCATTTCATTACTCAGACAAATTGGGGAAATCCCATGATGCCCCCTGTCTCAGGCTCAGCTTCTCAGTACCAGGACCCAGAGCTCACTGCTCAGCAAAGCAACTCAGACACACCAGCACTGCACACTTCACCTGCCTTCCAAGGTGTCCAGGGCAGACCTACCCCAAATCCATTTCAGGGCTGACCCTTCCGAGAGAGGCATCGTGTAACACAGAGTCTTGACTTGGGGGTCTGTTTTAGGGTTCTCCCAAGAAACAGAACCACCATTATATATGTGTGTGCGTGCATGCGAGTGCGTGTGTGTATAAATGTGTGGACATATATGTATATTTGTGTGTGTGTATTTTATATGTATGTACATAGAAAGAGACTTATTTTAAGGAATTGCCTCATGCAAAATCTTCAGGGTAGGTTGGCAGGTGGAGACACAGAGAAGAGTTGCAGTTTGAATCCAAAGGCTGTCTGCTGGCAGAATTGCTTCTTTGCTTGAGGGAGATCAGTGTGTTCTGTTCAGGCCTTCAACGGATTAGTCAGGGCCCACCCACATTATGGAGGACAATCTGCTTTACTCAAAGTCCACCAACTTACATCTTAATCTCATACCCAAAACAAAACAAAAAATACCTTCACAGCCAAGTATCTGGGTACTGTGGCCCAGTCAAGTTGACACATAAAATTAACCGTCACAAGGTCTAAATTTTTTTTTAGTTTTCAGTTTCTTCTTTCTCTCTCTGAAAGACCAATGAACAAACATGCTGGGAGGGAAGATACACAAGGTTTCACATCGAAAGGAGGCAATTAGCATTCACTGAATGCTTTTTGTGCACCAGGCACTTTGCAAAGATGATCTCACGTCACACTCAACCCCTGTGAGGGTGATATTGATGTCCTCACCTGACAGTTATGTCACTTACTCAGGGTCCCGCAGTTAATCCTTGGCAGAGCCAGGATTCAAACCCAGGTCTCTTCTGAACCCAAAGCTGAGCTCTATCGACCCCCTGAAAGACACCAAGGAAAGGACAGAGGCTGCCCAGATAGAGGGACGAGCACGAGATCAGGGCAATGGGAACCCTTCAAGCTCTGCTTCTTCTCCTCCCCAACACTCTCACGCCAGTCTCCCTCTGCTCTTACACACTCACACACTCACACATACGCACTAGGAATATTTAGAAAATAAAATAAGGTGCCTAGTAGTGCATGTATATTTCATGCATATTGGAAAAATGGTAGTTGTTATAATAATAACCATAAATGATGTATATGTGATAGTGAAATAGTCATATGTCAAAGGTGAGGGAGGAGGGGCACGGGACATAAGAGGGTAGGGAGAGGTAATTTAAAAGTAATGAGACTGTGAAGGTGAACCCATGTGATACCACAGAGCCCCAAAGTAAATTATCAACACATTCCTTCATTCAGAGAATGTTTTGCAAGCCACCAGTTGACCCTCCTAGCAACCTGCTGAAGTGGCCAGGGCAGAGACCCTAGGCCCATTTCATAGGTGAGAAATCTGTGGCCTAGAGAGTTTGAGGGCCTTGCCCAAGGGCACACAGCATCCTGCTTTAGGAATGGGAGCCAGGCCTCCTGCCATCGCCCTGTCCATGGAGAGTAGATGCCTTTGGGAAGGGAGAGTCTGGAGGGTCTTTAAGGAGTTCAGAAATCTACTTTCTCTCTCAGGTCAGAATGGGACCCAAACTCCTTCCCCACAGGAGGTGTCACAGGAATCAACAATAATCTATGTGACGATCCCATCCTGGTAATTGGCACAAAGTGTATAATAAATAAATAGCAGGAGAATACATAAATAAATACCAGCTGCTACTACTACCATCGTCATCACAGCTTCCATATTCAATGGTCTGCACTGCAGCTCACAAAACCCAGAGGCCTTCGATGGAGAGAGGGGATAAAAAAATATATCAGTGCAAGTATGTCTCACAGTCCTTGGTTCTGTCCCCTTCTTCCAAACGTCTCCCAGGACAAAGATTTCCATGGCTGCTACGTAGCTATTCCCTCTTTTTCACCTCAAATGTTCCTATTTATGGACTGCAAATGTTGGCAGGGATGTGAAGTGGGGACTTCTTTCATTTTCGCCCAGAAGGCCCATGGCCATTATATCATTCTGAATTTCCTGGGCTTGCTCATGACGATACACCCACCCTCACCCTCACTGTGCAGACATGGGGCTTGATTCTAACTACTGCACAGTATTCCATGGTGTTCGTCCACTGCATTTTATGTACCCATTCCTGGGGGGATGGACAAACACCTAGAATACCTCTGAATGTTTCAACAATCCTATGATGAATATCTTGTATATATCACCCTCTGGAGATGTGTGTAAGAGTTGCTTTGAGAAATTATATCCAGGGAGGACTTGCTGGGTCATGGAGTGCACATATACACCCCAATTACAGTAAGGCCAGCAAGGGGACTGTCAAAGACAGCTGCATCCATCTAAACGTTCCCACCAGCCCTGCACGAGGTTTTCTGTATCCCCGCATCCCCGCCAATATGTTGCATTATCCTGCTTTCTATGTTATTGTTTTTGCCAACCTGATAGGTATAAGTGCTATCTCCTTGTTGTTTTAATTTGCATTTCTCTGTTTGCCGCTGAGTTTGAACTTCTCTTCATTGGCTTCTTAGTCTTTGGGGTTTCCTCTCCTGTGAGCCGCCTGCCCATATCTTTTGCCCAATTTTCCCTGGCAGTTCTTGTTTTTTCCTGTTTCACAGAAATTTCTCAGATATTTTCAATATTAGTTCCTTGTCCATTTCTGATGCTGCAAACATCTCTCAGTTTGTTATCCGTCTATGAACTTACTCCAGAGTGTCCTTCACTGAACAGAAATCTTTAATTGTATTATGATCAAATCTGTCCCTTTTTTTTTTTCTTTGGTCTTATACTCTGTGCTTTTGGGATACACACACACACACACACACACACACACACACACACACACACGCCGCAGTGTCTCACAAAAATGCACTCCTGTATTATCTTCTATTGATATTCTAGCCTTACCTTTCAAATTTAAGTCTCACTCCATCTGGAACTTGCCTTTGTAAGTGGTATTAGACAGAGAATCTAGGGTTTTATTTACCTCCATTCAGTGGGTCAGTTTTCCCAACTCCAGCCACTAGACTGTACTTTCCTTCCCCCATTGATTTGTGGGAGCATCTTTCTCATATCTTGAGTTTCCATATGCAAACACAGGTCAGTCTCTGAGCTCTTTATTCTGTTTACTGGCCCAATGGAATGTTCTTTTTCTATACTTTTTTCATTACTACATCCTCTGCTTTTCTTCTTCAAAGTTGCCTCAATTATTCATGGACATTTGTTCTTGAAAAAATGTTTTTTAGAATAAGTTTATGGAGTTCCCAAAAAAATCCAACTGCAATTTTGATTGGGCCTACATCGAAACAATAGCTTAACTTGGGACAATCGACATTTTTATAACATTAAGTGATGCTATTAAAGAGTATGACTGGGCTTCCCTGGTGGCGCAGTGGTTGAGAGTCCGCCTGCCGATGCAGGGGACACGGGTTCGTGCCCCAGTCCGGGAGGATCCCACATGCCACGGAGCGGCTGGGCCCGTGAGCCATGGCCACTGAGCCTGCGTGTCCGCAGCCTGTGCTCCGCAACGGGAGAGGCCACAACAGTGAGAGGCCCGCGTACCGAAAAAAAAAAAGAAAAAGTATGACTGTCTCAAAGGATTAATCTCCAAAACATACAAGCAGCTCAATATCAAAAAAACAAACAACCCAATCCAATAATGGGCAGAAGACCTAAATAGACATTTCTCCAGAGAAGATACACAGATTGCCAACAAACACATGAAAGGATGCTCAACATCACTAATCATTAGAGAAATGCAAATCAAAACTACAATGAGGTATCACCTCACACCGGTCAGAATGGCCATCATCAAAAAATCTACAAACAATAAATGCTGGAGAGGGTGTGGAGAAAAGGGAACCCGCTTGCACTGTTGGTGCGAATATAAATTGATACAGCCACTATGGAGAACAGTATGGAGGTTCCTTAAAAAACTAAAAAAAAACTACCATACGACCCAGCAACCCCACTACTGGGCATATACCCTGAGAAAACCATAATTCAAAGAGTCATGTCCCACAATGTTCATTGCAGCTCTTTTTACAATAGCCAGGACATGGAAGTAACCTAAGTGTCCATTGACAGATGAATGGATAAAGAAGATGTGGCACATATATACAATGGAATATTAGCTATAAAAAGAAACAAAATTCAGTTATTTGTAGTGAGGTGGATGGACCTAGAGTCTGTTATACAGAGTGACGTAAGTCAGAAAAAGAAAAACAAATACCATATGCTAACACATATATATGGAATCTAAAAAAAAAAAGGTTCTGAAGAACCTAGGGGCAGGACAGAAATAAAGACGCAGACGTAGAGAATGGACTTGAGGACATGGGCAGGGGGAAGGGTAAGCTGGGACGAAGTGAGAGAGTGGCATGGACATATATACACTACCAAATGTAAAACAGATAGCTAGTGGGAAGCAGCCGCATAGCACAGGGAGATCAGCTCAGTGCTAGAGGGGTGGGATAGGGAGGGTGGGAGGGAGACGTAAGAGGGAGGAGATATGGGGATGTGTGTATATGTATAGCTAATTCACCTCGTTACACAGCAGAAACTAACACACCATTGTAAAGCAATTATACTCCAATAAAGATGTTAAAGAATAAAATAAAATAAAAATAAAATAAAGAGTATGACTGTCTCTCCACTTTTCAGGTATTATTTTTATTCTTTAATATCAAATGTTTAAACTTTCTCCATAGAGGTTTTGTGTATTCTTCTGTTAATTCCTAGTTTTTACTGCTATTGTGAATAGTATCTTGGTTTTTATTATATTATATATGCATTATTATACATAATTATTGAATTATATTGTTTATATACATTATAATCTTTTCTAGTTGGTTACTAATGATATAGTGAAATGCTACAGATTTTTAAAAAGTTGATTGTGTACCCGTATTCCATGCTTGACTCTCTTTTTAGTTTTTTTTTTTTAAATAAATTTATTTATTTATTTTTGGCTGTGCTGGGCCTTTGTTGCTGTGCACAGGCTTTCTCTAGTTGCGGCGAGCGGGGGCTACTCTTTGTTGCGGTGTGCGTGCTTCTCATAGCAGTGGCTTCTCTTGTTGTAGAGCATGGACTCTAGGTATGTGGGGTCAGTAGTTGTGGCACACGGGCTTAGTTGCTCTGCGAAATGTGTAATCTTCCCGGACCAGGGCTCGAACCCATTTCCCCTGCATTGGCAGGTGGATTCTTAACTACTGTGCCACCAAGGAAGTCCTCTCTTTTTAGTTTTGATTCTACTTTTCTATGAAGAAGATCATGTCTCCTGAAGAAAAAAAAGTATTATCTTCTTTGTACACTTATTTTTCTTTTCTCTTGCTTTAAAATTTTTTTTTTAATTACTTTACTTATTTTTGGTTGTGTCAGGTCTTAGTTGCGGCATGCAGGATCTTTTATTGCAGCGCAAGGAGAGCGCGTGGGTTCTGTAGCTGTGGCGCGTGGGCTATCTACCTGTGGCGCGGGCTCAGTAGTTGCTACTCACACGCAGGCTTAGTTGCCCCGCGGCATGTGGGATCTTAGTTCCCGACCAGGGATCGAACCCACTTCCCCTGCATTGGAAGGCAGATTCTTAACCACTGGACCGCCAGGGAAGTCCCTGTTCTTTCTTCTAACATTAGCAGGACTTCCTGTGTTAAAGAGGAGTGGTGATAGAGAGGCATTGCTGTGTTTTTCAAAATCATAAAGAAAATATATAAAGTTACTTTGTTAAAATAAATGTTGCTATAGAACTTAGACACATGACTTTTACCAACTTAACAAAACTTCCATTTTATTGGTAAGTGGTTTAAAAACATTTATCACTTCATAATATACTTTCCTGCCTCTATCTGAACTTTTTCAAGTAGATTTGATTTTTTTCAAATAGATTCTCTGATATAATACTGATATTATTGGGATAAGCTCTATTTGATTATGATGTACTATTTATTTTAAAGGCTCTTGGATTCTTTTAGGTAATATTTTATTTAGGTTATTTGTATCTCATCCATTACATAAACTGACCTACAATCTATTTTCTTCTATTTTTTTCTGAGTGATTAGTCTTATATATTTTTTCTAGTTTTGGAACCAATATTATCCTGGTTTCATAAAACAAGCCAAGCGGTTTTCATTCTTATATTTTCCACAATATCTTTCTAGAGATCTGGATGATTCATTCTTTATAAACTTGGTTAAAACTCACCTATAAAAACATCTGAGACTGAAGCATTCTGGGAGGAAGGTCTTTGCCTAACATTTCAAATTCTCTAATACTTTTTAGTCTATTCAAGTTTTCTTTTAAAATTTTTCTTGTGCCCAAACTTGGCATTTTATATTTTTTCAAGATATATGTCCATGTCATCTAAATTTTCAAATTTATTAGTAATGGATATTTATAGCAATCTTTTCTTCCTTTATGTGTGTACTTGTATCTGTTGCTACTTATCCTTTATTATTTATATTTTGTTTATTTGCATCACTCTATCATCAGCCTTACAAATGATGTTTCTCCTGTTAATCCTATTAATATATTAAAAACCAACTTTTGGTGTCTTTATTCTTCTCTACTTCTGTTATTGTAGTTATTCTCTAGCTGATTTCCACCCTTATCTTTATTATTGTCTTCTCTCTTATCAAACATATCTTTTTCTAATCTCTTGATTTGAATGTTTAGCATGTTTGTTTCACACTGAAATTCTTAATACAGTAAAAAGTCTAGTGCACTATGACATAGATGCAGATCACATCCTACAGGACTTGGCCATGGGACCTGGGTGACTCATTTAACTTTTCTGAGTGTCTGTATCCTAAACTGTGAAATGGGGTTGATGACCCTCTCTCCCAGGCTCCTATGAGAACTTTATGAAATAATGTGCGGGAGGCACCTGGAGGATCCACAGATCTTAGTTCCCTTCCCCTCCCTTGTTCCAAAACTAATTAGAAAACTGCTAATTATAGATTCATGAAAATCTCGAAACTTTCAAGAAGTGGTTCCCAGCTGGGGACAGTCTTGCTTTCCAGGCGACATTCGACAATATCTGGAGAAAAATTTGGTCATCACAACTGGGGGAGGAAAGGGGTGCTACTGGCATCTAGGGAAGATCCCTGGGTAGAGGACAGGCATACTATTTACTAAACTTCCGACAAGTCATGGGATCGGCCTGCACAACAAAGAACTATCCAGCACCAAATATCAGGAGTGCCAAAGTGGAGAAACTCCCCCTTGAAGGAAATTCCAGGAGCATCTGGTTCTGTCTCCTTCTGAATATAAGAATCTTTTCCCCAATACCTCCTCTGCTTGGGTACACCCAGGGACAGGAGGCTCATTACATAAGAAGACAGGTAACAATAGTGGAAGGAACACAGACACTGGAGTCAGCCACTCTTGTACACTGGTCTACCCTTTATTCTGACTTATCATCTGTAAACCTCAGTTTCCTCATCTGTAAAGTCGACAAATATGTAGCTATGGTGACCATATGAGATATATCCCAGCACAGGGCCCAGAATGTAGCAGGTGGTCAATAAAAGTTATCTTGCAGTTACCCCTTATTGCATCCAAGTGACTTTACAATTCTGCACTTTGGTGATACGGCTTCTTCTATCGGAAGGCCCCTAAACTGTTGGCAGAAAGTGATCACTAACGGTCATTCCCTCTCTCTGGGTCTCAGCTTCTGCCTCTGTAAAATAGATGGTGCCACTACATCAAATCTTACAAACTGCTTGCCCTCAGCCAAAGTCAATTTGCAGATATGTTTGGTGTTTGGCCTGCATTTTTTTTTCTTTTTTGCTTCTTAGAAGTCAAATCTATTTCTCATTTATAAAAATGGGATAGTCTACCTAAAAATCTGGAGATCTAGCATCTCTTGAAGAATAAAAGGTTTAGCAATACTGGGCCTATTTCACTCACGGCAACAATCTAGGGAAAGTGAGCAGCATTGCTCCCATACAGAGGACATGTGTTCTCCATTCCCCACAATCCCCACCAGTCCCTATTGTCCTGTTTTCACTCACTTGTCTCACTTCCGGCTTCTGTAGACATTTGACTTTATAATTCTTAAGATATATGGGCTCTCTAGCTCCTTTCATCTCTTCTGGGCTATGAACCCTGGAAACCATGGAGGAAATTTCCTTGATAAATTACCAGAGGAGAACTAACTACTGATGATTTGCTACAGGCTTTACTTAAAACAGAAGCTCTCCTAGACTCTGATTCCATTTTCCAACAAGGGAAAGAATGTCTCCTGAAAAAAAATCCATGGCCAACTTGTTCAAGTTAATGAAAAGGGTCCTTTGATTTGCAAAGCCCATGAAGACAGTGGGCAGATCCACGGCTGAAGAGTAAGGGAGCTGGGATGCCTCACAGGGACCTGGTGGTCTCCAAGTGCTCCAGGGCACACCCTATCCCTGCTGGGGGGGGGTCCCACTTTTTCACCAGGCACAAGCAGACCTTCAGGAATTAGGTGGTCTGGAGGGGTGACGCGGTGGTGCCAGGCAGACACAAAAACTAAAAAAAAAAAATCCACTTTGGCCCATCCTAGAGATGAAATTGGCCCCTTCCCAACTAATCTCTGTAGGACTTCTACATTTGCCAACAAAATTCTGTCCCTGGAGTGTCTTTGAGAACAAACTATGCAGCATGTTGGAGAACCCACAATTTAGGTAGAGCTGGTACTTAACCACACAAGCAACCTTGGACAAGTCACCCAATGCCACCGAGCCTTAGTTTCCACATCAGAAAAATGGGATAACGATAACACCTCTTTCCCAGGGCAGCTGCATGCGAGTTAATGGGCATCTATTCCCCTTTGTTCTCTGGATGACAAAACTGAAGCTTGGGCAAGAGAATTGATTTGCAACACGACGCCGCTTTGGGAGGTTCCTATGGCTGGCTAAGATGCAAACCCATTAATCAAATCCAAGGGAAAACTTATTAGAAACAGATCTCCAGTACAAACCAGAGGGTATTATTTAACCAGGAAAAAAAAATAAACATAGTATTATGTAGTGCTAGGCCTAGTTGTAGTAAAACAAATACACATTCAAAGTGATGGGTCAGTCTTGTTACTACAGGTGAGAAAGCATGTCTCGCGGTAGACTCCCCATATATGTTTGCTGAACTGTTGAGCTGAAAGCAATTTGTCAATTGTCTGGAGGCCATTAGAATGTCCATTATCTTTGTCCTTTTTTGACAACTCTCCTGGGAATTTTTCTAAGGATCCAATCTTGAAGGGGAAAAAAATGAAAAGAAATAATATATTGAATTCACTGTGTCCATCGGAAAAGGTTTTCTAGACTTATAAGAAGTGATGGGTTGAACAGTGAGGTCTAAGGGTCGAGATCCACTGGAGCGGTGAATGGAGCTGTGGATAACTGAAGATTATCTCCAGGCCCAGCCATCAGGACACATAAAGAAATAAGAAATCCTCACTCAATGGTATTTGGGAGAGACTGGGTCGCAAAAGGAAAAACATTCACATTATAATGTTAAGCACAAAAAGCAATGTTACAGGGGCTTCCCTGGTGGCGCAGTGGTTGAGAATCGCCTGCCAATGCAGGGGACACGGGTTCGAGCCCTGGTCCGGGAAGATCCCACATGCCGCAGAGCAACTAAGCCCGTGCGCCACAACTACTGAGCCCGTGTGCCGCAACTACTGAAGCCCACGTGCCTAGAGCTGTGCTCCACAACGAGAGGAGCCACCGCAATGAGGAGCCCATGCACTGCAACAAAGGGTAGCCCCCGTTCGCTGCAACTAGAGAAAGCCCGCTCGCAGCAACGAAGACCCAACACAGCCAAAAATAAATAGATAAATTTATTTTTTTTTAAAAAAGCAATGTTACAGAGGTGATGATGGATCAAAAGGAGAATGAAAATGGCTGTGTCAGAATTGTAAGATTAGGGTAGACTTTAAATTTTTTTTTCTGCAATTTTTATGATACACGCACATCAGGGAGAAATACTGTGTTCTGCACACCTGTTGAAACTCAGACCTGGAGTCTGTCCAGCTGTGGACCTCCTGATCTTTCTGCAATTGAAGCCACCCACTAAGCACCTACTACGTGTTAATGGGCACTGTGCCAGGCACATTCTGCTGTGCCAGTGGGGCTCTCCAACCCCTGGTGAACAGGTCTCAAAGGGAGGAATCAGCATCACAGTCTCTGGAGAAGGGAAACTGAGAGAGAAGGGAACTTGCCCCAGGGTCATGTGGCTAAAAAGGGCCAAGTTGGGACTGAAGCCCAGCATGACATGTGCACAACGTCTGGCCTCCTTCCAGCACCCAGTGTCCCCCAAAGAACTGGGACATGGAAGAGGGCATTAAACAGCCTTGAATGACACTGCAAAGGTCCTTCCTGTTCAACCCCTTATAGGACTTCTGATGACCTCTAGAAGAAAGAGGATCCTTGTTAACAGAGAGAACGTAGTCCTAGGGATGAGAACCCTCCCAAGGTGAGCTAGAATTGAGCAACGTTGCAGAGTTTTCACTGGTCATGTCCATCTCTGCACGGGAAGCCATACTTGTTTTCCATTGACTGTAGTGACGTAAAGAGCCCTTTCCATTTCCTCTTCCCTTACTATGAACGTCAGAATGTGCCTCTCTAAATGTGTATTTCAGGATTCATACTTCTGGGACCTTGGGTTTAACCACACCTCCCGTCACAGTGTTTTCTATTACAAAACACCTAAAATCCCCACCATCATAGGGCAAGTAGGATCCAAACATTCAATCACAAAAGATGCATTGCACTATTATGAGGTTAGTGAAAATTGATATATTATAGGTGGTCTATACAGTCACAAAAATCACAAAAGTACAGACAGTGAAAATTATCCTATACCCTAAACTGAGAACGTCTCATACGATACCGAGATGGTCACTTCCTAGCCCTCCACACCGCCACGTCACCCCCTCCCCAGCATAAGGTGAGAACTTCAGGATCCTCCCACCACCAGCCTCGTGTACTGGAGCCCTTCATTGGTCAAGTTATACCTGGTTCACTTAACTACACATTATCACAGGTGTTCACGTCCATCACTACAATGAAAGCCATCCAGCCTTTTCGCTGGTTCAGAGCTTCAACCAATTCACTGAACAAAGTCAGGCACTTTTACTCCTCAGAATTGCAGAAATGGGTCCGTGCACCCCTGTCCTTCCACCCTTGGTTCGTTTTCACAAAGTCTCCTTTCAAAGTGCCACAAATGGCATCACCTGACAATGTTGAAAAGATAACAATATCTTTCTTTGCAAGCCTTCTGTGAGTCCAGCCCCGTCTCCTACCTGCGTGAACAAATATGGAAGGGGCTGTTTTGAGGGGGCTGATATTCGGAGCACAGCCTCCCTCAAGTCCAGAGGCTGGACGATGCTGGGATCACAACCAACGGCTTCCAACATCCACCACACAACGCCACCGTAGCCCGCTCAGTTTCCAAAGCTGTGCACATCCTTGGCTGCAAAATCACTTCTGGGACAAAGGAATGTTTCTGAATTCAAAACAATTCCACCTCAAACGTGTTCTCCACTATTAACAAACAGTTCAGGAAGAAATGAAGGAAGCTGAATCCCTCTGGGGACACACTCGGTTTTGCCCCGATGGGATCTTAGCAGCATCTGAGAGCCCTGTGATTTGACAAGGCCATCTACAAACTCCCAGGGCTGTTGATGAAGTTGGCTGTTCACCTGCAAGAATACTTGAGGACAGGTTAGGTGAGGGTGACGTTACCCAAGCAGCCTTCCGGGCCAGAAGCAGCTGTGGTTTCCATTATACCCTGCCTCTCCCCATGTTTGGGAAATCCTAGTGGACTTTCAGAAAGTGGAATCAGGGAGATACGTTTGACAACTCTTTTTTTTTTTTTTAATGTGGTAGATGGGGCCTGTGTCTTTTCCACAGCTGGCTTCTAGCACTGCCCCACCCTCCATTACTGCAAGTTTACCTGCTTTATAACGATCTGTTACCCCTGCCCGTCCCTGAGTCTGGAGCAGCTGTGCGAGGCAGTGGGTGGGAGAAGGATGTAACGTGGTCCTATGGAGATATGAGAGGTCCACTGCCTAGGCCCACCTGGCTTGGCCTCTCCCCATTTCTCCCTTCTGAACCCCCTTTGGGCTCTGACAGGCACTGGAGTTAATGACCACATCCATCCTTTGCCCCTGAAGGCCTTCCAGCTCCACAGCCAAAGCCCCCATGGAGCTGGGAGGGCCTGCAGCCCTGGCTGAGCAGGCCCGGGCGGTTTCTTATTTATTTATTTATTTAATATATCAGATAGAGAATTTTAATTAAATTGGCATAGTTAAGACCGAAAAGACAAAGTGGACATTGTAAGTGTATCTTCAGCCCTTGCCTTAACAGGGAAAATGAACACAACTGAAACACAGGTGACTCTTGCTGGTCTATGAGACAGTGAAGAGAGCTTCTCAAGATTTAAATATATTAATATAACCACTGGTAGAAATCTAAATATAAAACCAATCTCCTATAGGGTTTGGGAAGGCATTCACCATATCCCTGAAAAGTTTAACCTTCCTTATTCAAGTTTAATCATCTCTTTAGAAGGGGAAATCAGTGATAGTACTTGTTGAACCAGAATTACTAGCAAAATTCAAAAAGCTGACCATATTCATTTAGCCACGAGCCAATCTTATTTAAATCAGGACAGAAATATTACATCAGCCATTCATGATCTGAATTCTAGTGTATGAGATCAATTTAAATATGGTACACATAAAAAGTCATGAGACATCTGTTTCATGATAAATAAGGCAGTGGCCAACGATTATGCATTAGTAGCTTTTTTGAGATACGCTATCAAGTCTGCCCTTTCTCCCTTCTTCTTAATGCCAGCGAAGATCATTTTTGTTCCAGGGATGTACTTCTTGGGATTCTCCAAACACTCCATCAGCGTCTCCTCTCCCCAGGTGATGCCTTCGTTCTTGTTGGCATCTGTGTAAGAGAATCCGACAGCCTGACCTGTCTTTTGCCCAAACAGACCATGGAGATTTGGCCCAGTCTTGTGCTTGCCTCCCTTTTCCACAGTATGGCACTGGGCACACTTCTGAACAGAAATCTTCTTGCCCTCCTCAACATCACCCATTTCTAAATCGTACTTTCTCCGTGCACGACTAAGAGGTTCCCGTTCGCAAGCCGAACGTCCCGCTCTCTAATCTCATATTTAAATAAATGCATTTAAGTTTCAAAACACAAGACGATTTGAAGAAGTATCAAGTAAACCGTCATACAGATGTTAGGCTGACTGGTGTGCAGCGTATGGCTGGTCCACATTTCGGCCATGCTGACTTAGATCAGCCTTCGAGTGTTTTGAACAAATTGTTCCTCGAAGGCCTGGGTTCGGGATGCTATTTGGGGTTCCTTCCAAGTCAACAGCCTCCCTAGGAACTGGAACTCCTAAGCTCTACTGGAGCGATGTGATTCAAAGTCTTTCGCTTAGGCGAATCTATCCTGCTTTAAATCCTACAGCGCTATAGAAACTCAATGACAGAAGAGACAGCTGGTCAGTGACAGGAAAATACCATTAGAAGGCGAGAGGCAGCCAAACCCTCGGTAAATGGATTAATTCACTTAGCTTCTGGAAGGTAAGCCTTTCTGGAGATGGCATCCAAGTCAGGAGGTGGGCCAGCTCCCTCCGAGGTGGGCCCCTGAATGCAGATGAAACGTGGGTTTGGAGCTCTGACGTAGATCCAGAGGGGCCAGGCATGGAATGCCCGGCAGGGAGTTTTAGCCTGCAAATGCCAAGGTGCAGCCCATTTGAAGTTGTGAGGAAGGGGAAAAGCAACGGGAATGAAAGCAAATATCTGGGAGGGGATTTTCTTTTTTTCTTTTCTTGGCCGCACCCTGTGGCTTGCAGGATCTTAGTTCCCCGATTGAACCCGGGCCCTCGGCAGTGAAAGCGCTGAGTGCTAACCACTGGACTGCCAGGGAATTCCCTGGGAGGGGATTTTCTTTGGGCTCACTTCCCCTTGCATTCAAACCTATTAACCTTAGTGTGTTAGGAGCACTTTCTTCAGGAATAATCTCACTAAGTGCTGCAGAAAAGTTAGAAGGAGTTTGTTGGGCTTGATAGGTAGAGAAATAGACACAAAATTCACTAGCATCAGTGGAAACTGAAATGTTAAGTCTCCAGTCCAAATACTAGAGCTGGAATCCTGGCCTAGAGATTTTTTTTTTTTCTCTCTACAGTTTATACTCCTCCTCAGAGATGAATGTTTTTCTTACTAGTCTTATTCTGAACAGCTACAAACTGGGATTCAACCCTGCCAGGCTGTGTGTGTGTGTGTGTGTGTGTGGGTGTGCACCTGACCTAGAGACTACCCTTTAAGTAATATGTGTGTGCTGTGTGTACAATTTTTACAGAAATAGTTTGGCTTCTATCCTTCAAATATCCAAGGGTATTTGGAAAACATAGTCTAAGACAGACTCTTGATCCACTCCTCCAGTTTCCTAAGTGCTCAGTGTATATCAAGTTTATAGAGCATAAGAACTTAACTTCTTACAGAAATGCCTTTACTAAATTTCACTGAAATAATAAGGTCTTTTGCTTTTATATCGGAATGTTATGGCATCTTTAGGAAAATCCTTATGCTGCTTAATAATCTCACAAGTAATGATCCTCATGAGAAAATATTTGTGACATTTGAATCAAGGATAACTTTATCTCTCTTAAGAGGGTGGTATGTTTCCTTTAATCAGACAAGTGTTATATAACTCATCGTATTTCTATCTTTGCTTTGGCTGCCAGGAAATTCAAAGTTAAATTATCTATTCAAGACCAGTAACTCTATTGGCCTAAATTTGGGGTAGCATCATTTTTCCGCTTATTTTAATATTTGCTTAATAATCCTCAATAATAATTTTAACAGTCCTACTTTATCTGAGTCTGGTATATATTACATCTGTTACATATCAGATATATATAGTATACATTATATCAGGTCTGTTTTCGCTTGCAGTTGACAGATATCCAACTCAATTAAGTTAAGCAGTAAAAAGTGAGGAGGGGATTCTTATTGGCTCATATAGCTGAAAAGTTGAAAAGTTCAGGGTAGATCCAATCATAAAACTTTAGAATAGGGACAAGTCAAAGGGACACAGGAACCAACCTGAAAGTGCTCCCAGTGACCAAAGCTGGAACAATTTGAACAACAAAATAAATAACACGGAACTGAATTATAACCCAAAGTATAAAAGAAATATACGTGAGTCCATACTATTAATAATATAAACAAATGATGGAATAAATAGGAACAAGAAATAAATCTTCCTTACAAAAGAATTTCAAATAATATATGTAGAAGCTCCCTCTCTAGGATGTAGAGGTTAATTCCTTTGAGGGTGGACGAGATTTAGTGACTGGCTTCCAAAGAGGAGGGTATAAAAAAGGGAAAATAGTACCTTTACAGTGGAGAAGCCTGGCAAACACCACCTTGACCAAGTGATAAAGCTCAACGTCACCAGTGATGAGTCATGTTGATATGATATGAACCCTCTGATACGATGTGATGAGAAAGGTACTTCACATCCACGGTAGTCTTTCCAAGACTCCAAAACCCCGTCTAAGCATGAGAAAAACATCAGACAAGCCCAAGTTGGAAAATATTCTATAGGATACCTGGCCAGGACTCCTCAAGACTGTCAATCAACATCATGAAAAACAAGGAAAGACTGAGAAACTATCACAGACCAAAGGTGACTAAGAGGGCATGATGACTAAATGCAACGTGGTACCCTGTATTGGAAAGAGAACATTAATGGAAAAACTGGTGAAATCCAAATAAAGTCTGGAGTCTAGTTTACAGTAACGTGCCAATGTTGGCTTCTTACTTGTGACAATTGTACCATTGTAAGTTATAGTGTAAGATGTTAACAATAGGGGGAACCAAAACTCTCTGTACTAGTGTTTCAGTCTGTTCAGGCTGCTATAACAGAATACCATAGTCTGGGTGGCTTATATCCAGCAGAAATTTATTTCTCAGAGTTCTGGAGGCTGGAAGTCCAAGATCAGGGTGCCAGCATCGTTGGGTTCCGGTGAGAGTCCTCTTCCTGGTTTGCAGATGGCCATTTTCTTGTTGTATCCTCACAACAAAAAGAAAGAGAGGGATCCTGTGTTTCCTCCTCTTTCATAATGGCACTAATCCCCTTCGTGGGGGCTCCCTCCTCATGACCTATTCACCTCCCAAATGCCCCACCTCCAAAAACCATCACATCAAGGGTTAGGATTCCAACTTTCATAAATGTGGAGGGGGGACACAAACATTCAGTCTGTAGTTATCTTTGTACCTTCTCTGGGAATTTAAAATTATTCTTAAAAACAGTTAAAAAGTAGCAGAGGGACAAACAGAAAATAAATAATAAATAGAATAAAGCCAATCCCATCAATAATCATATTAAATGTTAATGGTCTAAACACTCCAATTAAAAAGTAGAATGGTCAGAATGGATAAAAGAGACCCAACTTCAGCTTGTCTAAAAGTGATGCACTTTAATGATAAAGGCACACAGATTGAAAGTGAATGGAAAAGTGATGGAAAATAATTTGTCATGTAAAAAGTAAGACTTAGAAGGATGGAGTGACTATATTAATAACAGGCTAAATACACTTCAAGGTATAGAGTATTCATAGAGATAAATTACGTATAAGCACACACGCATAACCCTGATTGATGGTTTAAGAGAGATCATCTTCATCAAATGGTGTTACAGCTGTGTTTGGCCCAGTCTTACATTTGCCTTTTTCTCTTCATGTGGCTCCCTGTCCACTTCCTCACCCCACCCCACCCCACTTAACCAACCTTAGCAACCTAGTATTGACCTTTTCTATATTTCCCTATGCTTGTAAAATTATTTCTAAACATATAAGACCACACATACATGTATATATACAAAATATTTCTGTCATTGCTTTAGGAAAACATAGGTTCAAAGCATACACACTCTGCTCCAGCTTCTCTTTTGATACCTCATGCAAATTGCTCCAGGTCCCCAGATATCGTGCTAATTCACTATTTTTAATGAACTATCGAGAACGATCTGTTACTATGAATTATCCACAATTTATTCAACGTTGAACATATATGCTTACATTATTAGTATAAGGATTCCCAGGAGTGGGATTCTGGGTCAATGGGGCATGTGCGTGTAATTTTAATACATTTTGCCAAGTTACTCCCCGAGAGGTTGTAGTAACTGCATGTCCACCAACCATGGGCGTGTGTACCCTCTTCCCTGCACAGGAAGAAGATACCACCTGTTCAAAATGAATTCTGCACCCCCAGCCCCCATGGAGGGTGTAGAGCAGATGGTACTAGGGCTCACACCCATCATTACGGGTCTTCTGGCTCACTTTGGGGAGACAGCAGCATCCACACCCACAGCTCCCTCAGCTGCTGCTCAACTTGTCTGTCGGGGTCCCAAATCCTGGGTCACTTTATGTGAATGAACCTGTTCGTGTCCACCTGGGCCAGGTGCTTCTCTGGGGAAGTACCAGCTCGTCTGCAGCTCACCTTAAAGCATCAGGGCTGTGGGCTTTGAGGAAATAAAAGACCAACTGGATTTCCAATGAGACACAGCCTCCTGGGGGTTTCAGCATATCCTCCTGGCTTTGAAATTGACCTCGTTCTTCCCACTGCAAGGTCATCTTCTTTTCCTCTTGTCAACCCTGCTGGCCGCAGACCCACAGCAGACTTGGGGACGACGCACTGACGTAGACAGTTTAACTGGTTCCCAAGATGTGTGAGGTCAAATGCCTATAATAAATCCCCTATGACACTCACAGCTATTCTGCTTCTCTGAGGGAACCCTAATACTGTACACCACAATTATTCTCATCCAGCTCTATGATAAAGCAAGCTTTGAGCCTTCAGGGTATATACTAAGACCAGCTGTTCCTATGGCCATCGCTTAGACAATGTCTGCTTAACTGTAGATTGGAATTCACTGATGCAGTTTTATAGCAAGTCAATTCTGCAGACACGTATTGAGCACCTACTGTGTGCTCTCTGTGAGGTCTGCCCTCACACTAGTAATAATCCTCTTTTATAATGACAAAGAAAAAAGAAAATCTTGAGATAAGGTAAAAAACAAAAAGTTTATGCTTGTAGTTGTAGCAACTTCATATTAGATTAATCCTCCAAGTGTTTTTAATGAAACTAGACCTTTCATTGGGTGATAAAAATGACTCATGGGTGCCAGCAGTAATACATAACTCTTTTTGTGTGTGTGTGATGATTTCCTAAGAGGCTAAGATCTAACTAATTGCCCAATTCTGAGTTTCTTTAAAAAAAAAAAAAAAGAATCTAGCATGCTAACACAGATCAGCGTCTTTAGAATTCAACAGTAGTTTAATTTATACCTAATATTTGGATTGGGAACTGCTTGAGAAGCATTCTTGTCACCTTTTTTAAAAATTAAAAAGTAAGACAGCAACTCCCTTGCCTATTCCATGAAGGTCTTAAAACACACCTGTAGGGCTTCCCTGGTGGCGCAGTGGTTGAGGGTCCGCCTGCCGATGCAGGGGACACGGGTTCGTGCCCTGGTCCGGGAAGATCCCACATGCCGCGGAGCGGCTGGGCCCGTGAGCCATGGCCGCTAAGCCTGCGCGTCCGGAGCCTGTGCTCCGCAACGGGAGAGGCCACAGCAGTGAGAGGCCCACGTACCGCAAGAGAAAAAGACATGCCTGTAAATTCTCTGATGCTCCTCCCATCAAAAGGCATGTCTGATTTGCCTCCCTTTGACTATGCGCTGGCCTCTGACTCTCTTAGAAGAGACCCAGCTTGGGTTTGGAGGCTCATTCATAAGAGCAATACAGACTCTACCTGGCTCTGTCTTTTTCAGGCATATGCTTTGGAGCCCTGAATCCCCAGAAGGACTCCAACCACCCAGAAGTCACTATGCGGGAGAAGCCACGTAGTGAGTCCTTCCGATGAGTCCAACCCCAGCCCCCCTCCCATCACAACTGTGTCATGTGAAAACCGCCCAGCTGAGCCTACTCAACCTCCGCAAGCCTCGAGGTAATGACATGTTATTTTAAACCACTAAGTTTCAGTGTGGTTTGTTATATGGCAATAAATAACTGGAACATTCTGGGTAGAGAACTAAATAGCACCGTCACCCTGCTCTCAGGACTCACAGTTTATAGGGAGACAGAATCACAGTTTCAATACCACATCAGGGCCCTATGGGGTGTATTCAAGGCTCAGAGGGAGCACAGAGGCAAGACTGACTTCCAGATTTGAATAATGAGGGATCTCACGTCTCGTGGGGTTTTTTAAGCTCTTTTATTTAGTGACAGCTCTATGTTCACAAATGTTAGCAGACTCCAGCACTCCTGAAGCCCAGTGAATCCAGTGGGCTCCCGCGTCATCTGCAACAACCGGGTGGATGGTTGTTGGTTTAGGATGGCACTTAAGGACTGACCCTCCTTACTATCCAATCCACATGGCACTGTGCATTCTGAAAATGTGAACGTGGATTTCATTTGCCACAGAAACTCTTCCAGAGACTGCAAACTTTTCTCATGGGAAGCTTAGAAGACGAATATTTCCCACTTCCCAGTTTGGCCTGTAGGAAGGAGACAGAAGAAATGCTATGGAGGTTGGGCTCTAGGCCGGGCAATTTACATCATCTCATTTGATCACAGGTCAGTCCTGTCAGGCAGAGCCTGTTACAGCCATCGTCCAGAGACAGGAAGCAAGTCTCAAGGAGAAAACCATCTGCCCACGGTCAGCAAAAAGCATGGCTGGGATGTGAAACCAGATGTCCCGGCCCCAAACCTCTTTCTGTTATGGGTTAAACTGTGTCTCCCCAAGGGCTTTCCTGGCGGTCCAGTGGTTAAGACTCCATGCTCCCAATGCAGGGGGCATGGGGTCAATCCCTGGTTGGGGAACTAAGATCCCGCATGCCGCACCGTGAGACCAAAAACAAAACAAAACAAAACAAAGAGCAAACTGTGTTCCCCCCAAATGATATGTTGAGGTCCTAACCCCCAGGACCTCAGAATAGCAGGAAATACATCATTGCAGATGTAATTAGTGAGGATGAAATCATAATGGAATAGGACAGACCTCTAATCCAATAGGACCGGGGTCCTTATAAGAAAAGGAGAAGAGACAAAGAGAGAAACACACAGGAGCGGAGGCCATGTGATGATGGAGACAGAGATGGGAGGGATGCAGCTACAAGCCAAGGAATGCCGAGGATTGCCGGCCACCACCAGAAGCTAGGAGTGGCAAGGAAGGATCCCCCGCTTAGAGCCACTGGAAGGAGCACGGCCCTGCCGACACCTAGATTTTGGACTTCCAGCCTCCAGATCTATACAAGAGAATAAATTTCTGTTGTTTAAGCCACTCAGTTTGTGGTCCTTTCTTACAGGGGCCCCAGTCCCCTAGAGTCCTGACCTCCAAAGGGGCTCACACGGGCCAGATTCTGATGATTTACCACGACCTTGACAATCTGAAGTAGGAGGAGCATGTTCTAGGGAAACTTGTAAAGGACTCATTCTCTGCTCACATCAGGCCGAACAACCACAGATTCCACTTGGCCACACTGAAAATGGTCTGGGATGGCCTGGGTGTCTGCATGTCAGGAAACGTTTTTAAGGAGCTGGGATTGTTTTGTTCCAGTGTGAACTATATCACAGGATTCTTATTTATCCAAAGAATTTTCCATGTAAATGAAGACATTTGCAAATTGATTTAGATTAATCAGGTGTGACTGCTGGATAAACAGAGGGAAAAGCTCTGTCACTGAGATCCGGGCACTGGAACAACCAGGACCCTGCGCACAGGCTTGCAACAGAGGCAGCAGCAGAGGCAGAACTGTGGTCCAGGAGAGAAGAAGAAAACCAGAAAGGGAAAGAAACCTGAAAATATGAAAACCATCTTGGGCTATAATCCCCAAAGAGGCCGCTGGACTCAAAGGTCACCCAGGAGATGTTAGTTTAAATTATGGGCTCCCCAAACCCAAATCTGGGGGATTTCTACCTTCTGGTCTGCCCCTACTCCTTCCACCCACCTCTCACCCCATCTCCATGCACAAACAGACACTCACACACACACATACACACGCACAGAAATATACCAGAGTCACACACACACACAGAGAGACACAGACAGAAACATACACAGTCATACACACGCACACACGGAAACATACACAGAGTCACACACACACAGAGACACAAACATACACAGTCATACACACACACACACACAGAAACATACACAGAGTCTCACACACACACACACACACACACACAGACAGAAACATACACAGAGTCATACACACGCACACACGGAAACATACACAGAGTCACACACACACACAGAGAGACACAGACAGAAACATACACAGATTCATACACACACACACCCTCGGGCACAGGATTTTTAGAGACTGTTGCATGTATTCACCACTCAGTGCTAAGTGCTAAGTGCTCCCAGGCGGCAGTATTATCTCATTTTCTTCTCGCAGCAACCCTTTAAGGCAGTTGTTGCTAATCCCATTTTGCAGACAGGAATACGGAGCCCCAGAGATATTAAATGTCTGGTACAAGTTTCCACAGTCGGCAAGCGGCCCAGCAGGGATGCTAATCCCTCCCCTGAGTCCAGATCCGGGTCCCCACCTTTCCCACCAAAACACACAAACCCACGTTGATTCCATCCACACTGTTTCGGGTGCTAAGAATAAAGCAATGAACAAACCAGACCAAGGCCTTGGGCGGTGGGGGAAATGGCGAAATGTTGGTCAAAGGTACAAACTTCCAGTTATAAGGTGAACAAATTCTGTGGATGTGATGTACTACAGCTAACAACACTGTATTACATACTTGCTGACTATAGCTAACAACACTGACTTGCATATTTCAAAGTTTCTGTGAGAGTAGATCTCAAATACCCTCACCACAAAACCGAAAGGGTAATTAAGTGTCGGGATGGAGGCGTTAGCTAATGCCATGGGGCAATCATTTTGCGATACATAAATGTATAAAATCTACACACCGTACACCTTAAACTTACACAGTGTTATCGGTCAATTATATCTCATTAAAGATGGGGGAGAAAAACAACACGTATTGTATGATTCCATCTATATGAAATGTCCAAAAAAGTCTAAAGAGATAGAAAGTAGATTACTGTTTGCTTAAGGCTGGGAGTGGAAATGGGGAATGACTGCAGATGGGCACAAGAATTCTTTTGGGGATGATGGAAATGTTCTAAAATTAGATCGTGGTGATGGTGGCACCAATCTGTAAATACGCTAAAAATAGTAAGTATATAATTAAGTATATAAGTCAGATACTTAAAATGGGTGTATTTTATAAGATGTAAACTGTACCTCAATAAAGCCGTTAATAACAACAACAAAACCGAAACAGACCGGACCCCACCCTCGGGGAACTCACGTTGCTCATCATCCAGGAGTGCCTATTCCTTTCCATGTGAGTCGTCTGCTTCCTCCAGGACGGAACGTGAATGTGCACGGGCATCCCTGGGGGTCTAGCATCTGGATCTGTGGGCCTCAGGTCGGGGTGCATTTCTATCAAGCTCCCAGGTGAGTCCAATGCTGCTGACCCACGGACCACATCTTGAGGACCAAGGCTGCACTACGTCTTGGAGAGGAGAGAAAAGGGTGTATTTCATGCCCCATATCAGTTGTCGACTCTTGTCGACTCTTTTTTTTGGCAGATCAGCCCTGGCTACCTGACCGGTGAGTCTGGGAAGGGGACTGGCTAACAGGATGGGCGGTTCCCCGTGGGACCACCTGCTTCACTCCTCTGGCTCAAGCCCACGTGCCCTGTGACCCCCACCCCGGGAAGTGCTTCCTTCCGGGGCGCAGTCTTAGGGAGCCAACGGCCCATAGATGGAGGCCGCGTTCTCAAGACCAGCCTCATCTGTATGTCCATTTTCCACCTGCTTTATTCTGTAATTTCTGCATTAGTTCCAATCAGGAACAGGGAAGAGTTACTAGGCTGAATCATGTGAAATTACCAACTGAACAGGTCAGCAGGATATTGACAACTTGGTACAGCTCAAGCTAATATTTTTCGGGCGCCCTCATATTCTACCACCACATACCAGTGGTTTTCACACTCGGGTCACATCAAAATCACCTGGGAATCTGGAAAAACCACGAAGGCCCAGGCCTCATCTTACTTCAGCTCACTTGAGCCTCTGGGTCCTTCATCAGCCCTGTAGACGAGGCTACACACACAAAGGTTTGAAATGCCCCGTGACACGGCAAGCACGATGCTGGGTTCTCTGCTTATTTCATTGAATCCCTGGGACGACCCATCGTGCCTGTGCCTGCGTCAGCTCCTATGGACTCTCACGAGCAAATTGTTAATTTTTTGGAAACTTTGTGAGCTGTCTGTTAAACATAGTTGTTATTAAAAATTAAAGTATATGAACTTACAATTAAGTAAATTATATTAAAAGCATAGGTAATACGTACTCAAAACTCGTCACTTCCTAATTATTCTACTACATATAACTATCACCTATGCTTCGGGAGCTATTGACAAACATTGTATCAGTGTGTTGGAAATGGTATATCATGGTGTGTGGCTGTAGTCTCTTCCCAGCTCTGCCTTCCCTGGCTTCATGTTGGTGGTTTGAAGTCATCCACGATGAGAGTGTTTATACCGTGGAAGCCGGCAAATGCTACGAATCGGGCGTTACTTCCCCCGATCAGACCCTCGACATCCCCATTTCACAGATGAGGAAACTGAGGTTTGGAGATTAAATGACTTTTCCATGATCTCAGGGCCCCAGTCTGAACTCAGACAGCTGACTCAGGAGCCCAAGTTTTTAACCAATGGGCATATTGTGCTTTTTCTTTGTATCTTTCCTAGGCTTGTGGCATAAATCTCCACCCACCTTCCTGGAAAGCACATCCCGCTCCCCAAAAACTGGCCGCCCCCAGGACCCCACCCCCTCTTCCCCAGCAGCCTAAGAAGGAGGCCAAAATAACGCTCCACCAGCAGGGCCCGTGGCCTCTGACAGGTCAGGTACGTCAGCAGAGTCGGGAGTGGCTTCGTTGCCCAAGCCCAGACTCCTGTAGGGTCTCCCCACCAGTGGATGTCCGTACAGTTTTAGTGGGATAAGTTAAATTGGGTGGGCGCTCTTGGTGAAAAAAGTCATAAAGAGATGGCAGAGTCTGGAGGTAAGAGGAAGGCCGGTGGAGTTTTGCCTCACAGGTCGGGGAGGTTGAGAAGATGCACGTTGAGAGAGGAGAATGGGGGAGACAGGAGGGGTGTTGCTTTCAGCCCACCCCCACCCAGCAGCGGTCCCTTGGCCCCTCGAAGGAACCTGGAAGGAGAGAAGAAGGAAAGCCCACAGTGGGGGGGGCAGGCAGTGTGAGAGGTCCAGGCTGGTTTCCCCTCACCCTTCTCTCTCATTTTCTCTCCAAAATGTTGGGTCCCTAATGATTCTACCTCCAAGTGCCACTCCCACTCAGTCCCCAGAGGAGGAGATACTTGGGACAAAGACTTCCCTTGAATGATTCTAGTTTTGTTTTAAAAAAGAGAACGGGGACTTCCCTGGTGGCGCAGTGGTTAAGAATCTGCCTGCCAATGCAGGGGACACGGGTTCCAGCCCTGGTCTGGAAGATGCCACATGTCACGGAGCAACTAAGCCCGTGCACCACAACTACTGAGCCCACGTGCCACAACTACTGAAGCCCACACGCCTAGAGCCCGTGCCCCACAACAAGAGAAGCCACTGCAATGAGAAGCCCGTACACCACAATGAAGAGTAGCCCCCGTGCTGCAACTAGAGAAAGCCCATGCATAGTAATGAAGACCCAACACAGTCAAAATAAATAAATAAGTAAATAAAAAGACAAACAGTGAATGTAGCAAAAAAAAGGAAAAAGGAGAGAAAACTGAGGTCACAACCCGTTTATGACATAGTGTTGACAGCAGGATTCAGGGTGTTTTATTATCTTTTTTTTTGGCACTGGCTTTCCCTTTGTTTTCCGGCAATAATACTGTACATTTTTTATAATGATGAGGAAACAAGTTATATTTTAGTAAGAAGGAGGAAGGGGAAGAAAACAGAAGAAGAAATCATCACAGCAATTATACAATTATGTAATTATGGGGCAAAAACTACTTCCACATTAACTAATACATTGCTTTCTCCCAACAGCCCTGCAAGGAGGAAGCACAGACGATGTTAATTCAATGTTTAAAATGGGGGAATATGCTTATTCACCATAAGTAAGATATGGAATCAATCTAAGTGTGTCAATGGATAAAGAAAATGTGGTGTGTATATATTAATACAATGGAATATTATTCACCCTTAAAAAAGGAGATTCTGCCATTTGGGACAACCTTGACAAGCCTGAAGGACATTATGCTTAGTGAAATAGGACAGACACAGACAAACAGAGCATGATTTCACTTAGAAGTGGAATCTGAAAAAGTCAAACTCATAGAAGCAGAGAGTAGGATGGTGGTTGCCAGGCACTGAGGGTAGGAGGGGAATGCGGAGACGTTAGCCATAGGGTACAAGGTTTCAGTTATGCAGGATGAATAAGTTCTGGAGATTTAACGTACAGCGTGGTGACTGTAGTGAATAATACTGTGTCGTGCACTGGAAATTTGCTAAGAGAGTAGATCGTATATGTTCTCGCCACACCAAAAAAAAAAAAAGTTGACGATGTGAGGTGATGGATGTATTAATTCGCTTGATTGTAGTAATTCTTTTACAACATATTTGTATATCAAAATATTACACTGTACACATTAAATATAGTTACAATTTTTATTTGCCGATAAAGCTGGAAAAAATAGGGAAGCTGAGGGCTGGGGGCTGTTGACGTTTCCAAGGTCAAAGAGAAAGTCCAAAGCGGAGTCAGGATCTGGCTTGAAGTCTCTCAGCTCTAAATCCAGTACTCCTACCACTGTGTTGGGGGCACTCTCTGTACAAGTGACATCTATGGAATGTCTTCCATCCAAAACAACCTCCCCTTACGTCCCCAGATCCAGAGGGGGGGATGCTCTTGACCAGGTAGAATGAAGCATTTCTGTGCCCTGACCATGGAGTTTTGGGGGGGAAGGGGGAGCACATCCAACTCATTTAGGGCTGATCAGAGTTCCTTCCCTTAGAATCTGGAGTTGAGTCATGGAGAAATAGAGAGAGTGATGAGAGACAGAGAAAGAAGGAATGAGACCTTGTTCACGTGGCTGGTAAGCATGGTTTGCCCTGTGACATGGGGAACAGAGAACGTAGGTCTGCAGGGACATAAAAATAAAGCAGAGACACAAAAAGGAATGGAGATGAGAGACGAAGGGAGAACCTGAGTGACCTTCTAAGGCCTTCATCAAGCTTAGCTCTGGGCTCACTTTGGCAGCACATATACTAAAAGTGGAACAATACAGAGAAGGTTAGCATGACCCCTGCACAAGGATGACATGCAAATTTGTGAAGCATTCCATATTAAAAAAAAGCTTACCTGTGCTCCTGCCCTACATCCTTATAATAAGTGCCGTTTTGTTTTTTGTTTTTTTTTAATTAAGGTGGGTTGAGTTGATAACTGTTTCTTGCAGCCAAAAGATTGCAAACTAACAATTCGTTACTGCATGGATGTACCTTCCTCACACTGACTTTGAAAGTTTTTAATTTTCTAGGAGGCCTATTTCACTTTAAGTATTTACCGTTATTTGTCATGGGACAACCAAGAGCAAATATAATCTTTGTCAGCGGCACCCAGAAGCAATCCCTTTAAAGAAAACAAGGATGCCTGCCACAAACACCAAGACATTCACTATTTTCTGGAGGACTTGGTGCATGCAATAAGGTAAGGAAAAGAAATAAGAGAAACAAATATAGGAAAAGAACAGGCAAAATTATTATAGTTTCAGATAATATGATTATCCACCTAGTAAATCCACTGAATATCATACCGAACCTGTAAGAGTTTGATAAAGTGGTTGGATATGATATAAAAAAACAAAAATCCATCATTTCTCTGTATGCCAAAAAAACACGATTGTAATGTGTAATGGAAAGAAGATCTCACTAACACAATGAGAACTGTAAAACACCTAGGAGTAAACCTAATGAGCATCATGCAATTTATATGCAAAACACCATAAAACTTTACTAAAAAACAAAAAGAAGAACTAGCTAAATACAAGGTATACCCTGAGGTCAACTGCGTTACTGGTCCCAATTCTTCATCTCTGTCTGAATCCATTCCTTACCTTGGCCTCCTTGCGGGCAGAGTATATTCCTCCATCCCTTGATTCTAGGCTAAACCATGTGACTTGCTTTTGCCAACAGCATGTAAGCAGAAGTAACAGTGTACAATTTGGAGCCTAGGTCTTAAGAGACTTCTGCTTGCTTTCCTGCATCTCTCCCATTTCCATGAAAGAAGCTTATCCCAGACCTGATGCCCAAAAGGAATAAAAAGGGAGCCGACCTAAGCCCCAACTTCAGTGAAGAGCTAAGCCCAACCAGATGTATCTATAACTTGAAGGGGAGCTACCCAGACAAGCCCAGCTCAGATCCGCCACGTCCAGCCAACTTACAGACCAATAATAAATAGATGTGTTTTAAGCCCACTGAGTTTCGGGATGCTTTGTTAGACAGCAAGAGGTAACTGATACACCATATTCCTGGATGGTGATACTCAGTATTGTAAAGATGCGTTCTCTACAAATTAATCTATAAAGTCCAGTGTGATTCCAATCAAAATACCAACAGATATTTACTTCTCTGGGAGTTAGAAATTAAATGGCAAAACAAAATTAGCTGCTAAATTTATGGAGGGAAAAAAACTAATGGAGGAGAACAAGATATTACCCCATCAGATATTCAGAGGTACCATAAAACTAGGCTAGTTACACAACATGGTAACAGACAAATGAACCAATGGAACACAACCAAGGGGGAGATGATAGATAGATAGACAGGGATAGGATGTCACAGAAAAATAGAGATAATGCTATATTACAAATCAGTGGTGGGGGGTGATTGATTATATAGTAAAGAGCATTGAAACAACTGACCATCACTTTGAAAAATGTAAAAGTAAACTCTTACATCACCCTAAAATAAATTCCAGGTGGATTAAAGACCGACATGCAATCAATCAAACTATAAAAGTACTAGAAAAAAGTACAGACAACTAGTGTCATAATCTTGGAGTAGAGCAGGCCCTTCTAAGCAAGACAGAATCCGGAAGCCTTTGAGAAATAGATTCACAAATTTTACTCCATAAAGAGTAAACGTTCTATACAGCAAAAGACCACAGATAAAGTGGAAATACAAATGACAGCTTGAGAGAAAATATTTGGAGCACACATAAAGGCCAGAGGTTGCCCTGGCCGGCTTAAAGCTCTGACAGTAAAGGGCCAAAGGTCCCATCGAAAAATGAAGGGTATGAACAGGCAATTCACGTAAGAGAGAAGAAACGCCAACAAGCAGTACAAAACATGCCAGCCTCTCTATTAGCGAGAGACAGGCTGTGCCAGGCTGTCGTCACCCCCACCTCTCAGCCTGGCACAGCTAAGACTGACACCTGCAGGGGGGCAGTGTGACTAGCCAGCAACTCCTCCTGTGGGATCCTGTCCCCCAGGGGAAAGGGCAAATAGGAGCCTTGCACAGTGGTCTCTGAGTGTCAGCTGTGACAATTAAAGGTCAGAGGTGGCTTCCTAAGTAGCAATAAGGAGATGGGTCAAGAAATCAGGCACACTGGTTCCCACTGAGGGCAGGAGACTGATCTGCATGACACATGGAGAAGTTCATGAGTTGTTCACGATGCACTGTTTAATGAAAACACACATACCCATCCAGAGAGAGAGAGAGAGAGAGAGAGATGGCCTGGGACTTCCAAACTTTAAACAGTGGCTCTCCCTCAAGAAAAGCATTAAATGTTCCTTAAAAAACTAAAAATAGAACTACCATATGATACAGCAATCCCACTCCTGGGCATATATCCAGAGAAAACGAAAATGCAAAAAGATACACGCACCCCAATGTTCATTGCAGCACTATTTACAATAGCCAAGAAGACATGGAAGCAACCTAAATGTCCACCAACAGAGGAATGGATAAAGAAGACGTGGTACATGTATACAATGGAATATTACTCAGCCATAAAAAAGAATGAAATATTGCTATTTGCGGCAACGTGGATGGACCTAGAGATTATCGTACTAAGTAAGTCAAACAGAGAAAGACAAATATATGATATCACTCATATGTGGAATCTAATTTTTTAAAAAATGATATAAACGAACTTATTTACAAAACAGAAAGAGACTCACAGATTTCAAAAAAAAACTTACCAGAGGGGAAACATGACGGGGAGGGATAAATTAGGAACTTGGGATTAACATACACACACTACTATATATAAAATAGATAACAAACAAGGACCCTGCACAGGGAACTCTATGTTGTATAATAACCTATACGGGAAAGGAATCCGAAAAAGAATGAATATATGTATATGTATAACTGAATCACTGTGCTGTACACCTGAAACTAACACAGTATTTTAAACCAACTATACTCCAATAAACATTTTTTTAAAAGCGTTAAAGAGGAAGGGAAGATTTTCACTCCTTACTTACACCGTCCTGTATAGTTTAAAATTTTACACGGGCATGAATGGTTTATGGAATCCTAAAAAAAGAAAGAAAAAGAATAGAAATGAATGAATACTTGTGTTGTCCTATGGGACAGATTTGGGTATAGAGATAGAGATAGGGATACAGGACAGGCACACCTGGTTTAACTGTGGCAACCCTGCGTTGAGCTAGTCTACTGGTGCCATTTTTCCAACAGCATTTTCTCACTTCACAGCTCTGTGCCACATTTTGGCAATTCTAGTAGTACTTCAAACATTTTCATTCTTATTATATTCGTTATGGTGACTGTGGTCAGTGATCTTTCACGTTACTATTGTAATTGTTTGGGGGCACCAAGAGCTGTGCCCACAGAAGGCGGTAAACTTGACCAATAAATGATGTGTGTGTTCTGACTGCTCCACCAACCAGCTACTCCCCCATCTCCCTCCTTCTCCTCGAGTCTCCCTATTCTCTGAGGTACAACAGTCTTGAAATTAGGCCAATTAATAACCCTACAATGGTTACCCTTTAAGTGTTCAAGTGAAAGAAGGGTCGCATGTTTCTTACTTTAAATCAAAAGCTAGAAATGATTAAGCTTTGTAAGGAAGGCATGTGGAAAGTTGAGACAGACATAATGCTATCGCACACTTAGTAGACTACAGTATAGTGCAAATATAATTTTTATATGCACTGGGAAACCAAAAAATTCATGTGACTCCCTTTACTGTGATATTCAGTCTATTGTGGTGACCTGGAATGAAACCCAAGATATCTCTCTGTAAGCCTGCATAGATAGATATAGATATACAGATAGAGAGAGATATGAAACAGATATGGATACAGATTTTAACTCCCTCACCACTTTCTGGTATAAATTCACTGTCTTTAAAAGCTAGGAGCCCTTCCCAAGTGACCCACAGAACTGTGTGTGTCCTAAGCCGTGAAGAGAGCCATCGCCAATTTAAGGCACAATCAACCTCATTAGCCTGAGCCGGTGACATCTTTGTCTCAGAGAGGACACCGGGAGCGTCATTCCAAGGGGAAGAAAAGCTGGGGATCAGCCCCTGTTAATGAGCACTGTCCTGCTAAAGCCCCGCTAATCCGGCCCCGCAGCCCCCATCCCAGGATTCAGCCCCTCTCTTGTGGCCCCCGGGCTCCCTCACCGCAGCCTCTTTAAATTCCACCTGCACATCCTTCGTGTGGTATGTGGTCCCCTCGGTAAAGGCTTCAGGCATGAGTGTTTAAAACCTTTATTAATCCTGAAGTCTTTCCTGACTCCATCTCTTTCCCTTCCCAGGTAGAATAACAATGATGGGGATGACAGAGCAGCCAGCACGGGCTGGGCATGTGTCCTGCCCAGGTGCTGGGCTAAGGGCTCTATTTATAGGCGGCATCCAATTAGGTCCTGGACACCCCCTGAAGCAGCCGGTATCAGTAGGCTCAGGGCACAGATACGAAAACCGGGGCAGGGCCAGGGCTCCCAGGGAAGCCTGCATGCCCCCTTGTCTCCCCAGGTCCCGTGCTTGGCCCTGCACCAACCGCTCACTCCACATTGGTCACTGTCCCCACGGAATTCATGTTTCAGAGTCTGTCTCCTGCCTTGGCTGGAGCTCTGCCCTGTTTATCTTTGTATCCCCAGCTCCTAGCAAAGGGCAAAGGCATTGGAGGAGGGAAGGGCACGAAATGGAGAAGGAACAGATCCTGGGAGAGAAGGGGGAGGAGAGAGATTCAGAAAGGACAAAGAAAGTGAGGGCATGATGTAGGGTCCTGAGAACAAGGCTGAACGGGGGCAGGGGTGGGCAGCCCCGTGGGATGGAACAGCAGCAATGATAGTCAAGACAAGAAGTAGTCACTTTTCATCATGGACCTTCGTCCCAGTGTTGGCTAAAAATAGTGCTGTCCCCATGGGGACTCTGCGTTCACACAGCCCTCAGCCGAGTCTTAAGTGGCCCTGGTGCAGGAATGTCAATCCAGGCTTCACCATGTGCTCCCTCAGTGCCTCTCACACCCAGAATCTTCCATCTGGCAGGCCTGTCCCCGCCCTCACGGAAGGCAGGAGCAGGCTACTGACGCATGCACCCAACTCACAGCACCTTCCTGAACCTCTGGCCCCAGTGCACCCCACACCCAGTTTACAGAGCTGTTCCAGTTGACTTGGCCCTGGACTGAAGACCCAAGTCTCAATCGTGGCCTCTCCTCACCCCCTGACCTGAGGTGCAGGATCCCTTCTTGGCCCTGTCTGCTCAGACCCCTCTCCTGGTGTTCTGGGCACGCCTGGGAGGCCCCTGTCCGGGACTCTGAGCTCAGCTGCCCCTGCCTCACAGATGCAGCCAGTTACAGTGAGATCCTGGACCTGCCCCTTCTCCCCGAGCCTCCGTTCCTCATCTGGAACATTCATCGCTCTATTTCATCCATTATCACCAGCATTAAATGGGAAAATGCCTCACTCATGCTTGCCGAGCAGTCCAGGGTGGATGGTTTTGTTTTTTTTTTTCAAAAGAGACCATGTTCCTATAGCTTGCATTTGACCTCCCAGATGTTCTGTCGTGGGTCTAGAAACAGAACACTTAGATGCAATATTCCACAGGCAAAAGTATGAACTGTTGGGCTTCCCTGGTGTCACAGTGGTTGAGAGTCTGCCTGCCGATGCAGGGGGCACGGGTTCGTGCCCCAGTCCGGGAGGATCCCACATGCCGCGGAGCAGCTGGGCCCGTGAGCCATGGCCGCTGAGCCTGCGTGTCCGGAGCCCGTGCTCCGCAACAGGAGAGGCCACAACAGCGAGAGGCCCGCGTACCGCAAAAAAAAAAAAAAAAGTATGAGCTGTTATCAACATCATATTCTCCCAATGCACTTCCAATTCATTTGAAGAGTCCACCCAGCCCTCCCTCTCGGAGAGAAAAGGGGGAAAAAGTTACTTTTGTGCTTCTAAGGTTGCTGTCCTTTGCCCTGGAAAGAACAAAGGCACGTGAGTTACTAACTCTGCTTTTATGCCGGAGGCAACCATACCTCTGAGAGGTGAAAACGCTCGCCTGTGTCACCAGCCTCACGGGGCCTGGGAAGCAGAGCCAAGCAGCCTGGCTCTCCATCCCCAGACGAGAGTCATTCCCACCACCTTGTCCTGCTCTGCCTGCTAAAGCACTTTCAGTGCCTCTGTCGGCAGTCACGTAATTTGGACCGAATGCAGACCAACCCCCCAGGACGGCAAAGAAAGAGACGGCCTCAACAATTCAACTAAAGGGGATCGCAATGACCGAAAAGCGCTCATTTCCAGAGAGGATGCAAACAAAAGCAAACTGGAGCGCATTCTGTCGTTCTGGCAACAGATGCTTCTGGGGATAACCGTGTGTGAGAGGCTGCTGCATTCTGGATCTCTTCAGCTTTGCCCTGAAAACAAGCCACTCTTCACAAAAGGCGAATGCATCTAAATTTCCAGTGGCAGTGATGAGAATGCCCCACGCACTGGAAAGAATGAACGTCCTTGAAGTCCACCCCACTTCACAGCAAAGAGACACATCCACTCTTCATAGCTAGTTCTTTGGCTGGCTGGTGGTCACCTCCATCCCATCAAGATGCTGGTCAATATCCAAATGACCCCTCTACTTGGAAGCCCTCAGCTCGGCTTGGTCTGTAAACCGTTGCTACGTGTGGGGAAGGATTTTCCCTCAAGTACTGAACGTAATAGCAGGCAGTGAGAAGGCTGCGTGGGCCAGCGGATGTCCCCGTGGAGATGGCTTTTGGATTACTGAAGACAGCAATGTATCTGGCCAGGCCTGCAACCTTCCAAAGAGAGATGAAGAAGCTGCTGGATGGGGAAAAGCATATCTTTTTTGGAGTAAAAGGAAGGGGAACAGCACCCGAGTTGGATGTTCAAGGTTCCTCTCTGAACCAACAGAGGTAAGGAAAAGGGCAGGGGGAGAAACACAGCCCCTGGAGTCAGATAGATGTGGTTTCCTGGTGCCTCTCTGACACTTCCTAGCTGGGAGATCTCCCCTTTCTGAGCCTCAAGCTCCTCGTCAATCAAATGGAACAAATCATCATCCCCGCTGATAGGGGGAGGGTGAAGTAAGGCTTGAACATATAGTGTATAAATGCCCAGCATGGTCCCTTCACTGCTTTCAGTGTTCAATGTGTGGGGCTCTTCTAGCAGAATTATTAAGCAGAGACCCACAAAGATCTTAATGAAATGTCTACACATGGCAGAAGCTCTGATGGGCAGTATTGATTAATAAAACTGGGAAGATGTATGAATATATATAACTAAATCATTTTGCTATACACCTGAAACTAACACAACGTTGTAAATTAACGATACTCCAATACTAAAAAAACAAACAAATAAACAAAAACACTGGGAAAAACCATGTATAACCTAAGAAATCCAACATCCTGTAGGCCAGATCAATCTAGATGTTGGTTCCATTGGTGAAGTTAATCAAAAGGGTGGTATGGACTGACCTGTGTCCCCTCAAATTCAGTATTGGAGCCCTAACCCTCAGTGTGTGACTGAAGTTGAAGAAGGGGCCTTTAAGAAGGTAATTAAGGTTAAATGAGGTCATAAGGGTGGGGCCCTGATCTGATAGGATTAGTGTCCTTATAGGCAGAGGAAGAGATACCAGGAGTGCCTGCACACAAAGGCCATGTGAGGACAAAGAGAGGAGGTGACCAGCTGCAAGTCAAGAAACCAACCTTGCCAGCACCTTGATCTTGGACTTCCAACCTCCAGAACTGGAGAAAATAAATTTCTATTCTTTAAGCCACCCAGTCCCTGATATTTTGTTACAGTGACAAAAACAGGGGGTCTTGAGCCCCATCTGTCACTTGCTGCCTCCAGGGTTTTCATCTCCCTGGAACTTGCAAGGATAGCACTGAAGCCCCACCCAGAGCATCACAGGTACATGCAGGTCACCTTCTGCATGGCTGGATGGTGAGTGCCAAGGGGAGAGGTCTGCTTTGGACCTTCTTAGAATGATGTGCCAGTAAGAGAAATGGGTTCACAGCAATTCCTCCTTTTCCTTACCTCCAGGGGTGGGTTCAGTGGTGGCTCCCCAAAGATATGCCCATGTCCTAACTCTGGGAACTTGTAAATGTGACCTTATTTGGGGAAAGGGTCTTTGCAGATCTAATCCAGGGTAAGATGAGATCATTTTGGATTTAGGGTGGGTCCTAAAACTAATGACGTGTCCTTTATTTTTTTGACATCTTTATTGGGTATAAATGCTTTACATTGTTGTGTTAGTTGCTGCTGTATAACAAAGTGAATCAGCTATATGTATACATGTGTCCCCATATCCCATCCCTCTTGCATCTCCCTCCCACCCTCCTTATCCTACCCCTGTAGGTGGTCACAAAGCACCAAGCTGATCTCCCTGTGCTATGTAGCTTCTTCCCACTAGCTATCTCTTTTACATTTGGTAGTGTATATATGTCCATGCCACTCCATCCCAGCTTACACTTCCCCCTCCCCGTGTCCTCAAGTCCATTCTCTACATCTGCATCTTTATTCCTGTCCTGCCCCTAGGTTCTTCAGAACCTTTTTTTTTTTTAGATTCCATATATATGCATTTGCGTATATTTATTTTTCTTCTGACTTACTTCACTCTGTATGACAGACTCTAGGTCCATCCACCTCACTACAAATAACTCAATTTCAGACAAGTGTCCTTTAAATATGAGAAAAACAGAGAGAGATCTAACACAGAGAGACACTGGGGAGGTAACCCTGTGAAAATGGAGACACTTAACGCAGCCACAAGCCAAGGACCGCCTGGAGCCACTGGAAACTGGGAGAAGCAAGCAACAGAATCTCCCCTAGAGACTTCGGAAGGAGTACGTGCCTGCCAGCACCTTGTCTTCAGATCTGTGGCCTCCACAACTGTAAGAAAATAAATTTCTGTCGTTTTAAGCCTCCACGTTTACCATAACGTGTTAGGATGGTCACAGAAAACTGATATGCCTCCCCATCCCCAGCCAGTTCAATCCCTAATCTTAGATTCATGGACAAGTGAAATCAGAAGTAGCAAATAATGTCATGACACAGAGTTTCTAATGACAACAGCTCCCGTTTCTGGAGGATTTGCTCCTTGTAGACCCTGGGGTAAGTGTATTACACCCGTTCTCTCCCCCGCGATGAAGCTCAGGCGAGGTGACTTGCCCAAGTCACAAAGCTCACACCTGGCAGGGCCAGAATGAGAACGGAATCAGTCCAATGCCAAAGCCAGTGGGATACTGAATCAGATCTGCGGGTAACAGCAACAAAACGTTCTGTGAGCCCCAGACAGTGGCAGAAGGACCAAAAACAGAGTTGATGTAACAAACCCCAGCACAGATGAGGAAGCGGTAGTTCTCTGGGGTTTGTAGCAAGAGGATTTTATCTCGATGAACATACAAGGGTCTGTGAAGGATGATAATGCCTTTGGGTCCCCTGGTGACCTACAAAGATCCAAACAGCTGGTCGCACTGCATGAGCCCAATCATTCAGCAAAAATCCAAATTCTGTAGCCTCTGTAGCTGCTTGCGGTCTGTCTGCTACTCACTCTGCAGTTGGTGCTGCCTCCAGGGCAGGAAAGTGGAGGGAAAGGCAGACATGCACGCAGCAGTTTCCACCACACAGCAGGGCCCAGCAAGAACAACCTCAAGCCGGTGGCGAAAGGCATGTACTCATTTACTCACTCACTCACCCACTCTTTCTACAGATGTCTCTACGTCCTAATGTTAGAAGTAACAACTATGTAACTAGTTCGTATGCTCTCTAATCTCCAAACACCCTCCCTGATACATAGTAGATGCTTAATAAATACCGGTTGAACTGAACTGAACTTAGAGAAGGGGAAACCGAAGCCCAGAGAGGCGGGAGTCTTACCCAAGCTCACAAAGGGACCGAATGCCAAGCCTCCACAGAGCCCGGTCACATTCTCTTGGCGCACTGAGGCTCTGGGTCTGGGGCCAGTGTCTATTTCCCTGCTCACCCGACTGCCTCCTGAGCAGCTGCTGGAAGATGATAGGATTTTCAAGAGCAGTACTATGGGGAAAAGAGGTATCCTTGGCAGAGGGAGCAGCATGGACGGATGCTCCAAGGCACATGTAGGGGCCAGGTCAGCCCGACTGCCTGGGTACTGGTCTTTCTACTCCCTTCTTTTTAATTTATTTATTTATTTATTTATTTTTGGCTACACTGGGTCTTCGTTGCTGTGCGTGGGCTTTCTCTAGTTGTGGCGAGCGGGGGCTACTCTTCGTTGCGATGCACGGGCTTCTCATCGTAGTGGCTTCTCTTGTTGCAAAGCACGGGCTCTAGGCAAGCAGGCTTCAGTAGTTATGGAGCGCGAGCTCAGTAGTTGCGGAGCGCGGGCTCAGTAGTTGCAGCTCCCGGGCTCTAGAGCGCAGGCTCGGTAGTTGTGGCGCATGGGCTTAGTTGCTCCACGGCATGTGGGATCTTCCCAGACCGGGGCTCGAACCCGTGTCCCCTGCATTGGGAGGTGGATTCTTAACCACTGCACCACCAGAGAAGTCCTCTACTCCCTTCTTGAAGGTCACACGCTCGACCCCGTGGGCTTCAAAGTACTTCCCTGTAAATGTCATCCTGTAATGCTTTCAGAAGAAAGATAATGAACATTTCCTAACTTCAAAAGAGTGCTCACAGTTTTCCTTGCTGCCTTCTCACAGATCCTAAAATTAAATGGAACACTGAAATGCTCCAGCCAGGGGGATGGGAAAGGACAAGGCCCCATCCCCTTATTAAGTATCATTACAGACAACGGTAGAAGGAGTTAGATTTGGGGACATCATTGCAGGGCAAAGCAGGATATTAATGTCCTAGGGTTGCTGCAACAAATGACTGCAAACTTGGTGGCTTCCAGCAGTGGAAGTGTATTCTCTTCCAGCTCTAGAGGCCAGAAGTCCAAAACTGACAGGTTGGCAGGGCCAAGGCACCTCTGAAAGCTCCAGGGGAGGGTCCTCACTGCTTCTTCTCGCTCCCGGGGGCTGCAGGTGTCCATGGCTTGTGGCAGCATCAGCCCAACGTGCCTCCGTTTCACAGAACCCTCCCGCTGGTGTGTCTTCTCCCCTTCCTCAAATCCCCCTTTCCTTTCTCTTATAAGAATGCCCATCATGGGACTTAGGGCCCACCCTAAATCTAGCATGATCTCTTGAGATCCTTAGCTTAATTACATCTACAAAGTGTGCTCGGCCCCGGGCGTCCCCGGGAGTCCCGACCAGCAGGACAAATCCTTGTGAGTCCGAGGAGGAACCTGTAGGGGTTGAAAAGAGAAGAAGGGGCAGGAGACGCGAAAGAATGGAGGCAAGACAAAATCCTGATCAAGCCTCAAACCTTTATTGCTGCAGTAGCTGTATTTATACAGTACAGAGAAAGGGGGGCGGGATCCAGAATAAGGGAAGTACTTGGCAAATTATCATTGGTGCTGCGTGCGCGGGCTTTCGTTGGAAGCGCGGGCTTTCGTTTTTAGGCGCGGGCTTTTATCTCATTAAGCAGGAAGAGCAGCAGGATGTCGGCCATCTTCTAATGGCGAAAACTTCTTGGCTCCCAACAACAAAGACCCTTTTTCCAAACAAGGTCACAGTCACAGGTCCCAGGGGTTAGGACTTGGACATATCTTTTGGGAAACACAGTGCAACCCACTGCAGGGAAAAAAAAAAAAAGGAGGCCAAATGCTTTTAAGGCCCTACACTTTCCACAGAGGATACAAACTAAATGGCCCGCAAAGGCCTTCTAAGGGAAGGCCAGTTCTGTGGCCTGCATTGTCAGGGAGCCACCTAACACATGGCAGGGGCCACATGTCTTGGGCCATAACAGTGACAGGCCGGGTGAAAAACAGATACTTCCATGAAGCAGCCTGGATGTGGGAGAGGCCAAAAAATAAGAGGTAAAGAATGTCAGAGCTGAGAGCGACACTGTTAGGTATAATCCAAAGTCCTCAAGCAGCCGGGGACATTGACCAACATGGCATCATAGGACCTTTCACACAGCATGTTCACATCCGTCAAATCATGTGGGCCCTTCCACAACCCTGGCAGGTGGACAAGGCAGGATTAATGACTCTCCCTAACAGATGCAGAAACTGAGGTCCAGAGGTTGAGTGTGGTGGCCAATGGTCACCTAGGCAGGAGGTGGCAGAGGCCTACGTTCTGGGGCCGATCCAGGTCTCTCCCCGTTCCTCCCACCCCCATGCTTAGTCCTAACTCGAAGCCTAACTTGGCAATAATCAGCATGAAAGAGACAAACAGGGCCGAGCGGGGCTGGTGCTGCCGAGGCCCGGCTCATAGGAGCAAGCTTCTCTGCCGACACACTCCTGACCTCCTGACCTCCATCGCCCCGTGCCCAGCCCCGTTTCTCAGGCCTGAGAGTTGTCCTTCAACCCCCAGGAAGAGCAACGGGGAAGGCGTTGGGAAATCCTTGCCGCCTGTCCTCTGGCTTTGCGCTCCAGGGGGTCCCACTGTCTCTGCCCGGCCCTGAGCTCAGAGGAGGGTTTGACTCCCGCCTGTCCCCAGAAGCACTTGCCCTGGGCCTATCAGTTCCTTCCTCTGTCAAATGGGAAGAACAGTCCCTGCCATGGCCACATCCCCTGGTTGTTGCAGAGACAGGGAGTGAACAGTTGTGAAGGGGGTTCTAGAAGCTGTAAGCTGCCACATGCATGCTTGAGCTAGTGACCGTGGGTGAGGATTGGTGCCTACGGCCAGCTCGGGACTTGGAGCTGGGGGATAGGGGGAGCCTTGATGTGTCAGCGGCCCAAGAATTACAGCATCTGGAAAAATCACTTTGATGAACTCAACTACCAGCCACAAATCAGAGGATTTTAAAACTCGTTCCAAAAACGAAAAAAGACCCAACAATCTTCTTTGCAGAAGGCCCTGAGTGAGACGCTTTTCTCTCCTTCTGTGATGGCAGCTGGAGAGAACACTGAGCAGATGCTGGTGAGATACGGCCCCACAGGCATCTCTGGGCCAGAAAGGCCTGTGGCTGACGTGGATGTGAATGCTGTCTTAGCATGACCCTGGTCATCTCCTTGACTATCTCCCGACACCTGGGAGGAGGGAGAAGCCTATTCCGCAGGTGAGTTTTAAATAGTGGACCGAACACTGCAGTACCAGACGGTGGATTCCCAGCAAGCTCCGACCTTCCATTCCTTCCATTCTCTGCCCAGCCAAACCCTCTCACTGGTGGCACCCTGCCTACCCACCTCCAAGCCTTTGATCAAGCTGCTCCCTCTTCCTGAAGGACTCTCTCCCTCTCACCTGCCCATCACCAGCTTAAACCACAGAGCTCCAACGAGCCACCACCAAAAGTCTTCTAGGACCCCTCCTCTGCCCAACCACAGCATGCCATGGGGTGCCTAGCACCCTCCACCTCAGTACTGGTCACCTAGTATCGAATCAGCCTAATCCTCCTGCCTGAGGACGGACGCTGCTCCATTCCTCTTTGTGACCCAACTCAGAACAGGGCCCGGCACTCGGTAGGACTGGCAAGCGTTGGACGAACGGCTTGCACACAGAAACACTGGAGTGTGACAGCCAGACACCTTCCTCTCTGGTCTGAGCAGGGTGGCTTCCTTGCTGCCACCGTACCTGCCTGTCTTCATGCCTCTGCTCTGCCTGGCCAAATACTAACTGGTCTGCAACTCCCACTTCCTCCAGGAAGGCTTCCGGGGTTGCAGCCATCTTTCCTCTTGGTCTCCAAGTCAAAGTCACATAATCGAGCCCTTCTTGACATCCTGTTTCCTATTGTCCTGAAATTGTTTCTTGCACACACAGACTACAGCCCCAAGAGAGCGGCTCCCAGGCAGCAGGCACCGTATTGTGTTCTTCCATATGCTGCCTTATAACCCGCCCCCTACCCCCATCACAGGAGGCCTACTGTGCTAAGACCCTAGAGAAAGGAAACAAAGCATTAGGCAAACAGATGTAAACCCTGCCTCCATCCCTTATTGACAACAGACTCCATTTCTGGCTTAAACTCTAAACTTTAGACTGGCGAGGAGCAAACTTTTTCTATGAAAGACCAGACAGTTAATACGTTCCATTTTGTAAGCCCTACTATCTCTACTGCAACTGTTCAACTCTGCCATTAAAGGCGGAAAGCAACTGTAGAAAACTCATAAATGAATGGGCATGGCTGTGTTCCAACAAAACTTTATTGACAAAACAGACAGTGGATCAGATTGGTCCTCTAGCTGTAGTTTGTCCACCCCAGCTTTGGAGGATTACTTGAGATGACATTGAAACCCCTCTCCACACAGGCAACATCAGACCACACCATAAAATATCCCAAACTCTGCCTCAACCCCTAGCTCCCTCCATCTCCGCAGAAGAATTGGTTTTCATCTCAGCATTTACCCCTGAAATCTGAAATCACAGCCCGTCTGCTTGGGGACTAAATGTGTCCCCCAACAGAACCAGGAACTCCAGGATACTCCAGTATCCTCAGCACCTAGAACAGTGCCTGGCACAGACAGGGCACCCTTTTAACATTTGTGAACTGAATGGAGGCCATTATTATTATTATCATTGTTGAAAATCTTCAATGAATAACGTTGTTTACGTGCTTCTATTTTTAATGCATTGATATATTTACCATGACTAATCATCTGTGTTTGCAAAACCCCAGGTGATTTTCATGTGTTGCAGGAAATTATAATCCTCTCACATTGGAAATGAGGGGGCTGAAGCTCACAGGTGACGCCACCTGCTGGTGACCAGGCAGAGATTGGAGCCCAGACTTCCTGGTGGGTCCTTATTAAGGGAGGTAGCCTGGCAGTGTAGAGAGAGCACTGGACATGGAGTCTCAGATGCGACCTTACTTGAAAGAACATCGTTTCACCTTCTGCAAAATGGCGACAATAATGCCAACTTCACAGGGGCTGGAACGGGATTAAATGAGGTACAGATGATAAGGCACTCAGAACAGTGCTGGACATGGCAAAAACCGCTGAAGTAGTTGTCCTTAGGTAACAAGATGACAGCAAACACTTCCACCCAGCCTCATAAGGCTTAGAAGGGATTAGATAACGATGTGATTATGAAACTGTTGATCCTCCCAAACGTAAGATGCATTTTTTACCACACCCTCCTGGCACTGCAGAAAATACTTCCCTTCTTAAAAAAAACAAAAGCAGCAAACTACAATGCAAACTTCTTCCATAAAGACAGAAATCAACCACAAAGACCTATGATCTTTTCAGAGCTTTAATTGCAGTCAAGAAAAGGGTTAAGTTTCCATCCACTCACATTTGTATCAGAGTCCAGTTACCATACAGGCCGAAACTGAAACAAAACCAAGGGGGTTTCATCACACTAAGGCATGGGGTCTCCGTTTCAACCCATGCACGTCGGGAATCTTCTTGCAGCAGAAGCAGACATGAAATGAAAACAGCAACCCTGAAACAGAGGGAGCGTCACCCTGTTCCTGGCATCCTGCACCAGCGGAGGGGGGACACCTCTTTGAAGGTTTCAAGCATGGCAGGAATCATCATGCATGCCCAGATTATGGTTAGGATGGCGGGGGGAAGGGCAGCATCCACACACACACACAACTTTCCATCCTTGCCCACTTCAGTAGAAAGTGATTCACTTGGTTTCAGATTTAAATATTTATTCCTCAAATACAAAACAATGTTGAACAGGCACATCCCCTAATGTCCCAGCCATCTGGCCTTCGGTCGGAACATCTTCAGATGAAACGAGCAGATGGGATTCCGACTTCACAGAGTCCTGAGTCTTCTTAGCAGAGGGGGGATCTTTCCAAATGCTCTGGGCTTCCCTGTTTCTTGGAGAAGGGCAGTTTTATTTTTCTGGTCCCAGCGTTAGCACTTTGAGGATTTTCAAAGGAGGATTAGCCCTATTCCATCTGGAAAGAAGCATTGCTGGGTCTTGCCAGGCGATGTCAAGAATTTCTTTAGGACACGAATAAAACAGGCACAGTCACCGTGAGGCTGACTGGTCAAACATTAACTGGTGTGATTCAGACCACGCTGGCTCCAGGGCTGTCTCTGCAGTGAGCTCCTACCTGGCTGGCGCAGGCCCTCCCAAGCCCACAAGCTCCCCCTCTCAGGAAGGATGCCCTTGACAGCCTCTCCATCCTCTGTGCAGCCCTGCAGCCATGTGGGACCGCTGCCACTGTGCTGTGGACGACCTGTGGACACCGCACTTATGACACTCTGTATCTCTCATTGTAGGCTGCTGGAAAACACAGGTCTTTTCTCCGAAGATTTCTTATTTTTTAGATATTTCTGTGCCCTCCCCCAAATTTTAAACCAGCTACCCTGTGTTAGTTCTGAGTGTGTGGGGTGCGGGGTGTGGCAGTGGCCAGGAAAGAGCGCTCAGCCTTCCCCAGTTCCACAAGGAGAATTTGTCCCCTGAACCTGCAGCGCTCCCTCACAGGGTCAGTCTCACTGATCACGCAGCAGGGGTGAAGCATCTCCTGGGTTCGGCATCATACAACTGGTAAATCAGGGAGGAAATGATACAGACACTTTGCAACTCTGTCCATCTCGGCTAAAGTTATCTCACTAATTATAGCTTCTATAAATCAGCTCAGGGTAAGGGAGGGCATGCAAACGCCCAGCTAAATGAAGTTCATCCGACTGAACCCAGCCAGTTGATTTGGTCAGCAGACGCCAGAGGACCTCAAAATTAGGAAAACAGAAGGTGTAAGTGGAACGAATGCCTAAGGAGAGGAGGAGGGGTTGGGAGAGGAATTCTTAAGATCTCTCTTCACTGATGCGTCCCAGGGCTGGACACTTGAGAACAAATGAGGGCTGCTGGAATCCAAAAATTATAGACCCACTTAAAAATACCGCAACACGCCATAATTCATCCTGTTTGTTCTGTGGGTCATTTGCACTGCAAAGACAATGGCTTTTTATCTTGCCCAGATTTAAAACCCAGCTGTGACAAAGAGGTCTTCCATGTTGTCACATGGCTCCAGGGACAGACCTCGGGGATACCCCATGTCCCACCGACAAGTGAGAAACCCTCACAACCAAAAGACCCAGCCCGATCCATGTCTCCCGGAACTTTCAAGGGCTTTGCACTGGATGCTGTGTTTGGTTTTCATTTTCCTTTTGAAAAACTTCAAGGTCATTTCACGAAACTCGGAAATCGAATCCAAATCCGCTCCCAGTTCGCCTTCTTCACTGTCAATCGCCATGTCCTAAAGCTCTTAAGCAGAATGCAATCCATTATACCTTATCAGATACTTCCTTGTCTTAAATCCGTGGCAATCACATTTAATTTCGTTAGAGTTTGTGTCCTGTGGTCATGCATAAACTCCTAAGCCAGCAACAATTAAAAACAAGGTGCATTCCTGAATTTCTAATTCCAATCTACTTAGGCAGGGCATTAGCCAGCCAACTTGAGGGTGGTTTTTCAAAACACACAATAATAAACGTGTCAGACACTCTGCTGGGTTCTTATATTATCTCTAATCCTCTACCCAAGCCCATTTTGCAGGTGAAGAAGGAACCTCTCCCAGGTCACTTGACAAGCACACAGCCCCATCCGGATGGAGGCTTGGACCAGTGTGACTTAAGGGCCAGCCACCCAGCTGTCCACTCGCCACCTCACGTCACCCTGCCCTCCCTGGGCTGGAATTCCATCTTCCATATGGGTGAAAGTTAGCATCTGTTTCACTTAAAGAGGTGACTGATTGGATGTGCAATGAACAAAGGAGGGTTCATTTGGGGGACCCTAGGTGACAGACACAGGGATCTTTGGGTGGTGGACTTGGTGCCTGAACTATTTTACTGAAAACCTCGTACAATTCAGAAAAAGCATGCCCTGTCACCCCTACCTCTCGGCCCCCATTTTCTCCCACATGCCAAGAAATGAAAACAGGAATCTGCCAACCTGATCTCACACACACCCACTGAAACGACATCCTTTACGACACCCTTTACACAAGGCTTAGAATGTTAGCTCAACGTTCCAAAGTCAGTAAAAGACAAACTTGAAGGACTGTCACTGAGATACACTCTCCAAGGGTGCGGTTTGTAAAGCAATTGTTTTAAGCCCTTCCCCCTCCCCCCTCCCCCCTGCATAGCCCGTAGCTAAGAAGATGAACGCACCCTCCCTGGAGCAAGGGGGCCCGCATCTTCCCCCATACACTCCTCCGTGGTCTCTTACTGGTCAGCTCCTTGCAGCCAAGGGCCTCCTTGGCTCAGGTGACCTGGGGTACCCGGAAGTCGTCACCCCATATCTTGCCACCAATCCCAAGAGGCAGGTGGGGGCTCTGCTCAGGTCTGCTCTGCCCTTTACGAAGCGTCCCAGGGAAGGCATTTAGTCTCTCCGAGCCTCCATTTCCCATCTGCAAAATGGGCTGCGACTCCCACCTCCTGAGGGCTCCAGAGGCGTGCAGAAGGGCTTGACAGTTGAAAGTGATAGACTGATGTCAGGGGCTCTAATGGTCACCATTGTTCTTTGCCAGAGCCTGTCTGGCACCTTGTGGCAGATTAATTCCTGTGTCCCCCAGGGGCAACTGCATTCACTCCTGCGGAACTTATAAACGGGGCTTCAATCATCACCAGAAAAGAACAGCCTGGGTTCTGTGAGGCAGCCTGATTTATGGAAAAGAGCCCTGTCCCTTGGAGATGGCAGTTCTCATCCTGGACCTTTGTGATAACTTTGTGCCTCAGTTTGTTCAACAGTGAAATGGGGAGAACACCTTCAAGCGGGAAGGGGGACACGCTGTGAAGACTGGAAACCACTTCGCCCTTCACCTGGCTTACGTCCCACCCATCACTTTTCTAACACCGGGATCCAAATTCTCGCCCAAGACAACTACGAGGTCCAAAGACAGCTCTTGAAAGCCTTCTGCTCCCAGACACCATGTGGCCCTCCCTGACCCCAACAGCCAGGCTAAGACGAAGGTTTGAGCCCCACGGCTGCCTGGGGAATGCAGGAGGAGGTGGCTGGACTCTAATGAGACCGTGCTGACGTTTCCCTCTTTGCTCCAGATGTCTGTTATGTTTATTTCCTGTGAGCTGGGCCCATACTAAAGTGCTTCGTCGGGTCCTCCTGCGTGAAAACCTGGACAGGGGGGAGCTTTCTCTTGCCACCCTGGCCCTGCCCAGGCCAAGCTGGGAGCAGCTGTCCCGCCCCCCATCCCGCCCCCCTCCTTGCACACCCCACTAGCTGTGGCTTTTCGCCAGGTGCCCGTGAGGGAGGTGTATCTGAGAACCTACCCCTCCCTCAATCCCCCTCCCTGTCACTTGTTGAGGACACTTCTCCAGGCTAGACAAATACAATTTTTTTTTTTAAATGAAAGATCCCATTTATAAGGAGTCTAGGGACAAGCTGTAGAGAAAGACACACAGGAGGTTTATAGAGTTCTGGAGACGTCAGATTTCTCAGGGTGAAATGATGCTGCCTGCTTCTGTTGTATGTCAGAATGTTCTAGACTAAGGGAGCACTGGAGGAAGGGTGGAAGCCAGGGCTCACCCCTCTCCAAATGGGACACAGAGCGGCACCTAGGAACAGTGATACAGAAGGGGTGCCAGGCAGGCAAGGCTCTCCCCCGGGAGTCTGATATCTGACGAGGAGGTACCATAATGGCCATTGCAAGATTCATTTGAAATTAATGGAACAGCTTCTTTGAGTACTTCTCACCAGAACTGACATTAGTGGAAACATGTCCAATTACAATATAAGATTTACTTGGGCGAAGATGCTGTCTCCCCTTTATTTCTTACAAGCTGAATGTTGTTAAAAAGTATTTAACCTGGGCTTCCCTGGTAGCGCAGTGGTTGAGAGTCCGCCTGCCGATGCAGGGGACGCGGGTTCGTGCCCCGGTCCGGGAAGATCCCACATGCCGCGGAGCGGCTGGGCCCGTGAGCCATGGCCGCTGAGCCTGCGCGTCCGGAGCCTGTGCTCCGCAGCAGGAGAGGTCACAGCAGTGAGAGGCCCGCGTACAGCAAAAAAAAAAGTATTTAACCTTTCTGAACCTTAGGTTCCTCGTCTGTAAAACGGTGAAAGCATTCCCCATCTCAGAGTACATGAGAGGTAAAATGAGATAACGTACATAAATCTTGAAGCGCTATGTCTGACATAATGTCATAATCACATTAAGAAAAAATAAGTAGCCATGAAAGATTCCCCCGTACTAGGTGTCATTGTACCTTTAATGAGATAGACAGTGCCTCACGTCCACAACCCCCCTGAAAGGCAGATGCTATCACTGTGCCCATTTTACAGTCATGGAAGGTGAGGCACAGAAGGGGATTCAGTCATTTGCCCAACGTCACAAATGACGGAGTCTGGAGAGGAACCAAGGCAATCTTGCCCCTTGAGGCAGACCTGGTCTCCAAACTGCTACCCACCTCCTTCATTTAGGGATCCTCTTTATTGAAAAGGTGCTGTTTGGAAGCCACCCCTTATTTCCTAAGTGCTTTCACCTGCTCCAAGAGTCACTTCTACCTTTTAAACCTGATAAACGCTGAAAAAAAAAAAAAAAAAAAAAAAACAAAAAACTACCGCTTCTTGTAAAAAAAAAAAAAAGGTTACTTTGTGTGTGATGTGCTACTTGCCGGAGGCTGCCCATGGGAAGGGAAGAGCTCACCTCCTTGGCAGCAAACACATCGGGACACTCTCTGAACCTGAGCTTCCTTGTCTATAAAATGGATTTAGTGTAAACCCAATAAAGTTTAACACATTAAAAGCCATTCCTGCTGGCCCTTGGCCTCCACTCCATCTTCCCCATGGTCTGGAGAGAACCCTACAGAATGCATGCTCTCATCTTCGCCCCCAGTGCTTCTCCAGCACCGGGAAGCTTCTACAGGCCTTCCCAAGCTACTGACCAGCGCCCCAGCCGCTCCGGGGCTTCTCCTACTCTGGCCCCATCAGGGGCAGAGCAGAGACAGTAGGCAGAAAAAGCCAAAGGCTCAGCACTCCCACCTCACTATGACTCTGCCACAGCCGCTGGCGTGCTCTAGGCCCGGTAGGCGGACAGAATGCAGGGCTCAGAATGTGCACCTGGTCACCCCAAACTCCCAGGGAGAAGCACGATGGCCCCCCACACCGGCAGGCTCCTCACCGGGCTCTTGGGCGCACAGCTCCGGGCTGCCCAGCAGGGCTGTGGGGCAGAAACTGTCACCGGGGAGGAGGTGAGCGGCGAGAGAGACCAGCAAAGATCCAGGAAAGCTTCTGGAGAGAGGGCATGCCTGCCTAATTCCACGCGGACTCGCCGCCTTAGGTCTGGGGATTTCGCGGGAGCAGGGCCGGGTGAGCAGCCTAAACGGACTCTGGAGACGCTCCCAGGATCCCTCAGCTCCAAGCAGATCCTGCTTATCCGCTATCCCATGGGCAGCAAGGAGGAAGAAGGTCCTGGCTCTCCCCACGGGCGAGGGGGAACAGCCTGCTCGCAGGGACAACGCTACCGCCCCCAGACAGCCGGCAGTGCCACTCTCCACCCCTGCCCGGAAACCTACAGACGAAGTTTACACCAGGACACCCGGTCCTGTGACCATTCGTACCCAGACCTTCTGTCTCCCTTTTTTCTTTTTTTCCTTTTTTGGGCAGGTCAGAGCTGCCCGGTTTTCCTTTTGAAGCTATAGACTAACTAGATTTCTTTTTTTTTTTTTGTGGGCCTCAGATGGTGCTGGCGGTGGGGTACGAAATACAGAATGTGGCCCGTCTACATCGCCGTCAGTTTATTGTACTGTCACCGTTAATTTAACTATAAATACTACAGCGGGGAGTGAGTCGCCGGCGGCCAAGGACTTCGGGGCAGCAAGCCCCAGCGCGGCCCGACCCCAGGCGCCCACCCTCCGGACGGTACACTATTTACAGCTCCTCGTTCCTCTTTCTCGACCCCCCTCCCGCAAGGCAGCGCGTGTGCAAGAAAGTAGCATCGTCTGGGTGTGCAAGTCCTTCGAATTAGGCAAGGGCCACGGCCGGCCCGCGGCCGTCAGCTGTCCGAGTCCAAATCGCTTTTACCTTCCTCTTCCCTCTTCTCAGGAGACGCCTTCGACGACGTCTTGTTCCACTTCTCGGCGTTTTCCGACTCCTCCGACGAGGACCGCTTCTGCCGCCTCCATTTGGCGCGGCGGTTTTTAAACCAGACCTGTTGCGCAACGGAGGACAAAAAAACGGTTAGGATCAAAGGCGCGCCCCCGCCATGCCCGGGCACCCCCGGGACGACCCCGGCGTGGAGAGGGAACCCGGGGACCCCGCGCGCACGCCATCAAAAGGAGACCCGCTCCCGCTTCCGTATTTTCATCCAACTTCCTGGGCCTAAAGCGCCCTCCAGTAGCCTCCAGGCCGCTGCTGGGATGTTTTTAAAGAGCAAGGAGACCCAAGGAGAGCTGAGCAAACCCGGCTGGAGCCTTGTTTCGCTGGGAAGGGCCGTGGGGCGCGCCCCGGCGGGGTCCCGCGCCTACCTCCACTTTCTCCTCGCGGAGGTGCACCTTCCGGGCCAGCTGCTCGCGGGTACCCACGTCTGGGTACTTGGTCTCCTGGAAGAGGTTCTCCAGAGCTTCGAGCTGCTCGTCGGTGAAGATGGTGCGGTGCCGCCGCTTCCGCCGGCAATGCAGCTGGTTGAGGAGCTGCAGCTCGGTGCGCGACAGGGTGCCCACGTTCATGTAGGGCAGCATCTGGTGCGGCACAGGGGACACCAGCACCGAGCCGGGGCCCTCGTAGCCTGCGACAGAGTAAGGCGTACGGTCAGCCGCCTCCGTTGCCACCGCGCGCGCACACGCCCGCCCGACACCCACTCCGGATTTAAAATCGTCAGCAAGGGGGTGCTGGGAATTGGGGGTGCGCGGAAAACAGGGTGTGAGGAACCGGGGGACCGTGCGACCGCGTCCACCCGCACACGCCCAAAGCCGGTTAGGGAATCCTAAAAGGCTAAATTCTAAAAGTCTCCTCCACGCAGGCACTGTTACAGTCTCCGCTAACTCTCGCCTAAAGTTTGCAGCAAGTGTGCAAACGCCTGCGCCCGATCCACGAAAAGACGGGGGTCGGGTGGGGGCAGGTTTTCAAGAGGAGAAAAGTTTGTGCAAAGTGAGAAAGGCGAGCGCCACTGCCCACCCACGTCCCGGGGGTTGAGGACCGCGGCCGGCCGCCGAGGCCGAGGCCGGCGAGAGTACGACCCTACCTGGGGGAGTCGGGACGCAGGAGCACTGCTGGGCACCCAGCGGCGGCACGGCCCCGCAGCAGGCCGGACCCACGGGTGCCGCCTGCACGTGCAGCTGCCCGTAGAAGTAGTTGTTGTAGCCCAGGCGGGAGCCTCCTACCGCAGCCGGGAGGCCTGCGCCGCCGGGGGCCACGGGGCGCGGGTAGAAGGCGCCATAGTCCGAGGAGGCGCCGCCGCCGGCGCCGTAAAGCGAGTCCCCGTGCAGGGCCGGGAAGACGACGGGAGCCGCGGCGCTGGGCGCCACCGGCAGCACCGAGTCCTTGCAGCGCGGCCGGGCGGCCAGGATGTTGTCGATGCTGAACATTCTGGCGGGCATCCCCAAGCCCCGCGCCGGGACCGGGGGGCGGCGGGGACGCGCCGAGGAAAAAGCCTCAAAGTGGGGGGGGTCCACGCTCCTCCCGCGGCGGACCAAACCGAAAGAGAGCGCCGGCGAGCGCGCAGCCCCGCGCCCCTCCCCGCCCCCTGCGTCCGCTCTCCCTCCTCCCGCCCTCCCCTCGCTGCAGCGATTGCCGAACTCAACTCGCGGGTAGGACGGAGTTTAGACCAGCTGAACCTCTTGTTGGTTTTATACTGAGTCGACGTCATCCTGGATTTAGTTCCTGGTAATATGCAGATGACAAACAGAACCAGATTTGGCCCTTTCTGTTCCTTTGGGTGGGGGGGCTTGAACAGAGGGGGAGGGGAAGAGGTGCCAAGGGGAGGGGGCTACGGGGGCCTGAAAATAGATTGTGGATTGCGGATTAATGAAATTAACCTAATCTTTTCCATTCAGCAGCCCCGCCGCGGGCCGGCGGAGCTGGGCGGGCGTCCTAATTGCCCCGGTTAATCTCATTAATTCCACCGTGAGGCCGCCGTTAACAACTCCCTCTGCCGACCTCTCCGCCCCCCACCTTTTTTCCTCAGATTGGGTCCTATTACTGGGTGCGATTTCCTCTCCATGAAACTCAAATTCATTGTGGCCAGTTTTACTTTGGGGCTACATTTTTCTTTTGCTTTCGGGATGTGTTTTGTTTTAGAAAATGTGAGGGGCTGCGGCCTCAGTCAAGCGAGATTGAAATTTCGCTCTTCCTTCGGCCCCCATGCACTGGCCGCCTAATTTCACCTCTGTTTTTTATCTTGACATCCTCTCCCGAATGGAATTGGTTAACCCCCTAAAAAAAACCCTTTTGTTTTTGCAAACGCCAAAATTTGTAATGACAAAACGACGAAAGAAGTGCATCGTGGTTCTTAATTGTGTGTGTATATATATATGTATATATATACACACATATATATATGTATATACACATATAGATAGATTTTTTTTTTTTTTTTGCAGTCACTTTGGGTCTGAAAACTAGCGTAGCAGTCCCTAGGCCCTTACACAGCAGAGACCAAATTCATCCACTACTTTAAAATTCTCCACCCAGAGTAGCAATCAGAAGCGATGCTTCCAACTGATTCCTGCGTGGGTGTCAGTAGGTTTCGTGTTTGTTTGTTTTTTAATTTGTTTTTTCGGAAGTAGGGTGTCTTCTCCCTTAACCGTTTTTGTTTTCAGTGCAAAATACAAAAAATGGGACTTTAGGGATTCTCTGTCCCGTTTCCCAACAATTGAATCGCATTTTTCCCTTTCGACTTGCTGGTTCCCTGACCGGGACAGGCCCCCTAAGCTGTCCTTCCCCTGGCAGGCCTAAGCTGGGATCCCTGGGCCCCGGTGGCCTGGCCGAAGTTCGGCTCTGCTCTCGGCAGGCGGCCACGGTGATTTGCCGGATCCTCGGCGCGTCAGCCGGAGCTGCTGGAGGCGCGTCCGGTCCACGACTGAGCGCATGCGGCCGAGCGCCCTGCGAGAAGGTAGGACACGCTGAGCGCGGAACGAAAGCAGCCCCCGAGGTCCTTCGAGCCCGGCGCAAGTCCCGGTCTTGCAGAGCTGTGCTTCCTCGGCCTTTCGCGCAGGCAACTCCGGCCACTCCAGGGGAAAGGGCAGTGCCGGGCCCAGGCGAGACTGCCTAGCGCCGGGGTACCGGGGCACCTCGGGTTTCCCGAAGGATGGCCGACTTTAACTCACGCCCATTTTTCGCTATTTCTTACTGGCTCATTAACCTGGGGCCCCAGCAAGAGTATCTGAAGTCGCCGCACTACGGCTAAGTATGTGGGCTGCCTCCTCCGTGGTTCTGGGGCAAAGGGGAAAGGGTACTTAATTGCTGGTTTCGGGTCAGAGGAGAGATTGCGCGGAGGCTTGGTCCTGCCCGCGCGTAGAACTCCGGAGGCGCGCAGCACTGATCGGCAGAAGCTGAGCGGTGGCGCTTCTCCTCCTGGGCCTCCCCGCGTGGACCTCGGCGCCCTCGTGCCCACCCGCTCACCCGCCCGTGGCTTGAGAGCTTTGCTTCTATGAGTGCTGAGCAACTTAGAAGTGGTTGTAGGAGGAGATTAGGGTAGGACGCAGATGGGTCTCAATTTGGGGATGCGCTGGATTTTTTTTTTTTTTTTACAATAAACACCTCTCCCAGAGGAAGGAGTGTAACCCCCCCGCCCCCGCCCAGAGAGGTCAGATCTAGGGAAAGAAGTGTATCGCCTCTCCCTCTCCCTGTTCTTAAAGACTTAAAAATCACCAGGTAGGTTCTGGACACACACATTCCCCGCCAACCTTTTCCGAGTTTAATTCTACAGGGCAAACGATGGAACACGACTAGAGACTGCACCTTTAGCAGGGACTCTGTCTGCGTTTGTGTTCGTGGCTGGGCGCACGCGGTGGTGCGCGCGCGCGCGTGTGGATCTTTCA